>NC_133159.1:19244375-19557500 GCF_040802235.1 Manis javanica | reverse complement strand
CCTGGGCTTGTACCACCTCATGCTCAGTAGCTCCCTGGAAAAGTTTTGGCCCCAGGAGGCAGCTAGATGAGCACACTGTCTGCTGGGGCCAAGTCAGCTGCCCTTTCTAGGCCTCACTTGTCTCACCTGTATGAGTATAAGGATGGGGGCAGGCGTTGAATGAGGTGTGCTTTTCTGTTATTATCTTTAGGTTTACCAGTGTGTCCTGAAAGTAGCTGGTTATTAAAGAAAAATAGTGTCTTAGTATTGTTCTGACTAATGCCAGGGATGCCCAGGATATTCTATGAGTTTTTCTTGGGAATCTTTCAGGGACTCCAGGGGACCCCAGTAAGAAGTAGGGGACAGGTGCAGCCCTACAATGGTAGGAAATGTAGGGGAGAGGGGAAGGCCAGCTGGGGCCTACCATTTTCAGCAGCCACAAAGGCAACAGGAAACAGGGCCACCCACATCCGTGCTCCCCAGCACAACCACTGCCTCAGTAAAGCCACTGTACCACTGTGGTGAAAGGAACTGGGTCCCCAGGGTCCTGACTTACACCTTGCTGCAGCCTTCAGGGACTGAAGACACTCCCCTGCCCTGTCCTGTCAGCATCCTACTTGCTCCCCACCCTTTTTGTTTTGGCATCTGTCATCACAACCCCCTTTCCCCACTGAAGCTTATGCACAGCTGTATGTCAACACATTTTTCAGAAGAGGTCAAAGCTTCTGTCAGCTTCTCAAAGGGGTCTGTGACCCAGAAATAGTTGCCCCAAATTTATTCTGTCCAACAGCTGTCCCAGCATCCTCCCCAGCAGCCATCTGTCCCTACCCCAACCCGTTCTCTGCTGATGGTGCAGATGGGTGGGAAAGAGGCTCGAGTCAGCCCCTCCTCCGCTTGCCAAGTGGCCTGGGGCAAGTCATTTTTCATGTTTGTGGGCCTGTTTCCTCATGTGTGAAATGGAGATAAATAACTCCTGCCTCATAGCCTCTGGGTTGGCCTGAGGGCCATTTGTGCCAGGTGGAGTTGGTTACAGTCACTGTCAGGGTCAGTGTGCTTGTTCCGCACTGGCCGTTATGGTCATCCCTTGCAGTCATCCTGAGCAACAGACAGTGTTATCCCCTTCAGGAAGAGCATGCTGTGGTGCAGAGCACTGACTGACTTGGTCAAGGTCATACAGGTAGAAGTGGAAGGGCTGGGATCTGAACCCAGACAGCCTCAGTCTAGAGCTGGGAGTCCTACACTTGCTTTCCAGTGCCTGACACAGACCTGGGATCAGATCCTGTTCCTGCCACTTACTCTGTGCATCCCGAGGTCAGCCATTGACCTCTAACATTCAGTTTCCTTATCTTAAAAATGGGGACGGTTGTAGCCCCTAAAGTATAGGGTTGGTATGGCGAGAGAATGAGGATAAGGTTTTAAACCCCTAGCACAATGAAAGAGCTGCTGCTATCTAGTGTGAGTACTCTTCCTCCTGCCCAGGGAGTCACTTAAGGAGATGCTAAGGCCACTGCCTTGCATGGGAGGGGACCGTGGAAGCCAGGGCTGCTAGGGCACATGGCAGCCACGAAGAGAGGCCTAACCGTGTCTGTGTTCTTTGCCAGGGGACTCACTGGTGCCCCCCGAGGTGGACTTTGACAGACTGCTGGCCAGCCTGAAGGATCTCAGCGAGCTGGTGGTAGACAGTGACACACAGGTGACGCCAGTGCCCAGTGTCCTTGAGCCCATCCCACTGAAGCTCTACCGGAATGGCATCATGATGTTCGATGGGCCCTTCCGGCCCTTCCACGATCCCTCCACGCAGGTAGGAGTGGGGGGCTGGGAGGGGAGGCAGGCTTGTACACACTCGGGCTGCTCTGGTGCTCCCCTGCTCACCAGGGAGATGGTGGGGCCCAGTGCACTCCCAGCCTAGCGGGCCCCTCATGGGCACAGGCCCATGCACAACTCGGAGAGTCCCCCCAACTCCAAGTTCTGGGGCTCTGAATACTTCCAGAGTGTGAGCTGCTGGGTAAGCCCAGGGACCAGGGACCAGGTCCTGCCATCCAGACAGGAAGCAGGGGGAGGGCACTGCCGTAGTCCAACTGGACCTCCCCCTTCCTCTCCTCCCTGCAGTGCTGCCTCCGAGACATACTGGACGGCTTCTTTCCCTCAGAGCTCCAGCGGCTGTACCCTGATGGAGTCCCCTTTAAGGTGATGGGCTGTGCCTCAAACCATCCCACATGGAGAATTTGGAGGAGGTGGGGATAAACAGTTTCCTCAGGCATCAACCAATCTGAGGCAGGAAGTCACTGCCCCACCTCAGGGGCCCCTGATCTTACCACTTCTGGGAGGAGAGTGAGCCTGAAATTGGGTTGAGAAGTGATTGGGGAGACTTGCCGGGCCACAGTTGCCTTTTCAGCAGCAGGGACAGCCTCTGGCTGAGCTGCAGGCGGTGCCCCCTGCTGGCGAGCTGAAGGCACAGCCTCAGCCACACAGGACCACTGCCCCGCCTCTACAGGAATTCAGGCCACGGACAACTCGGAGTCCCTGAGTAGTCTGCCAGAGCCGCCTGGCTTCTAGAGGCTCCTGAAGCCATCTGGTTGGGGTGGAAGGCAGTGAGGCAAATGCTGAGACTGAAGGACATGCAACAGAGCCAGGCTATCCCCACCTCTGGTGCTGTGATGGGAACCCAGGGGCAGTGTTCTACGGACAGTGCATTAGGTTCACAGGGCATGTGAGAGAGCACCACTAAAGCTTGGAAATCATGTAAGTCCTGATTGGGTGTTTGAGGTAGTCCATTCCCAGATGGGACTTGCCCTCTCCTAACACCCAGGTCCCTCCCCTCCCTGTTGGCTCCTGAGGGCTCTTTGAAGAGGATGTCAGCTCCAGCTGGCATGGCGAGAGGTGCTTGTAGGCAGAGCAGGGCCCAGGTGGGTGATAACAGCATGAACTGCAGCTTTTCTGCTCTTTCTCAGGGCCTCAGTTTCCTCATCTGTAAAATAGGGATTGCATCAGACCATATACTACTCCTGGGGCATTTGGGCAAACAGGTGGGTGTGGAGCCCAGAGCTAAAGATCTGGGTCTGTCACTGTCTCTCTTGCCAGATAAGTGACCTGCGCAATCAGGTCTACTTGGAGAATGGGCTGGACCTACTCCCAGGTGAGGGCCAAGTGGTGGGCCGGCAGATTCGCAAGCCCTTGGACAAGATGGAGCATGGAGGTGAGCCTGGCCCTGAAGCTGAGCTAGGTGGTGGGGCTGCTGTGCAGGATAAGCTCCAGGTGGCCTCCACCATTGCTCACAGTCACTCCCCAGGCCAAAGCTTCCAATGCGTTTCTTGCAGGCTCCAGGATAACTGCCAAGAAGTTTCTGAACAGGCTTCCCAAGTGTGTGATACAAGGAGAGGTGATTGACATCCGGGGATCCATCCGGGACACCCTGCAGGTGAGGCCAGCCCTAGTTCCCCCAGCCTCCTCAGGGGACTTTATCATCAACCCTGGCCCCGCCTGCTAGAACAGTGGCTTTTCTGGAGGCTCAGCCTTTGCGCCCCTGAGGAGGTTCTAGATGGAGAGATGAGTCCATCAGAGCTGTTCAACTGCCTCCTGGAGATTGTAGAGCTGGTGAGAGCTCTGGCTGGGACCCAGAGAGCAGCTGGGTTGGCCAGAGTGTGGCTGTAAGAGGGGGAATGTCAGAGTACAGGCTGGGGTGAGCCCAAGACCCAGGCCACCCTGCTAGGTCCAGACCAAAATAACCAGTTAGGTCCTGGATACCCCTTCCTGGCCCTCACAGAGGTCCTCATCCTCTCTCCTTACTCCCCTTCCTGATACAACCTCCCATGTCTCCACCTCAGTGAAAGGTGCCAACCAGTTTCTTACGATTCTCTGCCTCCTTCCCCCAACTGCCAAGTCCTGTCTGACCTATTCCCAGCACTTCTCCCAAATCCATCCCTTCTCTCCATTCCTGCTGCCCACCATCTTCGTCTAGGCTCCAGTGTCTCTCCCAGACAACTGCCATGGCCTTTCACTGGCCTTCCCTGCACCACCACTCCTGCCCTGCAACCACCTTTCTCAGCAGCCTCTGTGCTCCTTTAAAAATGTAAATTGGATCTTGGCTCTTCCCTATTGAAACCCTCTAAAGGTCTTTGGTTAAAGCCAAGCTCTTATCGTGGCACACAGGGCTCATCATCTCTTGCTTGTTCTCTTCCACATCTAACGTTTTCTTTTTCCAGTCCAACTTGATTCCCAGCTTTAGCTGCATGAACCCCTGACCCTTTCCCAAATATAAGGCTTCTCTTGGAAGGCTTCCCTGACCTGGGGGTCCTTGCCCATGATATATGGAATATCCCTGCCTCCCATTCCATTTCTATGAACTCTTCCTCATCCTTCAGTCACAGCTCAGGTGTTATTTTGCCTGGGAAGCCTTCCCTGATCCATGCGGGGTTAGGCATCCGGCCAGGTCATCCTCTGTGTGGGGTTCTGTCTCCCCAACTAGACTGAGGTTCCCAAGGCTTCTTGGGGGGAATGATGGTGTCACCTCCGAAAGCTTCCCTTCCATTACCTTTCCTTGGGCTCTGGTTTACGGACAACACCTTTTCCCCTTTGGCTCAGAGGGTCTCATCCATCCCTGGTCAGGGAGAAGCCCCTCTATGGGCTGGGGGTCAGTGTGACTCTGGCAGGGCCCAGGGCTGTGTCCACCCCTGTCCATGCCTTCCAGAGCTGCTGCCCACAGTCTGCCCGGATCCAGGAGATTGTGGTAGAGACACCTGCCTTGGCTGCTGAGCGTGAGAGGTAAGGGCAGAATGGAGAGGTGAGGACCAGGCAGTTGGGCCACCCGGGGCACTGGTCATCTCTGGGCCCACAGGAACCAGGAGTCGCCCGAGTCACCAGCACCCCAGCTCTCCATGCTGCGCATCAAGTCTGAGAATGGCGAGCAGGTCTTCCTGCTGATGATGCGGCCAGAGGACACTGTTGGGGACATGCGCACCCTGCTTGCCCAGGCTAGGTGGGCATGGGGTGGGGCTGGCAGCCACAGGGGGACTCTGGCCCCACAACTCAGCCTGACTTGTTTTGCTGGGTCCCCAGAGCCATGGATGCCACCACCTTTGAGATCTTCAGTACATTCCCACCCACCGTCTACCAGAATGATGCACTCACGCTTCAGGCTGCAGGCCTGGTGCCTAACGCAACGCTGCTGCTTCGGTCACGCATGGTCTCACTGCCTGCCCCTGGCTCCCTCTCCAAATAAAGTGCTGCCCCCCAAAACTGGCTGCTCCAGGAGATCCTCTTTGGCTGGCCCAGGGAGGGGGCAGTGCCAACCTGCCCGGAACTTGAGCCCCCGCAGGCCACAGGTCTTTGTCCTCTAGGTTCCTCTTTCTCCCTAGAAGGGCTAAACCAACCCAGCAGTGGGAAGGAGAGCCCTGGCTCAGCCTCAGTTGGGGCAGCAGAGCCTCACGTGCAAGTGTGCAGCCAGCAGATCGCTGTGCACAGATATGCACAGACCCACAAGCATGTGGGGACACTTCCTCAACATTATGTGCAAAGCCACCACCCCCAAACTGGCAGAACTGCACCTGTGTACCCTCTTCATGACACACACTTAGCCAATCTGCTGGAACACAGGCAGACAGCCACATGGCACACATCACTGACAGGCATGCAAATGCAGGACAGACCAAGGCAAAGGCATGTCACAGATACCATCACATGCATGTAATAGGAGGGTGACCCACCCACAGTCTCCAGAAACCATTGGTCCACAAAGATCAATGTGTGTGTGCTGGACAGATGCAAACACATGCAAATCACACACACACACACAGGTGCCACACGTGAGAGCTCAACCCACCTACTCACAGGAGCACAACCACATCTACCAACCTTGTTCACAGCAGGGACCCAGGATGCCCAGGCCATACCAGACAGACACAGGGCCAATGGAATGGGATATTTAATTGATTCTAGGGTGCTCCCAGGATAGGGACTGTGGGGCCTTTGGCAGAGCCCTGACTAGTGGGACCAACAAGGTGCCCATCAGCCAGTGCCAGGCAGGGTGGCAGCCACAGGACCTGGCTGAGGGCTGCCAGCACTTGGGCTATTGCTGAAGACAATTTCTGGGATTAGTGGGTAAGGAATGTTGCCTTTTTGAGTGGAGGAGAGGGGGCTACATTTAGGGAGGAGAAGGGGCTGGGATGGGGGAAGGGGCTCCAAGGTCAGAAGGTTAAGACTAACAGGGGGTTGGTCACAAGGGCCTGGTGGTGGCAGTGGCTGGGGGGAATGTGGTGGAGTCCGGCAGGCCAGTTTGGCTCAGGCCAGTTTCAGGAACTCCTGCAGTGTGTTTTGTTCCACAGCCTCCACGAAGAGCTCATAGTCCTGGGGGAAGGGAGGCAAGAAGTGGTCACCTAGTGCTGGTGC
Source organism: Manis javanica (assembly GCF_040802235.1). NCBI lineage: Eukaryota > Metazoa > Chordata > Mammalia > Pholidota > Manidae > Manis > Manis javanica. The sequence continues at coordinate 19,551,137 of NC_133159.1, read as the reverse complement.
TGTCTCAGGTCGGACTCTGGCTGGGGTGGTCCTACCGCACTTCCCCCACCCCCAACCCCTGGGCCCATACCCCACAGTACTGGTCCCCGTTGACAATCTGGGGTGGGGTGGCCTTGGGGTTGCCCGCCAAGGCTCGCATCTCATCCCGCAGGGCGTTGTCCTGAGAGATGTCCACTAGCTGGTACTGGATGCGCTTCCCGTCCAGGATGCGGGTCACCTCGCTCTGCTGGGACTTGATCTGGGGGCAGAGGACGCGCTGGGGGTAGTGAGCAGGATTTATGGGAGGTGCCCTTTGCAGAGAGGGTTTACGTGGGGCACCCTGGGCAGAGAGAGAGGGGCTGTGGCCACTGGCTTTTGCCCTCTGCCCCCGTCCACACCGTGGGGAAGGGTTCTGGCCACTAGGGGTTGGGAGGATGAGTCAGCCTTGCAGTGGTGCAGGGTAAGAGAGGGACCATCAACCGTGGGAAGGGGAGTCAGAATGAAGGGAAGTGGGATGAAGTTCAGGGTGGGGACAACCAGGAGCTCAGCGAGGGGAAGGCAGGGTAGGCTGGGCAGAAGCTGGTAAGGAGCCACCCCCGCCCCAGGTACACGCTCAGGGGAGGTGAAGAAAGGCTGGGTAAGGACACGGTCAGGGTCGGACCGGCAGTCAGGGTGCAGAGAATGCGTGTCCGAGTGACGGCGGATGGGCGTGGGCAGCTCATACTGGGGCTACCGAGGATCCAGGGTGCCCAAAGAAGGGGCTCGAGACGAGGCCGCCGAGCGCACACTGGGACCCGACCCGGGAAGCTGTGTCCCGCGCCCGGCCGCCCCCGCCCCGCCCCGCCCCCTCCCTGGGGGCGGGTCCCGGGCGTCGGGGCCGAAGCCCCAGGACTCGGCCGCCCGCGCCCTAACTCGGCGCCGGCCCCCGGCGCGCACTTACTTCGCGGGACCCAGTGACCGACGTGCTGTAGACGCGAAGGCCGCTCATGCTGAGGGTGGACTGATGGGCAGACAGACGGACAGGCGGCGGTAGCAGCTGGACGGCCTGGAGACTACGCCGCCGCGCTGGGGAGCGGTTTCCTTCCTGCTCAGCCCGCGAGTCACTGATCTCAGGACCAATGGGCGGCGCGGGCAGGCGCGAGGCCAGGGCGGGGCCTGCGCGACCCCGCCCCCCGCGCCGCGGGCGCCCCCCGCCCTTCCCCCCCGGGGGCCGGGCGCGCGGAGCCCCCCAGCTAGTCCCACGCGAGGCCGGCTCCTTGGGTCCTTCCCATATCTGGGGCTCACAGTGAGGCTAGGGTGTAACCTGATGGTAGGAAAGGTCGGGGAGGGCAGGGATGAAGATTTGGCAAAGACCTCAGCCTCGCCTGAGCTTGGGGCGCCCAGCTACCCACCCCCGATGCCACGATAGCGCAGCTCAGCGCGGGGCTTTGAAGACTTGCTGTTTTCAACCTACGGTTTCCAACCTAGGGAATTTCGCTCTAAAGGACCCCTCCCCACGTTATACCCGGCGGCACCCACTCATGGCTAATCCCGCAAGGCAGGAGGAACTCCAAAGCAGAGACAGCCACTGCTTAGATTATTTCCTCCAAAGATCCTCTCCATCAGATAGGCAAGTTTGGACAGAAGGGTGGTGGCAGGAGACAGGGCCACACCCTTAAGGAGCCAGATGGAAAACAAGGTAAGAGGTTGCCAGTCTGGAAAAGGTGGAGGCAGAGGTTGGTATTGACTCCTGAGAGGCCTGGGCCCTTGTTAAAAATCCATAGCTGGTCTTGGGGTGTCTCAGCCCCAACTCCATGCTGCAGATGACCCTCTCAAACACTCCTGCCTGCAAAAATTCGGGAGGCTCAGGGGAAGGAGACTGCAGCAACCAGGCCAATGTTAGAGACTCAGCTATCTGCCTGGGATTGGACATGATTCCCCTGGAAGAATCCCTCAGGGCCAGGGCTTTGATAGTAGCCCAGGAAGACAAACCCCAGCTCCCTGAGGCAGTCCAGCGTCCTGCCTGGCTCTGGGGAAACCACTTCCTCACAGCAACCCAGAGGCAGCAACTTCCTCTCTCGGAGGATTACTGAAATGCTTTCCAGTGACAAACTTGCTCTGTGACTCAGGGGAGGTTTGCCCTATAGAAAGTGAGTTGGGAAGAGATCTCATCTGTCCCAATAGAATGACAGAGCAGAAGTCATAGAGAGATAACAGACATGAGGCTGAACTTGCCAAAGGCCCTGCTTTGCTGCTTTCTGAAGAACTTGGCTACACACCCAGGCTTTGGCTCAACGAAGCCAAAATGAGGGGTGGAGTAGGATGATGGTGAAGGAAGGCAATGGAAAACCGAGGAGTCTGATAAATGTTTTATTTTGTAATCAAAATAGGCAATACAAACCAGTTAACATAACAAGGATTCATATAAATAACTACTTATAAACTTTATGAGGAAAAATACCCGTGAGCATGGTGACTGGGCTTCCAACACAGGGTGGAGCCCAACCAGGCAGCTCCTTTTAGGAGGCAGGAGCCCAGAGGCTGAGGGGTGGCTGGGTGGGGCCACTCTGAATGGAAAGGGCTAAATCACTCCATAAATAAAACACGAATTTGTAAAAACACTTAAGGAGTCTCATTCAGGCCTGGGAGTGAGGTCCAGGATGTTGCCCTGACAGCCCAGAGCTTAGCAAGGATCTTACAGTGGCTGACTCTGGGCTCCTGAACTCTGCTCAAGGCTCCCCCATACCCACACACAGCCCTGGCGTGGCCTGGCTCCAGATCTCAAGGAGGCCTGGGGCTGGCCCAACAACCAGATACAAACAGTTTTAAGATGCTCCCTAAACAAGGAGGCAAGAGAAACCAGAAGGCAGAGGGTCCAAAGGCCCCAGAGAAACAAACAAAAACACAGCAAACACTGACAGCTGTACCTTAAAGCCGACCTGCACTAGATATGCTGGGAACTCTGAAGGAGTCCAGAACAGGAAAGGACCCCTGCCCCCAAACACAAGTTTGGCAGAAATCAGAGGGTAGGTGATGGCCCCAGCACCAGGGGTAGGGGGTGAAGAGCTTAACAGCTGCCCTATGGTATTCTGGGGGAAAATCCTGTCCAAACCCAGAATCACAGAGAAGAGTCTGCACTCAAAGCCCTAGAAGGTTACTACCTGGATGGCCTGACAAACAAAAGGAAAAGGGCTCTGCTAACCACATGGCCAGGGCCCTAAGGGCACAGAGCAGCTAGAGTGGGGTCTCCTATAAAATGGCATGTTAGGAGATGAAGGAGCGCTGGCTCTAATCCCTAGGCCCCCAATTCTAGGGGGTACTTTACAAATCAATAGATCACCCTGAGGATGCCTGTGAGAACATAAGTCCTGAGGAAAAAGCAGTGAGACTGGGCTTAAGAAAACCCAGAAAGCCAGCTTCGCTCCCAGGAAGGCTGGCACATGGGGCCTGAGAATCCTCAGATGTCCAATGTTACTGGTACTCAGCCTTTCCAGGGCCCTTTAATGAACTCAGTATCAGCAGGACCAGAGTATGGAATGGGAATGAATGTGGATCCATCCCAGAGGACGGAGAAGGGAAGAGAGCGCTGTCTGCCTTTGATGTTGGCCTGGGGCTGGGAACAGTTTGTGAGGACTTATCAGTTAACCTGCAAAAGTTAACTGGTCACTCACCTTCAAAGGGTGAATGAGCATGACAGGACAAACACAGTCCAACAAGGCAAGGCCAGTGTGGGGCAGGGCAGGCACAGTTCCCTAAAACAGCCCTTAGCCCCAAATGCCAGCTCTTAGCTCTCCTCCACCCCTTCTGTCTGGTAATAGCAGCAGAGAGGAGGCAAGAGATTGTCAGGGCAGGACCTGCTGGAATGGGACCTCGGCAGACCAGATTCTCCCGGGGAGCGGAATACAGCCTGTCCCACCCCCAGCATTCCTCACTGTGTGACACAATTTTCTCCCATGTCCTGGGCGTATCTGTCTGACATGGTGGTCCTTAAGTCCTCAATGTCACGGCGTAGTTGCTGAACTTCTTCTAGTTTCCTCCTGATCACATCTGGCTTCTGCAAATCTAGCTGAGTCTCTGGGTGCTGTGTAGCTGGGGAGGAGAGTAATTTCGAGAAAATGTTAGTAAGTAAGCCAGTTAAGAGACACTTTCATGTGGAGGGGGCACTATGGATAGGCAGCCCTATGAGACCTGTGGTCTTGGGACATGGCACTTTTAAAAAAGCAGCCAGGGATAATGGGCTGAAAACTTGCTAAGGGACACTTTATTTCTCCTGCACCCAGGTACCCCATACAGATGCCCATTTCCAAAATAGGTTTACCATCTACTTTGGGAAAATACATAAACTCCCAGAGGGCAGTGACCAGGCCTCTGTAGCCCTTTTCACACATTATCAGAGGGATGGGAAAGGTGGGATAGGGTGAAAGGAAAATGAAAGTAATTCTCTCCTGGGTCCCAGACTGGCCTGAGGACTCACAGTGAATGCCCAGCAGCAGGGAGAGATTGGGGTCATGGCCCTGGGCCCTCTGGGTCACAATGCTACAGACAGCCTGCAGATCTTGAAGGCAACTGGCCAACTCCTGGTGTAGCTCAGATGCCAGCTGGGCTGTGTCTGGTGAAGATGGGGACCCTGGTTGGGCCTGGCGCAGGTGTTCCTGAAGTGTCAGATTTTTCTCAATCAGGTCCTGGTTCTGCACTGAAAGCTGAGCAGAGATGGGCAAGCACATTAACCCAGGCCCAGGGAAAGGCAGAGTATCTGTGCATGAATGTGGATGTGTGTAGGGGAAGGTCTGAGTCCCAGGCATGTTCCACCCACAACCCCTGATACTAGTTCTAGACTGTAGGTTGGGCTCCAACAGTGGGGAGAAAACTGCTCTCCACAAGGCTCTGAGACATCAGTCTCCAAGTTTCTGTTCAGGACCCAGAGAAGATACTCCTGATCCTCGGAACTCTATATGAAGCCAGTCTCTCAGCCAACTTTGTTAGCCAGGCTATTAGAGAAGGCTTAACGTGAACTGTGAAATCTGAGGAGACACTGGTTTCAATCTCTCCCTGCCACTTTGACAAAAGTGGCTACCAGCCAGCCTGATCAGAGTGACTCAGAGGAATAAAGGGGCAAGACAGACATGACAGTCAGTAGCCACTGGATGGGGGCCTGGAGAAGTCGGGGACCTGGAGGATACAGTGCAGGAATGTGTCCTGCCCTTTTCAAACCTTCACCCCAGTGAAGTCTGACTTTACTACACAGACCAGCTATTCATGGAGATCTGTGTCTCTTCCCCTCCCTCTCCCTGAACAGTTTAGCCCACTCTCCTTCCCTTCCTACCTCTATTCTCTTTTAAAGAACTGAATAGAGTTCCTCCTCCAGCCCCAGCCCTTCACCTACAATGGCCCACATAACAATCCCAGCTCTGAGAGATGCCCTCTTAGGCACTTGGCTAGTGAACTTGGTTGCCCCCTGCTGACAGCTCTGTTCACTCCACAAGGAACACCCAATCCACAGTCTTCTTGAACCCTTCCTCCCCAACCCCACAATCCTGTGGTTGCACGAAGACAAAGGGAGAAAGAATGATTTTCACAATAAAAGACATTCCTGGGCAATTATGGCCATCCTAAGGTTGGCTTAAGACATTTAATATAACAGATGATGCAAAGTCCCTTCTTATTCCTCTGCCAAGAAAGCTCAACAGTGACCTTCAAACAAGGGAGTAGGATGTGGGAGGAGCGATGGGGAGGGTACCCAGAGAAATCAGTTTGGGAAGGCAGTGCTAAAAGGCTTGGCTGATGCTGCTCACCTCTTTCACCGCTGTGCGCATCTGCTGCAGGGCTGTCTCCCTCCTCTGGGCCTCCTCTTTCAACGCCTGGCTTGTTCCTTCTTCTTGTGCCACTTCTTGCTCTAAGCTCTGAATCCCACGGCAAGGAGCAGTGGGAGAACACCCCAGGGGGTATAATAAATCTGGCTCAGACCATATCACCTCTGGCCTGGACTGGATGTAAAGCCCCACCCTGCCCACACACTGCTGCTGAGATTATTTTAGAACACGTCTAATCTATGACTTCCCAATGGAATCCTCCTATAGTCCCTGACCATGTGCCAAATAGAGACCAGCTCCTCAGTAGGGCATTCCAGGCCAGTCTGGCCCTTACCTACTTTTCTAGCTATATCTCTTTTGCCCTCCAGTCTCCATTCCAGCTACACTGAATGACTGACTAGCCTTCTTCCCCGAAGTCTCCAGCTCCAGCACTGCTGCTCACTCCTCTTCCACTTTGCCCAGACTGTTTTTCTGCTTTGCCTGTCACCCAGGAAACCTCCAAGATCCACCTGAGCCTTCCTCAATCTGCAAATCAGATCCAATTAACCCTAATACCTCCCTGCTGTTCATACCTCCATCACAGTTCATGAGTGCACATGATTCCTCCCTCCACTAGACCATAACTTTCTTGAAGACAAGGAACATCCATTCAGCTGAGTTCAGTACTTACTGAGCACCCACTGTAACAGGCCCTGAGGATAGTGAGAATAATACCCAACAATCCCTGTACTTGAGCTCATTGTCAAAGCCCTTGACAACAGTGCGTATTAAATGCTTTTGACAGAGATTGAGAAGGGGTAGGAAAGCAAGCACTCCCACAGGCACCTTACATAGGTAGCTGTGTGTGTGTGCACGCTGAGTGCATGCATGCATGCGTGCGTGTGTGTGTGTGTAGGGACAATCAGGGTTAGGAGGAGGGAGGAATTTGTTATCTTCTGACTCCATTCTATTCATCACAATTTCCCCCCAATTTTGAAACTGATTTGAACAAATGAAGCATATAAAATATTTCTCAATTTCCCCATTTAAAAAATGTAAACCGCCAAGGAGAATGCCTCATAACTAGGAAATACCCAGTGTGACCATTCTGAATCCACCTAATTCTAGCAAATTCACCTGACATTGCGATTTGCCTGAGAAATCTCATCATGGGTACCATTTAAAATGTTGGACTTCTCAACCTTTGTGTAACTCCAGGGCTCAAGGGAATGTACTTTGAGATACTTTAAACTCTTAGGAATGCTTACTAGGCGCAACTACTCCTTCTAGGACTTGAAATAGATGAACTAAATAAACAGCCTGACCCACATAATGGCAAAGTCAGGACTGCAGCTTTCAGTTGCTTCTCAGAGTGCACTGTACCTGTTCTGGGGTGAAAACCTCTTTGAGTCCAAAGAGAACCTGAATGAACTTGCTTCACCTAGGATTTCTTGAAGAACCCAATTAAGGACACTCCCCCACTCAGACCCAAAATAGAAACCAGGAATCACCTGTAATTTTTTCTTTATTCTTCAACCCCCTACATTCTGATAATCACTGATTCCTCTCAATTTTACCTCCTCAAATTCACTTAAATTTATCCCATCTCCTCCTTGCTGTGCTGCCTTATGCCTGGTTCCTTTGTCATCTCTTAGTAGGATTTCTTTAACAGTCCACTAGCCTTTATCCTTACCAATCTCCAAGTGTCAATCTTCCACACTTAAGCCTGAGATGTAAACCTGACCACATCACACCCCAATTAAGTGCTATGGTAGATTCCCATCACCTACCTAGAGAATAAAAGCCAATTTAATTAGAGAAACAAAGCCCTCCTGTAGCCCAGTTCTCTGTTCACCACCTTACGTCAACAATACCAAACTGCTTGCAGCTCCATGTGCAAACCTGCTGTTTTATGCCTCCATGCTCCTACCTGGGCTGTTCCTTCTATCTGTCTCCTCCTCTTTGCCTGGCTAACTCCTCCTCCTCCTTCAAGGCTCATGACCTCCAAAAACTCTTTCTCGGCCTCCCCACTTCCCATGGACTCTTCTATGCTTCCCCAGGGTAACATGGACATTGTTTTCACAGTAATGTGCTGAAACTCCTTCCCCAAAAGACTGTAAGCTAAAAGCATCGACTGGGTCTCATTCTGGTTGTACTCCTAGTGCTGAGCAAATTGCACCAAAGAATAGTATTGGCTGAATTCTAGAGATTCCATCATTAAGTCCTGCATACCATGTTCCAAGAACTCCACCTCACCTGTACTTGTGAACGCAACTGATCTATCTTCTGCCGTTGCTTCTCCACAATCTGAAAGACAAAGTTATCAAGGAAGGCTGTCATCACAGGCTTGTTAGGTCAGAGGGCAAGAGGCTGCACTAGATTGTGGTCTGGCTATTAACCCCACTGCCTACAGCCAGTCAATAGTGATACCAGGGTGAAGACAAATTAGCTCTACTTACAGAAATCTAACCCAGACACCCTATCTTACCTAACTAGCTTCACATTCCTGTACTCCACTCAACAAAGAGGTTTAAACAGGAAGGTAGTGTGAAGTATGACCACTACTGGGTGTGGGGCCCTGATAACTGCAGGCCAGTGGAATCAACTTTATATACATAGAGAGCGAGCGGGGGAGAGAGAGAGAGCGCTAGAGTACATTCTGGTTCTTTAGTAAAGGATATGACTAAAAACTCAGCTCTAATGAAGTCTGCTCCATCCAGGGCTGTGAGAATTGTTGCTACTTATAGCACTGGTCACAGTGACTGTCCAAGGGGAGAATCTGAATGGGCCTGTTTCCCAACCTTTGAGAACGCAGGTATTCTCTGAACCATTTCTGCAGCTTTTTTGCTGATCTAGTCTCACTGGCAGGCACTGGGCTCCTTCTTTGCTGAGCGATGGCCATCACTGGTTAGAACTCTGCCCAACACAATGGGGCCTGGGTCATGAATGAAGTGTACCAACCTTCAGTGCACCATTTTGGAGCATCCAGTCTGGATGTTCAGAGGCATGTCCTCCCCTAACTGCCTGCCTGTGCTAAGGATGAGTTATCTAAAATGCAACTTGTTATACAGGGGTCACATCATGAAAAAGAGAGAAAAGCTCTAAGCAGCAGATCTTAGATGGCCTGGGGCCAGAAACTCACAGTTCCTTACCAATACATTATCTCTTTTTTTCTCAGCCTGCCCCATTACAGCCCTGACACCATTAGTCACCTTTCGGAGAGAATCACATTCCTTTTGCCAGGACTCCATTTCCATTTTTGGACCTTCTCCCTGTTGGGCTAGACCTTCTCCACTGGCCATCTCCACACACCGCTTATCTTGAAGGCTGAAAGACAGTGGCCTCTTCAAGAAATCTGAAGTCAGAGAGATGTAGATTTGACTCCTGGTTCTACTATTTACTGTGGGTTTTGGGGCAAGACACTTAGGCCCTTCCAAGCCATAGCTGAGGATAATGTATTAGGTCTGTTGTAGTCAGCTCCCTGTCCTAGAAGTCAACATCTATAGTTGTCTACCTGCCCAAGGCTCTTTTACTCTTTGTTTCAATATTTTAAAAACAAACTTTCATCACAAGTATCTAGATTATAAAAATCATACATGTGCATTGTAGAAATTTTGGAAAATATAAAAAAACCTCCTTTTTTCTTGGCACATAGTCTGGGGTTGAGTCAGCTTAGTCCCCTAACCTTGCTTCTGACTCCAAGCAGTGGTCTCCTCCAGTGGGTGCCCACAACCACTTTCACCATGGCCCGTCTGCTGTGATAAACAAAGGGTCACTGTGGTTGAATATGGGATGAGAAATCCAATCCATCCCATTAGAAAATGGATTTGGTCCAAGAGGCTACTGAAACACAGCCATCACATTTTCAGAAACTGCTATTAATATGGAAGAGGCTCCCAAGATACCCTGAGGATACATTATGGTATCTTGTTTTGTTCTCAGAACCTGTTGTAGCAATTGAGAGTAATCCCCAGGGCTGAGGAAAAACAGATGCTCTTGGCCTTAGTTTACAAGGTTTGAAATGTGGACAGCACTCCAGTCCTCAGCATCAGAATCTACTTTTGCAAATATATAGATAACTCATCTCCCAGTTTATGAAATGCTCCCATTCATTCAACACTATATACTCAAGAATTATGACTATGTCAAGTACTGCACTGGATTCTTCCAAAGGATTCAGTGATAAGGTCCCATGTGACCACTGCCCCCACCACACACTCCATCTCAAAAACCTGTTCCTTGCCCAATAAGCAGCTTTCCTATTACTCACAATCCAAAGAAAACAAAGCTCAAAGTGATATGCCCAAAGTCACACAGGTAGTGAGTGGGGTAGTCAGAACCAGAACCTAGCTCTCCAGTTCTTTCCTCAACCCCACTCCTTTCCTTACCTACGTCTAGTGGAAGAGAATTCTGTTTCTCTCTGTCTCAGGCTTTCCAGCTGAACCTCCTTCTCTCTGCATGCTGCCTGGGTCTCCTCCAGCAAACTCTCCAGCTCTGTTACTCTCTCCTGGAGCTCTGTGCTCTTCAACTCAGAATCCTTAAGCTGAGAGACAGGATCCCATGCTTAGGTCAATAAGCCAAGGAAGGCTTTGTTTAGGTATCTCAGAAAATGTGCAGTCCAGTTACAAATTTGACAGATGTGAGTCTGGACATGACTCCTTTGGGATTTTCCTTTCAGGAGGCCATAAGGTAACTGCGTACAGCAGAGGCTGTAAAGTCACCCTGCCTGGCCACTCCCTGCTTGCCCCAGGTATGCCCAGACATTGCTGTTACCTGCTGGCTTTGCTTCTGGTGGTCTTCCAGGGTGGGGAGGTCTGCCAGATAGCGTTCCAAGGTCTCAATACGCTGCTGCTTCTCCCGGTTCTGCTCAGATTCCTTCTGACATTTCTTTTTCAAATTATTGATATGTTTATCACGACCTTTGACCTAGGACAGAAATGTCAAGTATCTGCCTCCATTAACTCTTTTAGGAGACTGAACATCAACTTTTTCCCCAAAGTGACCACTCTCTTAAGGCTGTAAATGTTTTACTGCAATGAAGGCAGGAGGAAGCTAATCAAATTTTGCCATTTGAGATTAGAGCATAAACTGCGGAGTTAATACACTTGAATTTTCCAATCAAAGGGTGAGGAAATACGTAAATGCCACGGTGGACTCTGGCTCACATGAATAACAAAGACACTCCTGTTATTTGGGAAATTCTAAAAGTTTAGAAGTTATTTCCCAGGAAACTTCCTTCCTCCAAAGCAAAGACCAGACAAATTCTTTATTATATAAAAATGCTACCAATTTAAGAAAACTGCCCAAGCATTTATGCTATGAGGTGACTCAGAATGGGGGCTGGTCACTAGAAAGACCAATGGAGTTGAGCCCAATTCCTCTGAGGAGGGGAAGGGGGCAGGAGGTTGATTCCAACCATGCCTACATAACAAAACCCCAATAAAAACTTGGGACACTAAAGCTTGGTGGAGTTTCCTGACTGGTGAACACATGGCTGTACCAGAAAGGTGATATGCCCTGCTTCCAAGGGGAGAAGGAAATGGTAGCCTTACTTTCAGGACTTTCCCGGACCTCACCCCATGTGCCTCTTCATTTGGCTGGTTCTGCTTTGTATCCTTTATAATAAAACTGTAATCCTAAGTATATAGCACTTTTCTGAGTTCTAAATTATTCTAGTGAATTACTGAACCTGAAGGGGTCATGGGAACCCTTGGATTTGTAGTCAGTTGATCAGAAGTATAGGTAGCCAGGGGAACCCAGAACTTGCAGCTGGCATCTGAAGTAAGCACAGTCTTGTTGGGGACTATGTGCTTAAACCTATGAAGTCCAATGCTAACTCCAGGTGGTCTGCATTAGAACTGAATTGAAGAAGTATATACAACTTCCCTGTAGATGTACAACCAGTCTGTTCTGTTCTGTTGAGATAGGTAATGCATTCTTCCCTGAACACTCCACATGATATGAACCGAAGTAATCATATGGAAGGGCTAATGAGACTATAAACTCCTTGAGAGGATAGGCTGTGCTCATTTTGCTCATTATTATATTCCTGACACGTAGCGTAATGCTTGGCACAGAGCAGGCACTCAACCAAGCTGAATGGACACTTTTTCTTCATTATTAAGGCTTTTTATTTGACTTATGAAAAGGAAGTACAGACCTAATTTAATCCAAAAATAAGACAGTTCCCTGAAAATCAGCCACAAGTTTTACCCCAGGTATAATCTGTACCTTTCGAGCTCTGATCAGTGATTCCCACATTTTAATATTTATCAGAATCAGCTGGAAAACTTATTGAAAATGCTGATAGCCAAATTTGAATTTAAGAAATGGTGGACTGCCCACAGATGTTTCTCTCTTCTCCATCTCTAAAATGACAGGGATAAATGAAATATTAATCTAAAAAAGTCAATAGAGGAGACAAAAGTATATGAGAGATTTCAGTGTTTTCAGAAGATGAAAGTAGAAGGGGATAAATGACTTGGAGCACAAGAGTTACAATCTGCAGTGGGTGGAAGTTACTGACAATGTGGACAACTAACTAGGTGTCCTCATGACCCCCAAGAACCTCTGTACTCAAAGCATCAGGAACCTCTGAGGCAGGCAGCAGCTATACAACTGAAAGAGGGGGGGATTCACTGGAAGTCTGTATACAGGTTAGCTGGATACCATCCTCACTCTAGGTTTCCCCAAAAGGAGACTGAAAATTTATTCTCTGGAGAAATCAAATTAGAGATTCCAGACTCAGGGATATTAGTCATAGCAGAAAGAGAGAGTTCAACACTGGGAATAAGTTTAAGTAAAAAATCTATGTTCAGAACTGTGGGACACTAAGCCAATCTCCTTCTCAATGCTGAGAACCTAAAGGCCAGAGCATTCCTGTCCCCAGCCAGGCAGCAGGCTGAAGATTCTTTCCTCAAGAGAGTGAGATAAGACATTCAGATTCTGATATTTAAGGGTTCCCAAGTGAAGAGGTAATCTAAATCTGACCATCCTTCAGTGAAGTCCACCAGGCAACTATCACAAATCCAGAGCTTCCGTTCAGCTTTTAAATACTTCATTCTTAAATATGGGTGCCTACACATTCAAGGAACACCAAGCCTCTAACTTGAAAGATGACAAAACAAAATAAAAAGGACCTGAAGGGCACAGAACACTCCAAGCAGATGTAGACATCTCAAAAGGTATAAGCAATATAATCAGAAAGAAAAGATACTGCATCCAAGAAACAAAAAAACAGTAAAAAAGTATAAGAGAAGAATATTTTTCCAAAATATAGAGGTATATACCAAGAGAAAGAAAAGAGTTGAGGATGGATAGGTTTGTGGAGTGGGGCTGGGCAAAGAAATACCTATTTTTATTATAAACATATTGGTATTTGATTATTTGACTTACATACATGTATTATTTTGATTAAAAGTTTCTTTTTTAAACAAGCTTCTAAGTTCCTCGCTGTACCAATGGCACCAATATCACAGAGGAGCTTGTCAGAAGTGCAGGATCTCAGCCTGCCTCCCTCCAAATACTAAATCTGGACCTGCAATTTTAACAACACCTCCAAATGATTCTTATGCATATAAAGAAGCACTTAAGAAGCACCACTCTAGCTGATTTTGATGCAAGTGGTCCAGAAGTAAACATTACTTAACCAGTCCCCCAAGAACATTTGCATTACAGTAGTTGTGAACAGAACCAAAAGATTTTAAGTTCATTCCTCTGTGATGACCAATCTTACCCCAAGACAATTCTAAGGACACTGGCAAAAATGTAAAAGCTCCCAAACTGGTTGCACATAAGGAATTCTTCTCTACTTTTTAGGCAGAATGAGGAGAAACCAGCTGAATGATGTAAATTTACTATAGGTATCTTGAAGGAGTACCATCTGGTATGACTACCCAGGCTGGTTTTCCATCCAGGCCAGTTGGCAGCCCACCACAACCTGGGGCAATGGGAGATGATATGACTTTACCTGTCTGTGGTAGTTTTGTGGAGATGAAGCAGAAAGGAGACCATTTCCAGCAGATCAGCCTTGCGTGGTAAGTCAATGTAGGATCTTACCCAACTGGTTCCTCCTGGTTCCAAGAATGGGGGCCAGGTACAGCTTAAGGTTCACAGGAGAGGACTGAATGTCGACTCCTTTGTGAACTAGAGATTAACAGCTCTTTAGCTTACCCTTTCTTCCTGTTTCTTCCCCTCCTCCGACTGCTTCTGCAATGCCATTTTAAGTGACTCTCTGATGAGCTGGACTTCAACTTCCGAAGTAGAGAGTTTCTTTTCAAGCTCAATTTTTTCTTTGCTCAAGGCTTCTGTCTTCTGTGCAAATTGTGCACGTAAGAAAGTGTTCTCTCGCTGCAACTCCTGCAGAAAGATTCTCAAAACATAACTGTTCCTTCCCCTTATAGTCCCATGTATTTTACTTATCCCCAGGATACTTAGAGAAATATCACCTTTATCTAAGAATTTCTTCAAGGAGTGCTTTTCAAAATGTGCTTAAAGGACTAACAGCTTCAGCATCATCTACGGATTTGTTAGAAATGCAAATTCTTCAGCCCAACTCCCAGGCCCACTGAGTCAGAAACTCTGGGGATGGTCTCAATAATCTATGTTTTAACAAGCCTTCTAGCTTGTTCTGATGCAGTCAAATTTCAGAACCACTGCCTTAAAGCAATACCTGAGGGACTGTAGCATAATGTAAGGAACACAGAACAAGGTATCAGAAGACCCAGGCTCTAAAGTTCTGGTTCTCCTCTATTCATTACCTATATGATCTTAGGCAAATTCTTCCTCTTTTGTGGACCTCAATTTTAGGCCTACTAGGTGGCAGACCAGTACTATAATCTGTCTAATACCCATAATTCAAAAACCCAAACTGCAGAAGAAGCTTGGTCAACAAAGCAGGCTTCTTTTAAAGCCACTGACCTCACTAAGAATATGGGTCCCTTCAGTTGCTCCTAGACATGGAAGAATAAAAATGAGAATGGCTCTAAATCCCAATTACCTCTGCCTCTCCCTCCTTTTGGCCAGGGCCAGATTAAGACTTTTTAGAACATCACCCAACTTTAGAACCTTACTACATATCTTGCTCTGCCTTCCCTTTCTCCCAAGTACATCCTGATATCAAGGCATCTGGACTTCCACCTGATTCTATCCCCAAGCTTTTCTACCCTACAAAGGCAGAACAAGGGATACTTTATAATTAGGATGTTTATTCTTTCAGGGCAGAAACACCTTACATCATTTGGTCTCTATTCTATCTCCTGTATACCTAACAGTACCAAGCCAGGGCAACACTGAGTTAGGGCAAGCTGACTGCCATCCTGGCTACCAATGCTCACCTGCAGCCTCAGCAAGCAGACATCCCCAAAGGGAGCAGGGCGGCCCAAAAGGGCACTGTGGACTTGTAGTTCACTCTCTCGCACTTTCTGCTCCAACTGAGAGATGTGTTTCCTCTGCCTGCAAAAACCAGTAGATAAAGTCCTGACACTAACCCATTTGCAATATGAGCCCCCTCTTTCCTTAGCGGATACAATCCATACCATGAAAGTAAAGGCCTTGGATTCTAGGCAATACTGTTTTGCTGCAGGAGGCAGAGCAAATGAGAAAGCTGACTGAGGAGAAATGAGGGAAGATCAGCTGCAAAGGACCAGATACCCCCCTGTAGGCACTCCTCAGAGCCCCTGCAGAGATACATAACTGCCCTATCACATCAGTCAAATATGGGACTAGACTGCTTATCAACCTATCTCTACCATGAGGTAAGGCTAAACTGAGGGAGATAGTCTGCCCTTGGGGAGACCTCACTAGGTGCCCTCAGTGGGGGACGCAAGAGCAGATGCTGGTCTTACGGCACCCCTTGCCCTCTTACTTGTCAATGAGGAGTTCCTTTTCCTTTAGAAGGTGTTCATTACTATTCAGGATGCTGATCCACTGTGCTGGTTCTAATGTAGGCAGTGAAGGAGCAAAAGCAGCAGGATGGTGGCAGATGGCTCCATTCTGAAGCTGCAAGACAAGCAGGCCCAGAGGGGCTTTATCTTAACCCACAGACACCTGAAAATACCCGAGCAGTACCCAGCCGGGTATGCACACAAGGCTCACTTTGGCTCAGGATGAGAAGGCCCAGTGTTTATGAAATAATTTTAGCTCTGATGCATGACTGGAAAGAACCTGCCAGGAAGACTCCTGCCAACTGGACACTCCTGCTCAGAAAGGCTCTAGTTTCTAAGAAAAGGTCAGTTATCTTTCATTATCTGGCAACAGAGGCAAACCAGGAGCTAAGATGTCTTCAACAAGAAAGGAGAATATGTCCTGCTTCTGTCCTTCACATCTTAAGTGGCACAACTTTTTTTTTTAAACACAAATGTGGTATAGTGGGAAGAATATAGGAGTTCAAAGATGGTTTTTAAACCCTAGCTCTGCCACCTACCAGCTTTATGACCCTGGACAGATAACTTAGTCTAAAAAACCTGGTAAATTTCTACATTTACCTCAGCGGGGTGCTGCTGTAAGGATTCTGTTATATTCAGTGCACAGCTTAGTGAGTGGTACCTAAGTATACAATCAATGTTAGTGTCCTACCTTTTGAGTTTTCCCTTGAAATCCACTACTCTGAAGAACCTATCTGGTGTTTAATTAGACCACCAATAGATTCAATGGCATTCATAAGCTGTCATTTCCCCCCTACAAACATCTTCCCTCTTACAAATGTTTTCTTTAAAAGTCAAAACTTGGAGGAAAAAACCTATGCAGTTCTAAGATCTGTGCAAAACTTGCTAAATCCAAGGGAAGAAGGGCCTCTACCTGCATTTGCTCCATCTGTAAACGGATCAACTCTAGCTGTTGCCGACATGTGCTGAGCTCACAAGATCGCTCACGGGGGTGCCAAGGGTCAGGATTCGGCTGCCACATCTGAGAGGGCAGAGGTTTGGAGAGCCCAGGAGCAGGCTGGAGTCCCAAAGGGAGTACCCCACTGCTGCTAGGATGTGGTCCATTCCGCTCACATACTGCCCCACTGCCTGGTGCCTTCTTGGTCTCTGGCAACACTTTGTATAACTCCTTGTTTGTTTCGGTTCTTGGGTTGTGGAAGTGGACTCGGTAGTGGGGATCTGAATAAAGCGTCTCCATCACTGCTGACTGATTGAGGGTAGACTCCATGCTGGGAATATCAAACCTCCTCACCTCTTCTTCTCTTTCATAGCCCACTGCTGGAAACCAGGACTGCTCAATTCCATTTTCTCCAGTAGTGCCACAAAGATACATGAATTCTCTAGGTAGGCCTGGAGAACGTTTCATCGCAGCAAGATCTCCATTTCTTGTCAGCGCTACACTTTCAGCCAAGCCTGGCAAAGAGAGTTTGGAGGAAGACGGTCCAGCAGGTGTAGAATTTGGCTTAGCAGGAGAGGTCCCCAAAGTAGAAGGTATCACGTGGGCTGTTGGAATGGTTATGTGGCTTTTGATGGGTTGGAAAGAAGGGCTGCTACTTGAGCTGCAAAAATCTGTGGAGAGAATATAAGTTAAAACTGAAGCAGCAAGCTTTCTTGAGTTTGGCTGGTATGCCAAACGTTCTCTGCCTGCCCTGAGACCAGGCACGGAGAGAACTATCCGCACAAGTATCAGGCATAAAGACACGGCAGCCTTACTGGAAGATGTGTGTTCTAGGATCTTAAATGCCATTCACAAAACAAACCAACAAAAGGCAACCCTAGTTTCCCTGTTATACTCTGTCCTTTGTATTTGAATAAAAAATGTTGTCAGCCAATAAACAAAGCTGAAAGCTAAACTTAAAAAGAAATCACTTAAAGGAAATGGCTTAGGTCCTACTTTTCTGGGAGCTAGGAAACTCTAAGCTATAATCCAGTCTAACAAAAATACCTTTTCCAAGGGCTGCCAGAATCCTGTGACCTCCAAAAGCTCTCCAGTGAAGGTAAGCAATGAATCTAAACCATCTGAAGGAAAAGGCGAGCCGGATAGTGCTGCTCTGTATCCAGGGCAAGGAACACAGCATCTGAGAATCAGTATTCTGTTCTCGCTCCCACACAACAGATCTGACTGCCTGGATATGTGAAGTTATTCTTAGTAACTCTCAGGTTTCACTCTAGCACAGTATGCACTCTTGAGTGGGTACACACTGAAATCCTCTATTTTATATTTTGCCTTTCACTTACCCCCCTTGTTTGTATCCAACTGTGATTTTTCAATTTTGCTTCAGACTGGATTTGTTTCCTTTAACTCCTCCTGTCTAGTCTTGGGAGACAACTCTCTAGCCCTGCTGCAGAAGGTCCACATTTCTACATATTTCCAACTCTCAAGTTCTAGTCTGATGGGGAATACAGGGTCACAGAACTAATGTGCTGGGGCAGTGGGCTGCAAGCAAACAAAACAGGAATGTGAGGAACGATACCTGTTACTTTAAGCAGGAAGAAAACTGAGTAAGGGGACAAGGCATATAAATGAATTCCCTTTTCAAATATGTGTGGTAATCTTTTCCAAACCAAGCACATCAACCAGAGAGAAGGCTGGACTACCAATTTAATTTGTTTCTCTTTTTTCTCCCATCAACCAACACCAAATATGCTCAGTTAATGAGGACATACACTTAACCTTTTCCAGAATTGTATGAGTACAGATCTACCATCTTCTCGTATGGGTTTGTAAGCAGCTCTTTAAAAACACGGGCAAGCTGGTGGGGTGGAACCAAGATGGCGGCGTGAGTAGAGCAGTGGAAATCTCCTCCCAAAACCATATATATATTTGAAAATACAACAAATACAACTACTCCTAAAAGAGAGACCAGAAGACACAGGACAACAGCCAGACTACATCCATACCTGCGAGAACCCAGCGCCTCGGGAAGTGGGTAAGATAGAGAGAAGCTGCGGCCCGGCGGGACCCGAGTGCCCCTCACGCCAGCTCCCGGCGAGAGGAGAGGAGTTGGAGCGGGGAGGGAGAGGGAGCCCAGGACTGCTAAACAGCCAGCCCTAGCCATCCGCACCGGAGCACAGACACACAGTACGTGGGTGCTGGATACTAGGGAAACAGGACAGTAAGACCTGTGAGCAGGTCCCCGCAGCCAGTGCCCCTGGGACAAAGAAAAGCGAGTGCTTTTTGTAAGTCTTAAAGGGACAGGGACCCCACAGCTGGATGTAAGCATTCCAGGACACTTAGTCCAGCAGCTGGGAATCCCAGGGAACTCTGGGCGCCCTAACCCCCTGGGTGGCAGCGCAGCTCAGAGGCCCCTCACGGCGATAACAGCCTCCTGCCTGTTTCCCCTCCAACCCGGCTCTGCCATATTGGAGCAGCAGCCTGAGATAGGCCACGCCCACAGCAACCACGGAGCTTAACTCCACAGCAGCCGGGCAAGAATCAGAGGCCCTGTCTGCGCACAGCTGCCCAGCACAAGCCTCTAGGGGTCGCTGTTCTCCCAGGAGAGGAAGGCCACAAAACCAGCAAGAAGGGACGTTCTCCCAGCTGACACACATGCCAGCTTCACACAACTACCTCTATCACCATGAAAAGGCAGAAGAATTTGATACAGACCAAAATCACAGAGTCAACCCCTGAGAAGGAGATAGACCTAACCAATCTTCCTGAAAAAGAATTCAAAATAAAGGTCATAACCGTGCTGATGGAGCTGCAGAGAAATATGCAAGAGCTAAGGGATGACATCTGGAGGGAGATTACAGAAAGGAAACAATCTCTGGAAGGATTTATAAGCAGAATGGATAAGATGCAAGAGGCCATTGATGGAATAGAAACCAGAGAACAGGAACACATAGAAGCTGGCACAGAGAGAGATAAAAGGATCTCAAGGAATGAAACAATATTAAGAGAACTGTGTGACCAATCCAAAAGGAACAATATCCACATTATAGGGGTACCAGAAGAAGAGAGAGAAAAAGGTATAGAAAGTGTCTTTGAAGAAATAATGGCTGAAAACTTCCCAAAACTGGGGGAGGAAATAATTGATCAGACCACAGAGGTACACAGAACTCCCAACAGCAGGCACCCAAGGAGGACAACACCAAGACACATAATAATTAAAATGGCAAAGATCAAGGACAAGGAAAGAGTTTTAAAGGCAGCTAGAGAGAGGAAAAAGGTGACCTACAAAGGAAAACCCATCAGGCTATTATCATCAGACTTCTCAACAGAAACCTTACGGGCCAGAAGAGAATGGCATAATATATTTAATGTAATGAAACAGAAGGGCCTTGAACCAAGAATACTGTATCCAGCATGATTATCATTTAAATATGAAGGAGGGATCAAACAATTGCCAGAGAAGCAAAAGTTGAGGGAATTTGCCTCCCACAAACCACACCACCTCTACAGGGCATTTTAGAGGAACTGCTCTAGATGGGAGCACTCTTAAGGCTAAATAGATGTCACCAGAGAAAATAAAATCACAGCAAAGAAAGCAGACCAACTAACTAGCCTTTAGACTAACTAAAGGCAAAAAATAAAATCAACCACCCACAAAAGCAGTTAAAGGCAACACAAAAGAGCACAGAATAAAACAACCAACATATAAAGAATGGAGGAGGAGGAATAACAAGGGAGAGAAATAAAGAATCACCAGACAGTGTTTATAACAGCTTAATAAGCAACTTAAGTTAGACAGTAAGATACTAAAGAAGCTAACCTTGAACCTTTGGTAACCACAAATCTAAAGCCTGCAATAGCAGTAAGTACATATCTTTCAATAATCACCCTAAATGTAAATGGACTGAATGCACCAATCAAAAGACACAGAGTAATAGAATGGATAAAAAAGCAAGACCCTGCTGCTTACAAGAAACTCACCTCAAACCCAAAGACATGCACAGACTAAAAGTCAAGCAATGGAAAAAGATATTTCATGCGAACAATAGGCAGAAAAAAGCAGGTGCTGCAGTACTAGTATCAGACAAAATAGACTTCAAAACAAAGAAAGTAACAAGAGATAAAGAAGGACATTACATAATGATAAAGGGCTCAGTCCAACAAGAGGATATAACCATTATAAATATATATGCACCCAGCACAGGAGGACCAGCATATGTGAAACAAATACTAACAGAACTAAAGGAGGAAATAGAATGCAATGCATTCATTTTAGGAGACTTTAACACACCACTCACTCCAAAGGACAGATCCACCAGACAGAAAATAAGTAAGGACACAGAGGCACTGAACAACACACTAAAATAGATGGACCTAATAGACATCTATAGAACTCTACACCCAAAAGCAACAGGATACACATTCTTCTCAAGTGCACATGGGACATTCTCCAGAATAGACCACATACTAGGCCACAAAAAGAGCCTCAGTAAATTCAAAAAGATTGAAATTCTACCAACCAACTTTTCAGATCACAAAGGTATAAAACTAGAAATAAATTGTACAAAGAAAACAAAAAGGCTCACAAACACATGGAGGCTTAACAACATGCTCCTAAATAATCAATGGATCAATGAACAAATTAAAATAGAGATCAAGGAATATATGGAAACAAATAACAACAACACAAGGCAGTGGGACACAGTGAAAGCAGTCTTAAGAGGAAAGTATATAGCAATCTAGGCATACTTAAAGATGGAAGAACAATCCCAAATGAATAGTCTAACGTCACAATTATCAAAATTGGAAGAATAAATGAGGCCTAAAGTCAGCAGAAGGAGGGACATAATAACGATAAGAGAAGAAATAAACAAAATGGAGAAGAATAAAACAATAGAAAAAAATCAATGAAACCAAGAGCTGGTTCTTTGAGAAAATAAACAAAATAGATAAGCCTCTAGCCAAACTTACTACGAGAAAAAGAGAATCAACACACATCAACAGAATCAGAAATGAGAAAGGAAAAATCACAACAGACTCCACAGAAATACAAAGAATTATTAGAGACTATTATGAAACCTATATGCTAACAAGCTGGAAAACCTAGAAGAAATGGACAACTTCCTAGAAAAATACAACCTTCCAAGACTGACCAAGGAAGAAACACAAAATTCAAACAAACCAATTACGAGCAAAGAAATTGAAGCGGTAATCAAAAAACTACCCAAGAACAAAACCCCCGGGCCAGATGGATTTACCTCGGAATTTTATCAGACATACAGAGAAGATACAATACCCATTCTCCTTAAAGTTTTCCGAAAAACAGAAGAGGAGGGAATACTCCCAAACTCATTCTATGAAGCCAACATTACCCTAATACCAAAACCAGGCAACGACCCCACCAAAAAAGAAAACTACAGACCAATATCCCTGATGAACGTAGATGCAAAAATACTCAACAAAATATTAGCAAACCGAATTCAAAAATATATCAAAAGAATCATACACCATGACCAAGTGGGATTCATCCCAGGGCTGCAAGGATGGTACAACATTCGAAAATCCATCAACATCATACACCATATAAACAAAAATGACAAAAACCACATGATCATCTCCATAGATGCTGAAAAAGCATTCGACAAAATTTAACATCCATTTATGATAAAAACTCTCAGCAAAATGGGTATAGAGGGCAAGTACCTCAACATAATAAAGGCCATATATGATAAACCCACAGCTAACATCATACTGAATAGTGAGAAGCTGAAAGCTTTTCCTCTGAGATTGGGAACAAGACAGGGATGCCCACTCTCTCCGCTGTTATTTAACATAGTACTGGAGGTCCTAGCCATGGCAATTAGACAAAACAATGAAATACAAGGAATCCAGATTGGTAAAGAAAAAGTTAAACTATCACTATTTGCAGATGACATGATATTGTACATAAAAAACCCTGAAGACTCCACTCCAAAACTACCAGAACTGATATCGGAATACAGCAAAGTTGCAGGATACAAAATTAACACACAAAAATCTGTGGCTTTCCTATACACTAACAATGAACCAAGAGGAAGAGAAATCAGGAAAACAATTCCATTCACAATTGCATCAAAAAGAATAAAATACCTGGGAATAAACCTAACCCTCAGCAGTCACACACCATTTCCCTGAACTTCCTTAGGCTTTGGCAACCACTGATCTTTTTTTACAACATTTTGTAGCATGTATCAGTACTCCATTTCTTTTTATTGTTGAATAATATTCTATCATATGGATATACTACATTTTACTTAGGTTGTTTTTATTTTTTTGGCTACTATAAATAATGCTCCTGTAAACCTTCCTGTACAAGCTTTTATGTGGACATATGTTTTCATTTCTTTTGAGCATATAGTGAGAAGAACTGTTGAACAGTAAGGTAACTCCATGCTTAACCTTTTAAGGAACCACCAAACTGTTTTCCAAAGCAGATACATTTTACATTCCCACCAGCAATATATAGAGGTTCCAATTTCTGTACATTCTCACCAATACTTGTTATCTTTTTGATTATAGCCAGTCTAGTGGGTGTGACATCTGATAAAGTACCAAAGTGACTAGTTTTTACTTCAATCAACTCATTTAATCACTTTGAAATTGAGCTTTCTCATTTGTAAAATGGAAATAAAAATATTTCAGAGTTCTTAAAGGCATGAATAAAAAATGTAGAAAAAATTTAACAATCCATCACAAAGTATTTAATCAGTAGTAATTATTAATATTATTGCATCCTCCATCTTCTAGAAATTCATCCCCTAAATGAAAAAGCAAAATACTCTTAAAGTACTGCCTGCAAGTTATTAAGTGCAAAAAAAACAAGTGGCAGAAACAATAAAGACACAAGACTGCAAAGAGTAAGATCAGTAATGGGTGCAAGAGATGGGAAAAGTCTTGTCAGACACTTACTTCACCAGTGAAAAATAAGACCAGTATGGCCGGGAGGGGCAAGAGAAGGTGGGAACTGCACAAATGGGCCCAGATTAAAGAAGCAAAGTGCTCAGGCATCCAAAAAAAAGGGTTCTGTACTTTCACAGCATAGACAACACACCTGGTAACAGTAAGAAATGTATTTGAATGGGTGGGATAGGGCCAGATCACAGAAGAACCAAGGCCTCTATTCTACATAATGGAAACAATCAAGGATGTACAGGAAAGGGAAACTACGAAATCAAGCTTTTAGAAAGATTCATCTAGCAACAGAAGGAAAGACTTGAGGCCAAAAACTTGTTAGAAAGTTGTCTCAGATAAGACAAACAGTAGAAACTGAGAAGAAGGGACCAGCTGTGAGAAGCAGGGAGGTAACAGGAATCAAACAGACTCCTTGACTGAGTGGACTGACCTATGAATTTTCTGGAAAAGATAACAGATGTGGAACACAATCTGAAAATGACAATACATATCGATAACTGAATCATTAATCTACTTACCCTCCGCAATGTCTGAGCACGATGTGCCAATGGCTGTGTCTCCACTGTCAGCTACACTTGAACAGCGGCTGAAGCGGCTCCGAAAGGCCTCTGAGATAACTGGAGTCTGCCATTCAGTTCCTAGGGAACTGCCCTTCTGAATCACACTGGAACCTGAAAGAAGTGGCATTTCCCACCTTCAGTGTAAACCAGCTGATGTACCCCCAAAAGACTTTAAAAAAAAATCACTTAAACCTATGAGAATAGCAGCATCCCACCCCTTTCTCTCTTCTGTGCCTATTTCTGCTACTGAGTTAATTTTAAATAGAAATAGCATAAGAGGTGAGAATGTTCAAAGACAGAAATAAGACCCACCAAGAATCCAGAGTACTGGGACAGACAACAGTAATATTTAATAGCAATTACCACTTTTTGAAGCCTAGAAGCCACTGCACTTTACCAACATGATCTCATCTACTAATTTACTGACAAGATTATTACCCCTTTTTTAGAAAAGACAGAGCTGAGATTTGAACCCAGGTTGTTCTGATTCCAACACCCACATTCTTCCTTCTTACAGGGTCTCTCAATAGGTGCTTTTGGCATTCCAGGCATGACAATTATTCAATGTGTGTCTACATATTGCAGGATGGTTCAGCATCTCTGCTGGCCATCTGCTAAATGCTAGTAGCAGCCCTCACCCCATCCCATCATCACTATGAAATATGAAAATACCCATACATTTCTAAATGCCTCCCAGGTTAACAGGTAGTCCAGGCCCCTGTTGAAAACAATTGCTTGACTGAAGCAGGGTACTTGTATGGGCAGTGACTCCAGATCAAGGTGAGTCTTGAAAGTCACTCTGAAGAGTTTAAGACTTTGAGGGCAAAGCAAAGAATCCACTAAAATTTTTGAGTGTATAAGACAAAGTAAGATAGATGAGACTTCTGTGACTTCGCTAGCTTGCTCATTAAGGACTGGTAGATAGGAAGAGTTCAATAAATACTTGATTTACGAACATACTAGCAAAGACTTCAATTCACCTTATTTTTTAAAAATCACTATAATTTTCCTAAATCTTCGATGATCCATGTAAACAAACAAACAAGAAGGTAACAGTGGATACTTATCCATTTACAGTGTAAGAGTTTGAGCTGAAATCAGAAAATATATGGTTCTAGACTCTCTGATCTAGTGGGAAGCAAACATTTGAACACGAATCACCTTATTCCCTTCTTCCAAATTAAGTGCTTCTCCCATCTTGTTAACCTACTGTCTTCTACTTTTTCTCCCTTTTTTTGCTACCCTTCCTTCTGCTTTCTATTGAAGGCAATCTAACATTCCCCAAGGACTCCTTTTATTCTTTGAGTTACAGTGGACTTCCTGATCTGAAAGAATCTGTATGAGTGCACTAATCTGTAATAATCTTTAATAGAAAACACAGCTTTAATCAGTGCTTCTGATCAGCCTAAGATTAGCCAGTGCTACTATACTAAGAATAATTGTGACAAGCAAAGAAATTTGACTTCTTGGTGAGTCCATATGGTGTTACCACTCTAGTCAATGTATAATTTGCTAGACCTTTTGAAATAGTGAAAATTGACTGAGGACCTCTATTACCATGTTCCTGGATCCTTATTGGAAATCACTTCTGTTACTGCTACTAATCTTCTATTCTTCACCACTACCACTTTTCTATCCACCAATTCCATACATCAATTCTAAAGAGATATTTGTTAAAATATATAAAAGTATGTTTTGGTATACTTATAGAGGCTTATGCTTTCTTTCAAAATTTTAGTTTGAAAGATGAAATTTTTTTTTGTTTTTTTTTGAGAGGGCATCTCTCATATTTATTGATCAAATGGTTGTTAACAACAATAAAATTCTGTATAGGGGAGTCAACGCTCAATGCACAATCATTAATCCACCCCAAGCCTAATTCTCGTCAGTCTCCAATCTTCTGAAGCATGACGAACAAGTTCTTACATGGTGAACAAATTCTTACATAGTGAATAAGTTCTTACATGGTGAACAGTACAAGGGCAGGCATCACAGACACTTTCGGTTTTGATCACGCATTATGAACTATAAACAATCAGGTCAAATATGAATATTCGTTTGATTTTTATACTTGATTTATATGTGGATCCCACATTTCTCCCTTTATTATTATTATTATTTTTATTTTTAATAAAATGCTGAAGTGGTAGGTAGATGCAAGATAAAGGTAGAAAACATAGTTTAGTGCTGTAAGAGGGCAAATGTAGATGATCAGGTGTGTGCCTGTAGACTATGTGTTAATCCAAGCTAGACAAGGGCATTAAAACATCCACAGATGCAGAAGATTTCTCTCAAAACAGGGGGGGTGAGGTTCTGAGCCTCACCACTGTTGATCCCCAATTTCTCACCTGATGGCCCCCCTGCGACTGTGCCTGTCTTAGGTTGTTCCTCCCTTGAGGAATCTTACCCATCTCTGGCTAACCAGTGAAAGATGAAATTTTTTTTGTTACTTCACATGGCCTATCAGCAACATCCTTATCAAATATTAAGACCATTACTAATGAAATGAGAGACTACTGAAGACAAAGCCATCAGAAAAGCAGTGAGCTTTGCTAGGAATTGCTACATTCCAAAAACTTGCATTATACACATAACTGTCATAAGAAATTGTACAATCCAGCCCTACGACAGTGCTTGACACAGAGCAGATGTTCAATAAATATTTGCTGAATGAATACCGAAGTGATTCAGGAAATAGTTTTCAAAGTGCCTACTCTAGGCAATGTGCCTAGCAGAGTATAACAAATATCTACTAACTGCTGTAAGGAACTGTGGAATTTTAAAATTAAATAAAACATATCCTTGTTGAATAAAATGTACCATTCTTCATAAATACCCCAGAATTAAAAAGTTACTTTTCTAAAATGCTACTATTTGAATATACCTTATCTATATTGTCTATTGAGTACATGTATATATTTATACGTTTAATATACCCACTTAATATATCTACTGAGCTTTCAAAATCTGGTCAATTCATTCTAGAGATAAATTCCTGAGTCTGTAGTGACAACACAACTACAACTGTTGGCATCCAAGAAGAATCCCCATCTTTGTGGGCTAGCAGATGACTCACACACCCATTGGACTACAAAGACAACACAGAACACAGTAATTTATGCTGTGTTTTTCTGATTTCAAATGGAACTATGTCCCAAAGTCAGTCTGTTCCAGTCCTTTATGTGTTCTCCCCTTCCAATCAATCATGTGGCCTTGTTGGAAGCCATGTGGCACCAGAAATTAAGTTGTTCTCTCAGAGAGATCTGTTTCTCTATTCAATGAAGCCCCATGTTATTTTCGGTCTCAGTACCAGCACTTCAACAAATGCTTGTTTGCTCAGTATTTCCTTTAAAGGAAACTGTTATGAAATAACAGAGCAAAGGTCAGAATTT
Organism: Manis javanica; assembly: GCF_040802235.1. Classification (NCBI taxonomy): domain Eukaryota; kingdom Metazoa; phylum Chordata; class Mammalia; order Pholidota; family Manidae; genus Manis; species Manis javanica. The sequence goes on along the minus strand of NC_133159.1, from coordinate 19,523,669 downwards.
AACCTAGAAAATTTTGACTACTCACCTGGTGAAGTGGCATGAGAGATCCTCTCCCTTGGGTATTTCTCCTGCATGGCCATCAACACAGTTATCTGAGCCAACTGTAGAAGGAAGGAATAACCAGTGAGATCTCTCCATTTTCTTTTAATCCCCTGTAACTTGTTCCTGTTCAAATGAAACTGTCCAGAGTATTCAAGTATTCTTCCACATGTTTTACTCCTGAAGATATTTTTTAAGGCAAAGCAACTCCCAATACTCCATCCTACTTCTTTTCCTAAAGCAAGGAGAGAAAACCTAGAACCAAACAGTGATTCCCAATGCCAATCCTATCTCAGAACTCTTCCAATTGTTGCAAAATTTAAAATAATATTACTTCTAATAAATTTTGCCATAGATCTTCTTAGTTGGGGATAGGATAGGAGGGTAGGGTGCCGAAAGAATCCAATAACCAAACCAACAGTGAAGTATTATAGCTTCAATTATGATAAACATAAAACAAATTGTCCAATTCCTCCAGTAAAGAAAGTTAGTCATATGATGAACAAAGATGGACAAAATTCTTAGTCATAAGCAGAACCCCAATCCTCAGCTGGGAACATGAGGTTTTCTTTCTATTTCTCCACTCCTTAAAACATTTATATTTACTCTGGTAGTAGGTTCTGAGAATTCACCTGAAGTCTGATGACTATATGTGTAAATAAAAAGCTTTAATTAAGTTTAACTAATAGCAGCAAATAATAATATCTTACATTTGCACAGCACTGAGAGGTAGTACCAGGAAGTGGCTCAAGAATATGCACTCGATCAGACAGCCTGGGTTTGAAGCCTGACTTAGCAGTTTGTTGGCTGTGAAACCTTGTGCAAATTTCTTAATATCTCTGTGCCTCAGTTCCTTAACATAAAAATGTGGATATACAGGACCTAATTCATGCTAATTCATTTAGAATTAACTTACAACAGTGTCTGACACATACTAAGTGCTTAAGTAATGTTTTTATTATTATTTGGCAGTTTATGTCATAAAAAGTAGCATAGTATGGTTCCTGGAAAATAAGGTATGAATTCAGAAACTCTGAATTTTAAGAGCCCCAAGAGTTTGGGACAAACTGTTGAGAGAATACAATTAGAGATGAGATTCAACTTTGCAGGGAAAACAAAAGGATACATGGTCCTATTTCTCTGCATTTTACTGACCTCTATAGTTTTTTCTTAGTAACAAACCCAAACCCTCACTAATTCACAGCATCTACAATAGAAAGAGTGCCATCCACTGAAAACCCAGGTCTTCACATACTAGGTAAGATTTGTATAGCAATAAAAGCTTCAATTTATACTATGGCTAGTATCATTCAGTGTGTTAATGGTGACACAGAAGGATTAGATAACCTACCAACTAATGATATTACATGTCAATATCAAAATCCTTTTCTTCACCCCCTTTTTAATAAAGTATAATAAAATGAAAAATAAAAACAAAGTATAAAAATATACTATAAAGTAGGCCCATCGGATTCTGAGACCATTCCAAATTCAGATGACAAAAGAAATCTAAGTTAAACATAAGAGTTACTCTATGACTCAGCAGTTCCACTCCTAGGTATATATTCAAGGGAAATAAAAACGTATGTTCACACAAAATCTTGTACATGACTGTTCACAGCAGCATTATTTACAATAGCCAAAAAGTTGAAAGAACTCAAAATGTCCATCAACTGATGAATCGATAAATAAAATGTAGTATATCCATACAATGGAGTATTTTTCAGCAGTAAAAAGGAATGAAGTACTATACATGCTACAACATGAACACTGAAAACATTATGCTAAGTGAAAGAAGCCAAACACAGAAGGCCACATATTGTATGATTCCATGTATATGAAATGTACAAATCTGGGAGAATTGGCAAATCTGATAGCTTAGTGATTGCCAAAGACTCAGAGGAGGGCAGTAGGGGAATGAGGAGTGACTGCTGATGGATAGGTGTTCTTTTCCAAGATGATCAAAATGTTCTGAGATTAGATAGTGGCTATGGCTACACAACCTTGTGAATATACTAAAACCACTGCATTGTACACAGATAATATTGAATTTTATGGTATGTGAATTTTATCTCAACTTTTAAAAAGAACTCTGACAGGCAGTAAAACACTACAGAATAGATGGACTACTGGTGGAAATTTTTAGAGCCGTTTGAAGGAGATAAAGATTTCCTGAGATAAAAGTGAAGAAATGAATGTACAAGAAATACCACAAATAATCAATTATACAGCCAAGAAAAGCAGGAGTGAAAACAGACAGAAAAAAACAACCCAACATTAGTTTCTATCTTCAATGCACTTTAACTACAGAAACATTCGTTCATCCAACAAACAACATGTTTTCAGTACTTACTACCATTCAAGCACAGTGCTAAATTCTCTATAGGTATTATGTCTTATGTTTAATGCACACATCAAATCTATGAGGCAGTTACTAATATTCTCATTTTATGGATGAGAAAATAAAGGTTTAGAGAGGTGAAGGTCATATCGCTTGGAAGAGGCTTCAAAGCCAGGACTGTGCTGAAATGCTATAGTCTAGTCGGTAGTCTTTCTGTCTGGGACGAAGAATAAAGGAAATTACTAAGACACCACAAACTGGAGTTTCTGCCTCAGATGAAGCCAGAGCTGCAAGCCCCAAAGCTATTAGGAGTTCATATAATTTCTTCACTTTGCTCTTGGTAACCACCCAGGTTCTATTTCCCAAACTGCTCATCAAGAATTAGATTTTGACTGTTATAATAAGTATTTCTCCCCTTGAATTATAATCTCAGTATGGAACATTGCACTTGGTAGCTGTTGACAGAACCACATCAAGACAGGAGAGGATCTGAAGGGATACACGGACAGCTGACACAGACACAGTAAGAATCTCACACCATTATGCTATTTTCATGGCCCTGATCATTCATTAAACCAGACCTAAAGAAGATGCTACATCCTTGCTGAGAAACTGCCTTTACAAAGAACAAGTCCTGTGACATACACTACCACTAGACCATTACAAAATCAGACAAAGCCTAAAAGCCTAATGGGCAAGTAATGAGCCATGGTTGCCTAATTTATCCTTGTATCACCATTCCTCCCTACTTAGCACACAGTATTCAATTCATCAACTAAAGTTTTCTCAGTGCCTATTATTTGCCTGGCTGTGCCATGTGTTGGAAAAATACTGGTATAAAAAACTGTTCTGAACGTCCTGGTTTATTGCAATGAACGAAGTGCCCAACACCCTCTATTTAACAAATTAGCTTTAACCCACTAAGCTTATGGCTCATCCAAAGCACTAGCCTCTCCTGGTCTAGTGAAGGTCTCCTCCATCCCGGCACTCCTGACGGTTTAGGTCAGGTAAGTCCTTGCTATGGGGGGCTGTCCTGCACACTATAGGCTGTTTGGCAGCATCCCTGACTTCTATCCACTACATGCTAGAAACAGTCCCCGAGTTGTGATGATCGAAAATGTCTCCGGACATTGTCAAATATCCCGTGGGGTACAAAAATCGTGCGGACTCACAAACATTAGTCTTGTGCCTTCGTTAAGTGCTCTCTGTACCCAAACTTTCATTGTTCAAATCTCACCTCAAACCTCACTTCCTCAAGGAGGGCTCCCTGCCCCCTCACACTACACCAGCGCCTTCCTATGTCTTCGTATTCTCCAACCGACATTACCGAGGGCTACCTGGTGATCACCAGCTTAACGTCCACTCTTCACGGACTGTGTGCTCCACGAAGGCAAGGAACGTGCTTCTCGCCGCCCCCTTGGTGACTGGCACAAGGCCTACTGTTTACGAGGGTAAAGCAACTGCTGGGTAGTGAAAGACGGGGAGAAAAGCAAGGCAGCGAAGACGGGGCGGCAACTGAGCCACGACGGGGCGTGTGCGTGGCTTTATTTTAGGAAGCACAGGCTTGAGAGACCAAAGGGGACGGCCTAGTCACTCTGCGCATGCGCCCCGCGCTCCCTCGCCTCCCACCCCCACCCCACCCCCCGTACCCCGAGGTAGGTTCCGAGCGTCTGAGGCTCCGCTGGGGTTTCCCAAGGTGTGGCAGGGTCTGTCAGTCCGACCGGAGCGCCCGAGGGGAGGAGGACTTACGTGGGCCTGAAAGCGGGCAGCGAAATCCCTCATTCAGGGACACCGGCTGGGGCCACCACGTCGGCCAAGGGCGGCGGTTCAATCCCTCCGCGGGCTAACGGCCGTTACACACCCGCCTGGCCGCGCGCCTCAGAGCGCGCGCCGCCCCGCCCCCGCCGCTTTCTGCTCGCCTGCAGCCAATCAGGAGCCGGGCCGCTGGGTGCTCCGCCCCTGCACGCCACTCGGCGCCGCTTTCGGCCGGTTCTCCCTGCGCATGACCCCGCCGCCTCTTGTAACCTCAGCCCCACGCCGGGTCTCACCTGTGAGTGGATCCCTGCTCACCCAGGCCTGGAGTGGCTGGCGGGGCCTATGTGGATCTATAAGTTTCCGGCCAGGGCAAATCATTTGGGAATCCCACCCAACCTGCTGCACTTTCCTCCCATTCCCCACCACATTAGCTGTACTACCTGTAACGAGTCAGGTCATGACCAGGAGTTAGTGGCCTGGGTCACTGGCTTGTCAGGGTCAGGGCTTGGGCTGGGTTAGAATCAGTGGTCAGTCCATGACCAGAACTCAGATTAAAAGGTAACGGATCTATCCTTGCCTTCCTACTCAAACTCAGTCCGCAAGAAAAGAAACTAAGCTCATTTGCATTAATATATACAATACTTAATAATCAGACAGGGAAATTGTTTAAAAGGAGAAACAAAGCCATTAGCCAAAGGATAGTGAAATTCTAGGTATCTGGAAACATCTTGGGAGGAAAAGGCATTAAAAAGTGTGATTTCTTAACTTTGAAGAACCGGACAGAGTTAATTACTGGATCAAATTCACTCTAGAGGAAGGACTCAGGATGTGCTCCAAAGTTCTATGCCCTGTTCTGTAACATTTTAAAGAACGAACATAGAAGGCATAATACAGATTTAAGGATAATGAATCTGGGTATGATGTGATAGGTGAATTTAGAGGGTATTCTCTGAAATTAAGGCCAGAAGCCTTTGTTAAAATATAAATGGAAAGGATAGGTGTCTAAATGAATACATTTGTGTTCTGGTAGGAAGTAGACTGTAGGTGGTGGACACGTTCACTTGATGGCTTCTATTTCTTCTGTGAAAAGCATTTGAGAGGAGGCAGGAACAGGGTCGTGTAGGACTGAGAAGAATGGGGAGGATTTGAAGAGCAGATGCAGAGAATGTAAGAGAAACCTGACTGGAAACAGTGAAAGTGCTGAGATTAAAATTTATAAATGGTAAACAGTACATTTGTACTGTTTTCTCTAACAGATAATCTATATTTTAAAAGTAACTCCATTATCATACTACTAATTTTTAAAAGTGAATGACTCCATTTATATATATATTTTTTTATTAAAGTACCATTGATATATAATCTTATGTTGATTTCAAATATACAACACAGTGGTTCAACAGTTACCCATATTATTAAATTCTCACCCCCTCTAGTGCGGTTACTATCAACATAGTAAGATGTTACAGAATCATTGACTATATTCTCCATGCTGTACTACCGTCCCCATGAACACCTTATATTTTGATTGCAAATTATTGTGCCCCTTTATCCCCTTCACCCTCTCCCTCTACCCACCCCCTTGGTAACCCCTAGTCCCTTCTCAGTGTCTATGTGACTCCTACTTATGTATAAATATATGCATTTTTTGAGGATTTCTGCATGTCATTTGGTTTATTTATTTATTATAATTTTTTATTAAGGTACTATTGATATACACTCTTATGAAGGTTTCACATGAAAAAACAATGTGGTTACTACATTGACCCATATTGTCAAGTTCCCACCCATACCCCATTGCAGTCAACTGTCCATCAGTGTAGTAAGATGCCACAGATTTACTATTTGCCTTCTCTGTGCTACACTGTTTTCCCTGTGACCCCCTCACACCATGTGTACTAAACATAATATCCCTCAATCCCCTTCTCCCTCCCTCCCCACCCACCCTCCCACACCCCTCCCCTTTGGTAACCACTAGTCCCTTCTTAGATTCTGTGAGTCTGCTGCTGTTTTGTTCCTTCAGTTTTTGCTCTATTGTCATACTCCACAAATGAGGCACTTGTCTTTCTCCGCCTGGTTTATTTCACTGAGCATAATACTGTCTAGCATCCATGTTGTTGCATATGGTATGATTTGTTTCTTTCTTATGGCTGAATAGTATACCATTGTGCATATGTACCGCTTCTTCTTCATTCATCTACTGATGGACACTTAGGTTGCTTTCAAATCTTGACTATTGTAAAAAGTGTTGCAATAAACATAGGGGTGCATATGTCTTTTTGAATCTGAGAACTTGTATTCTTTGGGTAAATTCCAAGGAGTGGGATTCCCGGGTCAAATGGTATTTCTATTTTTAGTTTTTTGAAGAACCTCCATATTGCTTTCCACCACTGTTGAACTAATTTACATTCCCACCAGCAGTGTAGGAGGGTTCCCTTTTCTCCGCATTCTCAACCAGCATTTGTTGTTCTTAGTCTTTTCGATGCTGGCCATCCTAACTGGTGTGAGGTGATATCTCATTGTGGTTTTAATTTGCATTTCCCTGATGATTAATGATATGGAGCATCTTTTCATGTGACTGTTGGCCATCTGAATTTCTTCTTCGGAGAAGTGTCTGTTCATATCCTCTGTTCATTTCTTAATTGGTTTATTTGCTTTTTGGGTGTTGAGTCATGTGAGTTCTTTATATATTTTGGATGTTAACCCCTTGTCAGATATATCATTTACAAATATATTCTCCCATACTGTAGGATGCCGTTTTGTTTTGTTGATGGTGTCCTTTGCCGTACAAAAGGTTTTAGTTCGATGGACTTCCATGTGTTCATTTTTGCTTTTGTTTCCCTTGCTCACAGAGATCGTTCAGGAAGAAGTTGCTTGTGTTTATATTCAGGAGAGTTTTGCCTATGTTATCATCTAAGAGTTTTATGGTTTCATGACTTACATTCAGGTCTTTGATCCATTTCGAGTTTACTTTTGTGTATGGGGTTAGACAATAATCCAGTTTCATTCTCTTACATGTAGCTGTCCAGTTTTGCCAACACCAGTTGTTGAAGAGGCTGTCATTTCCCCATTGTATATCCATGACTCCTTTATCATATATTAATTGACCACATATGGTTGGGTTTATGTCTGGGCTCTCTAGTCTGTTCCATTGGTCTATTGTTCTGTTCTTGTGCCAGTACCAAATTGTTTTGATTACTGTGGCTTTGTAGTAGAGCTTGAAGTAGGGAGTGTAATCCCCCTGCTTTATTCTTCCTTCTCAGGATTGCTTTGGCTATTCGGGGTCTTTTGTGGTTCCATATGAATTTTAGAATGATTTGCTCTAGTTCATTGAAGAATGCTGTTGGTATTTTGATAGGAATTGTATTGAGTCTGTAGATTGCTTTTAGGCAGGATGGCCATTTTAACAATATTAATTCTTCCTATCCATGAGCATGGGATGTGTTTCCATTTACTGGTATCTTCTTTCTCTCACGAGTGTCTTATAGTTTTCAAAATATAGGTCTTTCACTTCCTTCGTTAGGTTTATTCCGACCCATTTCTATTTTGACAAAGACATATGGTGTTACTTTCAGAGAGTATTTGTAATTTTTAGGTATGAGATATTCTTAAATCTTCAGTTACTTTATTATTTCATAAAGACTTGCTGCAGACTCAGACTCCAAGAAGGGACTAGCCGTTACCAAAAGGGAAGGGTGGGTGGGGAGGGAGGGAGAAGGGGATTGAGGGGTATTATGATTAGTACACATGATGTGGTAGGGGTCATGGGGAGGACAGTGTAGCACAGAGAAGACAAGTAGCGACTCTGTGGCATCCTACTACATTGATGGACAGTGACTTCAATGGGGTATGGGCACAACTTGATAATATGGGTGAATGTAGTAACCACATTGTTTTTCATGTGAAACCTTCATGTGAGTGTATATCAATGATACCTTAACAAAAAAAAAGACTTCTTGCATATTTTATAATTTAAATCCGAACTACTACCTGACATGACATGAAAAGGATAGAGTTGGCCAGGTATGTCCCACCCCAACTTAATCAAGGAAAATTAGGAAATTAACTTCATCTTAATTATATAATTACAGCGGCACAGCTCTCCAGGTCTTGCCGCGATGGAATCTCCGAGGCCCGATTCCCTCCAGGTGGACGCTTTTGACTACAGGTCTGCGGGGGGAACATGAACGTAAGGGGAGCGAGGTCCCTCCCCGCCCCAGCCAGGGCGGGCCTTTGCTGGAGAACCCAAGTAGCCCCAGTTGTGTTCACTAACAACCGGACTCAGGCCCCCATCACCCATAAGCCCCGCCCCTTAACCCGCCCCGGCCAGATAGGCCAATCCTCAGCACCGCTGCCCTCCAGGGCCCTCCTTAGTCCCGCCCCCAGGATGACGGCAACGGCATTGCTCGAGGTCTGGCTCTTCTGCGGGCTACCCAGCAGCGGCAACGAAGGCTGCCGCGACTGCCTGGAACCCTCCGGGCTGCCCGCTCACCGGCTGGCACGGGCGGGACGCCTGCCTATCGCACTGGGTCACTCGGCCGTGCAGGTAGAGCGTATCGCTGGTCAAAAAGCCGAACAGGTTGAAGGCCAGAGTCACCGGCAGAGACGCCCCGTTGGCCCGCAGATCCCCGAGCAGCCGGTCGCTGACTGAGCAGTTGTGGGGAGAGGCAGCGTCACCCACTGTTAGGAGCCCAGGTTTGCAGCCTGTGGTGTGGATGGACAAATATTGATTTCCCCTTTTTGCTTGTTCTGAATGTTGGGTCTCATACTGAGAACTTTACATGCCTTATTTCATTTCATCCTCACATCAGTCCTAGAAGGAAGATGTGATATAATGAATTATAAGCAATACGTATTTGGTCATCCATATGACCAGATATATACTTCCCAGGTATATCTGATTTTCATTCACAGTTCCTGAAAACACTGCAGTCTTAAAGGTGAAATGGGTGCTTTGTCATGTTAATGGGAGACTTTTAGACCCCCCACCCAAGGGCAGGGGCTGGAGGCTGAATCAGCCAGTGGCCAATAATTTAATCAATCAAACTGTGCAATAAAGCACTCAGAAAAACTCCCGAGGAAGGGCTCTTTACTTTCTCTCTGCTCTGCTCTGCTCTGCTCAGTTGGATCCTGCTTCTCTGATGGGGAGAGCTTCTATGGTTGGGGTACCAGAACGCCTTCATATGCCACCGAGTCAGGCCCCCAAGGCTCCATAAGGATAGAAGCTCGTTTATTTGGGACCTTGCCCTATGTCTCTCTTCATCTGGCTGTTAACTTGTATCCTTTAAGGTACCTTTTATTAAACTGGTAAATATGTTTTCCTGAGTTCTGTGAACAGCTCTAGCAAATTAATCAAGGGGGAGGTCATGGGAACATCCAATCTGTAGCGGGTAGGTCGGAAGCACAGGGAACTGCCTAGGGCTTGTGACCGGCATCTCGGGTGGGGGGTGGAGGGCAGTCTTGTAGGTCGGAGCCCTTAACCTGGAATCTGGTGCTGTCTCTGGGCAGACAGCATCAGAATTGAGTTGAGTTCTCCAACATCCTGCTGGCCTTGCTTGGTGTAAGTATGTATAGGAAGATGCCCTCCCACATACTTACACACATTGGAATCAGGTCCAGAAACCAAATGAAGTTAATACTACTATTACTGCTATGTGTAATATTGGTACTGTAATACATATATGTAGGGAAAAAGACACCATTGCATTTGGTGTTGGATGAGTGGGAATTACGGAAGACAACACTTTTGCCTCCCTCTCCTTTCTTTCCCTTCCTTTCTTTCTTTCTTTTTGCATTTTTTTTCTCTCCCTCTGTCCTTTGCTTTCTCCTCCTCCTCTTCTTCCTCACTAGTATTACTTTGATGGTGTGATGGTAGTAATTTAGAGCAAGATGACCATTTGTTTTTCTTTAATTTTATCTTTTGGTCTTTCTAAGGCTCCTTTCAGTAAAGTTTGCTTCTTGAGTGGGCATAGTTTATCAGTGATCATTTATTAGCAATAACTGCTTCAGACTGAAGAAGGAAATCTGTTATTGGTGGTGGGCATTGTAGGGATTGGTGGCAAATTCCGATAGCGAAAATTCTGAGGTAAGGGATTTGGAGATAGTAGTCTGCACTGTCCACTCTACTGTCATGGTGACTTCTTTTGAGTTGACAATAACCTAAATGTAACCCCTTCACTATACCTGGTAATATTTGGATAGGCCTGTGGTGTAGAGTCCATGGACAGAAAGAAATTCTTACTATACATAGGCTCTGTTCTAGGTGCTTGGGAGAATTAGGGAACATGAATGAAGAAAACAGACCCAAACCTCCTATTCTCTTGTAGTTGAAGAGAGACAGATAACGTAATAATATTACTATGCTGATGGACAGTGACTATAATGGAGTATGTGGTAGAGACTTGAAAAAAAATTATAGCAAATGGTAAGCAGTGAAAGCAAATAAAAATCTTTCCTCTTTTAAAAATAAATAAATGAATAACATAATAAAGAAGGTAAATGATCTTGTGTAAAACCGCATATGGTTAGGAGGTGGTGAGTAGAAGGAAATGGGATCTAGACTGGGAGACTGGAGGGTAGTTGCAATTCTAAATAGCTTGGGCAGGGAAGGCTCCATTGAATGGTGATATTTTAGCAAAGACTTGAAGGAGGTGAGTTTTACCTGTGGGTATCAGAGAGTTGAGGGTTCGAGAAGGAAAACCAGCCAATGCAAAAGCCTAGGGACAACAAATTACTTTCCTGCTGAGTTAGCTCTCCAGATAGATGTTACCTCCCATGGGCATTAGGGTGTCATTGATTTCTGTCTCACTCCCCAAAGCCTATTTAGTCTTTTTACTCTTGGGCCTTTATTCCAGGGCTCAACTTTACCATCAATAAATCCATTCTAGTTTCCACCTCAACAGACCTTTCCTTTTTTAAAGAAGAGGAAACTGAGGCTCAGAAAGATTAAGTAGGCTGCCCAGGTTTCTTCAGGTAGCAGCCTGGCTGCTGTGCCTGCCCATACCCTTGAGCCCTAGGCTCTATAGCCTGACAAAGGAAGAATCATGCTGGGACAGATTTGGTGATATTGCAGAACCTGAACTCTGGAGTGTTAATAGACACAGCGTGTGTTCTTGGTCAAGTCATGTAAACTCTCTTAACTCTCTCTAATCTCTTCATCTGTAAAGTGGGGAAAACAATACTTTATAGGGTTCTTTTCAGGACTAAATGAGGAATGGATGAATCACTGTGCTTTATGAAGACTTACTAATATTCATAAATGCAACCTAGAAGTCAGGAGACTCCACTCCTTCTCTAGACTGCAATCTGTTGGGGGTAAGGACTTGGCTTTACTTATCTCGGTATTCTCAGCACTTAGCAAGGCCTGCCACTTACCAACTATGTGAACTGAGCCTCAGGTTCCCCATCTATAAAATGGGAATGAAGATACAACTATCTCACACAGTATGCTGTGAGGCTTAAATGAGTCAATACAGTAAAGTAACTTGACTTGACTTGAACAGTACCTGGCATGGGGTAAATGCTATGCCAGTAGTAGCTATTCAATAATATGCATGACAAATATATTACATAGTGTACAGTACTCTGAAATGTTAGTTTTGTTTTTGTTTTTTACTTTTATCATTATAGTTCCTCAGTAATTTTTTGAGGAAAGAATAAAAGGAATGAATACATTTATTGGCTATAATCTTAGATATGCCTTAACCTCCCTATGCCTTAATGTACTCATCTGCAAAATGGGAATGATAATAATAACTTACATTCATTCAACAAACATTCACCCAGCACTTACTTTCTCCCACTGTTTCTGTACCGAGGATACAAAGAAGAGTGACAGGATCTGGGCTCATGGGTACAAAAATACCCAGCACAAGCCACAGTCCGAGAGCTAGTCTGGCACTGGCAGGAAGTTACTGGGACCTGATAGACACTTACCTCTCCTTCACAAAGTGCTAGGTGGCCTTAACAGCACTGGTCCTGGAGATGTTGGTGGTCACCAGAGCAAAATTGTCTGGATCACTGCTTGTGGCTCTGAGGACTACGTAGAGAGGCTTGCCAAGGGGAACTAGTTTGTTCTCAAGTGGAGATGAGGGCTGAGAGTCTGTGAAGATGCCCAGGATGATGATGTTGTCTCCAGTGCCCAGAACATGGATAGTAGTAAATCTGGAGAGGGACACTCTTTAAACCTCCTAAAAAATGAAGGGCCATCTCATAGATGGGGTCCCCAGACCCAAGACCCTTGAAGCCATCTAAGCCATCCTACCCCAAGGTAATTTACATAAACAACCCATAATGCATTACTTCACAGGAGCATCTTCTTCCTTCCACTAGTGTTTTGAGTGATGTAAACTCTCCGAACTCTCTCTAATCTCTTCATCTGTGAAGTAGGGAAAATAATACTTCATAGGGTTGTTTTCAGGACTACATGAAATCGACTAGTCTCAATCTAAGAGGTACCTATGACTGGCGGGCAGGCAAGGCAAGGCCAACATCCTGAGGGTGTTGACTCCTTTCGCCTAGATTAGAGGTAGTGATATGAACTCGGGAGCCTCAGCAGGGCTCAGCCTGAGAGGCAGCTGACAGAAAAAAACTCACGGAAAGGAGACCACGGGGTAGGGGTGAGTTTGGCTGATGTTCGTCATCAGAGGATACGTGTAGCTTAAACTGAGCATTGCGGAGTCAGATTGATGAAGTCTAGGTGAACCTGCATGAGAATAAAGGGCATGGCTGTACTTGGTCTAGGAAAAACAGAGAGGTGGCCATTAACCTCAGATCTCCAGGGGGAAGCACCTTCTTCTCTCATCCTCACTCACTGCAAACTGTTTAATTAAATAAAAGTAATGGTTAAAGTTTGCTGGGCATGTGCTGTATGCCAGGCACTGGAGCCTGAACACGGCTCTCTGAGGAGGGTTCTGTTATTAGTCCCATTTTACAAGAAGAGCAAACTGAGGCTTAGAAAGTTGAAAGACTTGCCGAAGCAAGCAAGAGAGCCAGAATTCAACATCTGTCTGATTCCAAAGCCCATGCTCTTAACCTCCGTGCCAGTGGTTCTCAAATTTCAGTAAGCATTTTAGAGTCCTTTGGAAAAAAATAAATAAATAAGTCACTGGGGAACTTGTTAAAATTGCCAAGTTCTGGTCCCTATCCCAAGATTTGGATATCTTTTTGGCATTTTTTACTTTCCATAGGATCTTTTAAAAGAATCGAAATGATTTGTTTTGTTGCTATAAATAAAGCAGTTTATTAAAAAGAATACTGATGGAGAGTTCTAGGCACGTATCTGTGGACTCAGTGCCTGCATGTTGAAATTGCGAACTCTGTTCCATTACCTAAGAGACCCCATAAATCTCTGGGTGGCAGAACTAAAAATAATGGTAGACACTGGGAGGAACTAAATCACCCCGTTAGGACAAACTCTAGTTTTTAAACTGAACTTGGGGAGACCCAGAGCCTCCTTGAGGAGGCATGAAAGCCCACCTTGGTTGTGGGGAGGGGAAGCTGACCCAACAGGGGACCCTTCTTCCCTCCCCATTCAGTCTGAGCTGGCCTTCTTTTACATATTTATTTTTATACTTGGCTTTTATGTAAGATCCCTTCCAAAGAAAGGAGGTGGCCGCATCATGAGCAGTTAGGAGCACAGACTAGCTCTGGTAATAATTAGCTGTGCAACTTGGGCAAATCCCTTAACTTCTCTGAGCCCTAGATTGCTCATGTAAAACGAGAACTTCATAGGATTATTGTGAAGATTTAATGAGATAGTGCATGTAAAAAAGATTTTGACCTCCAGCACATGGCACATTGTAAGAAATTAGTAAATATTGGTTGTGTTATTATTTTAAAGGGTTCAGTGGCTGGGAAGTTTGGAAACCAATATCCCCATCCATCAAACATGGCACCATCTACAAGGGCCTTTCCAGTCAGATGGGGAACAACACGGTCTGTCCCCCAAAATGTCTGGTTTTGGCGATCTGACTATTCTGTAGAATTATTCCTCAATGGTATTAAAATAAAGCAAGGTCTGGTGGCTGATCACTCATTTCCCAACCCCCCTATCTCCCCATACTCCCACATTCCTATCAGGCAGCCCCTCCCAGCTTGCTTACAGAGAGGGGGAGTCCACAAGTATCCTCATTCTTCTCCATGGTGAAGACCTGCGACCTTCCTCTATCTTGCTGACCTTGGAGCATGCTGAGAAGGCGCCTTCCTTCAGGACCCAGTGGCGAGTCTTCAAGAAGCAGCTGCTCAAGACCACCTTAATTTTCTGTGGCTGGCAATGCAGGGCCATCAATACCCAGGACAGTTCTGCAGGACAAGACCCAGGGCAGGGGTCTCCTGAGGCTCCTGGGATGATGCCACAGGAAGAGGGACTAGTTCTAATCTGGGTGGAGGAGACATTGTGGGGATATTAATCCAATCTGCAATGACTCCCTTAAATAACACTCCCCTCACAGAAAGTGAGGCTCCTACTTATAGGCAATCAGTATAAAGCTTGAGAGTTTCCAGGCAGCCATTCTCTGTCACGTGTACCGAGAGGCAGGAAAAGCTGGTGTGGGGAGAGAGGAGCAAAGCTGTGCAGATGCAGAATGTGAGAAGCAAGACTGAGGAGAGAGGGAGGCAACTCCCCGGTTCCTGCCACTTCCCCAGTTCCAAGGCCTAGTCCCTGAAGACCCTGGCTGGAGCCTACCCTTGGTCTCCATGAGACTCCATTGTAATAAATTCCCCTGTTTTCCATTAGCCAGTCCCATTGGTGTGTGTTACTTGCCTGGCAAGATTGTTTTTATTTTTGGAGATATTAATTTGTATTGTTCTTTGATTTCCCTCTCATGCCAACAGGTAGCTTGGACCTTAGCAGTTTCTGAAGCATCTAAATTGCTTGAAGTCAATGTAAAGAAGCTCTCGTAAAAGCCTAAATTCATGAAGAAATAGCACTGAGGGGAGGGAGGGAGCACCTTTGAGAGCTGTGAGGGAGGGAGGGTCTTTAAGTCGTCTTCAGGACTTTTTAGTTTTAAGAGCCAACAAACTTGGTTTTATTTTATTTCATGATCTCAGTTGTACTTTAAAAATTTATTTTGCTCAAGCCAACTAGTTTGTTTTCTGCTATGTACACCACAAGGTGTCCTGACATGGCAAACACCAGTGCTTTTTGGGAGATGAATGAGAAGCTAGTACTTAACCCTTTTCTTCTTACTGCGACTGGTCTTTTCACACTTGCTATTGAATTTGGGATGAACTGCTTAAAAGTTAGTTGTTAAAAATCAAAATGTTATGCAAATACTACTGTAAAACATTTCTGGACTTGTTTTAGTTGTATTTAAAGGTTTTTTTCCTTTCCTTTTTAAGAGCTCACTGTCTGTATCTTGGCAGGCATGTTTAGTCAGAGGTATGGGTTATAATTTAAGAGCAGGTACTTTGTACCAGTGTGTGTTGTGGGGGGCGGTTTAAGTCAGTCACATAACTTTCTGCTATCACAATCAAGAGTATATTGTGATACAGAATCCCAAATAACCATATTAATAATAGCTAATACTCAAACAATGCTATGAAGTAAATGTGCTCTTCTCCCCAGCAGAAGAAATTGAGGCATAATTCATACCCAGTCTATCTTGCACAGTCCATGTTCTTATTTACCTGAGAAAAAATTAACACAGAAAGAAAATCTGTCTCTCAATGCATGCAAACACAATGATATATTTTACATTTTCTGTGGAGGGACACATGCAGCATTGTAGAATAATGCTTGGTGAGGCACATGCCCTGGCCTCACCTAGAGACTTTGCTGACATGGGGACAACTCTCTAATGAGCCAGCACCTACTCAGGGTTTGACTAAAACACTCCTGGGTTGGACTTGTCACCCCAGTCACTTCTACCTGCCCAGCCCTGCTCAACTGTCATCTGAATTCCCCTCCTCTGCAACAGTGAATATTCCCAGGTGCTGCCTAAATGTCCCTCAGAATGAGGATTCTGGAGACAGATACTCTTGGGAAATACATGTCATAATCTGCTTTAAAAATCTTACTTGTAAGGGAGTTACAGTGGACAGTGGAATGTTAAGTGTTCTGCGAAGTACTGCAGCCAAGAACAGTTTTGTTTAATCCAGTTTTTCCTACATCTTTTTGACAATAGAAAACAACCCCTGCCCCGCCTTTTTTCAGTGTAATGTCTATTGAAATCCCATAGCACTGGTGTCCCACAAAATATATTTTAGAAAACACTGGCCCAATCTTATTACACTGATGGATAGTGACTGCAATGGGGTATGGGTGGGGACTTGATAATATGGGTGAATGTAGTAACCACATTGTTTTTCAAGTGAAACATTCCTAAGTGTATATCAATAATACCTTAATTAAAAAAAAAAAGAAAATACTGGCCCGTAAGTTAAGCACTCCCTAGTTTTGAATGTAATTGAAGCTTCATCCCAAAGCTAGATTATCCAATAGACCACAGCAGGAATGCCAAAGAAATATTTCCTGAAGGAATTTGATTTTTAAAAAAGCAGAGTAGTTATTTTAGGAAAACCAGAATTTTGTTAAATTGAAATGTTTTGGGGGTTAGAATTATTTCAGCTGTGGAGGACCTATGTCTCAGGGACACCATCTGTTGGTTCCAGGACCCAGCTTCTGCTCTGCCACAGGGTGGGCGTGGGAGTTACTTGTACTGCCTGTGGGAGACCCTGTGAACCTGGCCTTTCTGTAATATCTGCCACAGTGGTCTTGGCCCAACAAGAGTTTTGCCTCTGTTTCCCTGCCTAGCCCTCCAGGGGCTGCTGGGGCTATAGCCTTTGTCTTTGGTGGTTCATCAGCTCCTCCCCGCAGAAGATTCAATTTCAGGCCAGTAGTTGGACTCCTGGGAGCTGGAGGTTGGTGAGTCATCCATTCTACCTCTGCTATAGACTGAATTTTCATGTTCCTGCAACATCCAAATGCCCAATATGATTGTACTGGGGCATGTGGGAGGTGATTAGGTTATGAAGATGGAGCCCTCAGGAATGGCATAGGATTCTACCATGTGAGGACATGGAGAGAAGACAGCTGTCTGTGAACCAGGAGGTGGATCCTCACCTGACACCTAATCTGCCAGTGCCTTGATCTCAAACTTCCAGCCTCCAAAACTGTGAGAAAAAATTACGTTGTTTATAAGCCACCCAGTCTGCGGTAGTTTGTTATGGCAGCCTGCACTGAGACAACTTCATATGCCCAGCCACCTGTCCCCTCACTGCGAATCACCTCTGCCTGGAAAAACTCTTTGGATGCCAAGGTCTGACTAAAACTCACTGGCCCACCCATACCCTGGGACACACATTTGTCTGGGCCTTAACAGAGTTACAGTGTCACTCTGGCCCCCACTTCTTCGCTATACTGACATAAATTCTCTCAGATTTACCTGAGTGGGCATAGTAGCTGTCACTGCACAGGCAAAGTACACTGCTGGTTGGGTACTCATCACAGCACAGCTTTCTGCTGCAGGACGACTGCTCCAGGTGTGACTGGGGGAAGCTTCACTGGTCCTAGCCATGGTAGAGGATATTGTCATCCCTGAGGAGTTGGGGATAAAGGCTGTTGAATGAGCAGCCTTTGTGTCTGGTGACCGCCAGGCCTTTGCATTGCCAGTGCTGGGGGCTGAATACACGGGACCGGAAGGTGTCTGTGTGGCAGTGCTGTGATCTGTTTCAGACAGCGTGCTTGTGGTAAATGTTGGAGTCAGGGGTGCAACTGTCGTGCCCCCTTCCTGAGCCCCAGACATGGTTGTTCCAGAAACAGTTGTCCTCAGGGTTGGGGGTACAGCTGTCATGCCCCCTTCCTGAGCCCCAGACACGGTTGTCCCAGGGACAGTTGTCCCCAGGGTAGTCAGGGGTAGTGCAGAGGTGTGAATCACTGCACCAGTTGTCATGGGTAGAGATTCTTTCACATCAGTGATTTTGTTCAGAGTTGGTGGGAATCTCACTGTAGCTGACTTCGCAGAGAGTGATTGTCATGGACCCTCATGATCTAATGTCATTGCTTGGTCTGTTTAATACTGCTGGAGCTGTGATCACGGTTGACTTATGAGAGCTGGTGGCCACTGATGATTCCAGTCCCTTGCCTATGAAGCCTGCTAGTGGAGTTGCAGTTGAAGCTGTCTAGTTCGGTGTTAGGATCTCAGCTGAAGTGGCTGTCCTTGGGGAGGCTGTGCTTCGGGATGTCCCTCCCTGGTCTTTCAGTGCAGAAGTCATCGTGGAATTGGACAGCACTGGGCCTTTGGAGGTTGTGATGATAGTTGTATTTAACTTCTCCTCCTGAGTCTCATGTGTTGGGTCTGCCTGTTCTGTGTACTCTGCAGAGCTACTGACTTGAGGTGAGGTTGGAGGGGTAATTGGCGTGGTGTGCTTCTGGGACTCAGATGTTGTGGTCTTCCTGGTTGTTAGTGAATTAGGTGGCACTGCAGAGCCCTGGTCTCTGCGTTTTTTGGACAGAGCTTAAGTTGTGGATGAACCCACTATAGTTCCCAAAGGCACAGAGTCTTTTGTGGAGGTTGTTGCATCTGACTCGACTCCTTGGGTTGTGTTAATGCCTGTAACAAACAAACAAAAAGAAACCAATACACCTGTTTACTCCACCAATCCAGAGTTCTTCTCAGTTGTCCTCACTTACCAAGTATCCTTACTGGAAGATGCAATAAAAAAAATATCAACGCCAACTACGCAATTACTGGCTTGCATTCATTTATGTTCCACCGCTGATCTGTACTGATAGATTTCAGCTGATGCAATCCAGGGACTGTGAATTTAACTAGTGCTGGCAACTGTGCCTCATTCGCCTCAATGACTATTCTAGAGACAGAGTCAACAAAAGGGGGAAATCTGTTATTGCATTTGGTCTTTGGTTTCTTGATGCTGTTTTTAATGTGCATTGAATATGATTCCAGTATTTAGAGAGATACAATTTTTTGTACAACAGGACAATTGCAAGCCATGTGCTTCATTTAGTGCAATAGCAGTCAAGGGTGGCATTGACATAGTTCAGTTTTCACCTTGCCTGAGTAAGGTGCTGCTCCAGTGCACAAGCATTGGTGCATTGAATCCTCACAACCAACCTGAGATAAGGACTATTATGTCTACTTATCAGGTGAAGATACTGAGGCTCAGACAGGTGAAAACCCCTGTGCACAGTCACACATCCGGTGGTGGCACTGCATTTGAAACCAGGTCCATCAGACCCCAGGGCTCAATGTGTTCTCCACCACACTGCCCTACCTCACAAAAACATAGCTTCATTCTCATGGCTGAGCCAGCCAGTCTCTAGAGAGAAAGCCCCAATCAGCTATGTTGGGTCCCTTGGAAATCTTCCTCCTTCCCCTGGGCAATGGGCAGAAATAGGTCTATCACCTGATACCCTGCCATTGTATGCTTGAGAGTTGTCAAAGGAGTAATTCAGAAAACTGGAGTCGACTCAGCCTAGGTGGCAGGTTTGTCCTTCCCACAATCTAGCTCTGAGGGAAGATGACCCTTTTCCCCGATCCCTGCCATGATCGGGCTTCTACTCCTTCCACACCCCACTTTCTTCTAGCCTTATAAGGAACAAAGGGGTCACAATAGGGTAGAAGAGCTGGCCAGGATGTACGGAAAAAATAGGGGTATCTAGGCTCTAGATCTGGCTCTGTTACTGACTTGCTATGCCATCTTGGGAAAAACTCACCCCTCTTGGTGCCTCCAAGTCCCTCTTAGCACAGTGAGGAGCTTGGGCTGAATATCACAGGAGTCCTCTAAGCTCCAGTGATCTAGGGGTCTGCTTGCAACTCAAGTCCAGGCTGAAATGAACAAATGTCTCACTATAGGGGTCCCAAGTTTGTACTTGCAGAGAGAAATGTTTCCATTTGATCTGATTTTGTGGGTTTTTTTCCCATGTGGTTAACCAGTTGTCCCTGTTCCCTTACGGAAAAATCCATCCTTTCCTTACTGGTTTGTCATGATACTTGTCATTATGTAGCCAGACTGATTTCCATGCTCTCTTATTCCATTGGTCCACTTGTCTATTGCTGCACCAACTTACTGCTAATTTAATGTAAATCTCAGAATCTGGCAGAGTGAGTCTCCTATCTTGCTGTTCAAAATCATCTTGGCTATTGGTGGTCTTTGTTCTTCCTCATATATATTAGAATTTTTTATCAAGTCTTACAAAAAAACCCTGCAGGGATTTTGATTGGAAGTGTGCCACAATGATAGATTTGGTAAGAATTGACATCTTTATGATATTTAGATTTCCTGTCCACAGCAGCTCCTTTGAGAAGCAATGGAGTGTAGCCTGGGCTCTGAAGTCAGATCATAGCTCGGTGATGGGGGACCAATCACCTCATGTCTCTGAGCCTTAGTCTCCTTAACTGTAAAACAGGGATGATGATAGTACTTGTTTCACTGATGGCCATGAGAATTAAATGAGATAATGCATGTGAAGCACTTAACACACTGCCTAGCATATAGTAGGTGCTCAATAAGTAGAACCTGCCATTGGTAATGATTATATCCTTCTCTCACCAAAATTCGTGTCTGCTTCCTGGGTGCTTTGCCAAGGATACTCCTGTCCCTGGCAAAAGTCATGGATTCCTGGAATTGATGAGACGTGCAATTCCCTGCCACCTCCCAGTATCTTCCCCCAATTGTCCTCGTAGCTCAGGACCCAGGGCTGCACTCCTACCTCAGGCTCAGTGAGGCAGTGGTTGCTCTTGCTGGAGTAGGGCAGGGAAGGGCAGCAGGGGTCCCAGCCCCTAGGCCTTCAGTCCTGGGCTGTCTTGGGAGGGAACTAGCCTGCTCAAACCCCTAGCTATTGGCCTGGCCCAGATAGGAAAGACAGACAGACAGAGAGGGATAGCTAAGAGGACAGACAAAACAGAGGGAGTGAACAGACAAAGACAGCATCCTGGAAGAGTACAGATGAGCAAAGCCAAAGCCAGAAGCTTCTTGGAGGTCACCCCGTCATGTTCCTCCCCCCAAACTCACTGGTGCTCCAAGCCTTTAAGCAGTGAGTGCAGTGATCAAGAGTGAGGTGGTGGATGGCTGTGCTCACCTTATAAAACCTTTCTGGGGACACTACCTGATCTTCTACCACCTTCTTGCCCCCCCAGAGGAGGCTAGATGACAAGGGTGTATGCACACACTCACCAGGCTTGTCGAGGGCTCCATCCCTAACAGATAGTAGCAGGGGCAACAAAAGCCACCAGACGTCCATGGCTCTGCTGGTTGATGGTCTCGGGGGACACTAGGAAGGAGTCCTGACCTGAAGAAGGGAACAGACAACAGCTCCGAGACAGTGAGACCCTGCTGGCACTGGTGCCACCTCACCTGCCTGCTGACTACACCACCCTGTCCCCAGTAGTCTGATTCCTTCCCAGCAGGCCCCAGTGGGCTTCAGGGCTGGAACCAATGCTGATGAGAGGGGAATGGAGGGTGGAGTTTCCCATCAGCTGCAATCAGTGGGTCTCTGGTGACTCCCATTCCAATTGGTGAATGTCCCCAAGCCCCTTAATTGTCAGCCTTTGCTGAACAGCTGGGCAGAACTCTGGGCCTTGCAGCCTTTCTTTCATCCAACACTGAGTATCAGGTATACAGTTGATCTCACTGGCCCCCCAGTTCCTGGGCTGAGAGCTGGCCATTTGATTTTAGAGCTGGAGCTCAATCAAATCCTCTTCCCATTGCACAGATGGGAAAAACGAGGCCCAGTGACTTGCCCAAGGACAAGAATCCAGTTTTCCTGTCCTCCCAGGCCGCTCTTCCTATTGGCCAAGGTTGCCACAGCTTTCTTAGGAACTTGTTGTGGTTCTCAATGATCTTTGGTGTGAAAGTCACAAAATGGCCTCACAGGTCCCAGGTTCCCCACCAGAACTCATTCCCCTGACCCATAAACTCCTCCTCTGTGGTCTCGCAAGCCTCAGCGCTCCTCTCCTCTGGAAGGCCTGCCAGGACCATGCTTTGCTCAGTCATTCTCCACTGCACCAGGATGGAGCCGTCTTTACCTTCATGACTTGGTCAGTGGTGACCCCATCAGGCCAGGGCTCCCCAGAATGAGGACTAATCTCCTCTACCTTCAGACAGAGGGTGAAGGTAGGGCTGTCCCCTACATCAGACAGGGACTCCCAACCATGAGGACCAGACTTTCCCCCACAAAATATAGGACCCCAAGGGCAGGGGTTACCTCTCTACCATTAAGTCAAAACTTTTCAGGGTTGGGTTTTCTCTCCTATTAGACTGCAGACTCTAGTCCCATACATGCTTTGCAGGGACTAGATTTGTCTTGCCCCTCAGAAACGGGGCAAGGTTGCCCAAAGGGTTTGGAGATCCACCAGTTAGACACACTGATCCCAACACAAAACTTTATTGTCAACACACAGACGCCTGGCTCCATCAGCCTCGCCTTTCTCCTCTTGGTTCTTGGGCCTACTTAGACCCCATCTAGCTTTGGCCTAGAGCAGATGGCCTAAGGAATACCCATCCTTAGGACAAATCCTGGCTGCCTCGGCCAGCACCTCCTTCTGTGCTCATCTGTGCTGTAGGGCTCCCACTCTCATCCAGCACCCTTCTCCATCGTCCTGGCGCCTCTGGACTGGGGGCTAACCCCTTCCCAGTCCCAGGCACCTGCCCAGGCGTCAGGGAGGGGATGGGCTCAGGCCAGGCTATGCCGAGTCATCCTAGGGATGCAGGAAGCGGCAGCGGCTAGGTGTGCGTACGTGCAGGCCCCTTGGCTCCTGTCCTGCCTTCTCAGTGGCTGTCCTTGCGCTTGCTAAGGAGTATGCTTACGTTGGATTCCTGAACCTGCAAACAAGAGTTTCCTGGTCAATCCCCCAGTCTCACATGGCAGATGTTCCCTTATTCCCCTCCTCTAGCTTCAACAGCTGCCCCATCCAGGCCTCCCAGGGAATTACAGAGGATCCCAAGCTCAGGGAACATCCAGGCTGTGAACATTCACAAGGCTGCTGGTCATTCCAGTCCAGTCAGACGGTGTGGGAAGCAGAGAAACTAAATACGTGGGTCTGTGCCTTTTTCTCCCTAGAGGCTTCTTCTCTCAGGAGGGGGCTGCTCTTATACACCCTAAACAGAACCTGGCCGAGTAGGCCTAGGTTCTGCCACTGTGCAGGAACTGAGCTGGCCCAAGCTGCACTAAGAAACGGTAGGTGGGAGAGCTATAGAGATGGAGTGGCTCGATGGGCGGAGCCTGACGGGAGGGGCGGGGCTTCTTGGAGAAGGAAAGGGTGGAACCAACAGGATTGGCAAGACTGCTGGGGAGCCTGACAGTCTAGGGGGCCCGAGCAGATCTTGGAACACACAGAAACCTTGACTAATGGATCAGAGGTGAGGCTGGGCTGGGCTGGAGGGGGTGGCAGGGTGAGCACTGATTGAGTAGGAGAGGGAAGCTGCACCTTTTCCCTGTTGACGAGCGCAGTGATCAAGTCTTGCTGGCAAGTCATGTCACACGGATATCTACGGAGGGCCCACTTGCCACCGACAGGCTTGGTGGCAAGTGACTGTGCATCAGCTCCTCCTTCTGCTCCTGGTTGAAGCGGATGGAGCGTACCTCCTTCACTATCCTGGGGATGGAGCAGTAAGAGCGTTCTGACGGCTGGGGTTTTAGGGGGAAGGAGGAAGCATTCCCATCTAAGCCCAAGCTCCCAGAACCCTCCACCTTTAACTGGACAGACCCTGTGTGGTGGGAGGAACAGGGAGGTCCGGCTCCCGCAACTGCACCGATAGGCTGCTTAGGGAACCTGGGCAAGTCACTTAAACCTCTCTGGGCCCCAGGGTCCCCATAATAAAATGGTGAGGGCATTGGAGCCAGAAGGACCTGAGGCTCCCTCGACCCTGACTCAAGGGACTTAGGGGCACCCCCAGTACCCGCCCTACATGTTGAGCTCGTCTCGGATCTCCTTGTACTGCATCAAGTTCTCCTGTATTGCCTCAAGCACCAAGCAAAAGTTGTCGCATGTTTTTTCCGAGAGGTTCGAAGGAGGCCCCCAAACAAGTGGCTTCTCCGGGAGGCCAGATGTCTCCTGATGAGCGACTTCACAATGCACCAGTGGCAGCTGGTTGCTCCCGAGCTCCTCCTCCTCGTAGTCCCCTGTCTGGGAAGGAGGTAATGGGGAGAAGACAGACAGCTCTGTTGGCACCCCTCCCCCAGCCGGGACTCCGGGATTCTTTTCATTTCAGCTCCAGTCATTCTCAGCCTCTCTTCCCTGCTGTAGGAGCTCAACTACCAATGCACAAGCCCTTCCCCTACCTCTCTGGAAATTCTCACCCCTTTTCAAAATGTAACTCCGCCCTCCCTCTTCCCAATTTCACTTCTGATCAATCCTACCCAGCAAACTTCTAAGGCCTTATCTACTGTCCGGTCACAGCCAACGGCTCCCAACACTTGGGGAAGTACTCCACCCCACCCCCAACCTATTGGAAGTTTTACCCTTAAATGAATAATACTGTAGCTAACATTTATTGAGTCCTCAGTCTATACCAAGCACTGTTCATTTACCTAATTCTCCTAACAGACCGACGAGGTAAGTACTATTATTATACCATCTTACAGAAGAAGAAATTAAGGCTTAGATTGGTTACCGCCCCTGCAGCCACCCAGCTGCTCAGTTTTGAGTTGCCATAGAAAAAGACATCTAGGAAATCCACACCCCTCAGAAGCCCCAATTGGTGAGTTGGCACTTATGGTGGAGGAGCTGCCTCCAGGTCTCAGGCGTGGCTTTCTCCAGCCCCTTGGGTGTGCAAGCACACCCTTACACATATGCTCAAGTTAGCACTCATACGCACAATCCCTTCCCCTCTCTGCTGCCCTTCCAGTCCCACTCACCTCACTGAAGGTTATCTGGTGCAGTTGCGTCTGCTCTCCAGACTTCATCATTTGCTCCAGATTGGTGGTCACCACAACGACCAACAGGTTGATGCCAATGAAGGCACCAATGGTGATGAAGATGGCAAAGTAGATGGCACCCCCGATCTCCATAACATACTCTCTCCTCTCCATCCTGGAGATGGCAGGCAGTGGCCCCGTCACCTCTCTGGCCCTTTGAGCCTCAGTTTCCTCATCTATGAAATGAGGAAATTATCTCTGGGGACTTATTTTATTATTAATTATTACTGGGACTTCTGCTGCCTCCCTGCTGTTATCCAGATCTAATGCTCACTCCTAATTGTCCCAGTAGCTGCTCTTCACTGAGCACCTCCTGTATGTCAGACAGGGGGCCAGCATTGCAAGGTGGGGATTTGCACATCAACATTATCAAGTTTTATCTATTGGCTACACTGTTTATTCATGCTTTTTTTAAATTTTAAAACATAAGTCAAGCACATTATAGAAAAATCAGAAGAAACAAATACAGGAAAAAGTCCTCCTGGTAATACCTCGTGTGTAAATTTCTCATAAAATATTTCCCTAAATAGTAGTCCTCCCTCCCTCCCTCCCTTCTTCCCTCTTTCCTTCTGTGTGTGTGTACACACATACTGTGTGCCAGGCTCTATGTTAAGATATTTATACAAATTTTCTCTATTGATCCCCACAGCAAACCAGACATAGTTAATACTGTATTGTAACCCCCAATTGACAGGCGAAGAAACTGAGGCTCAGAAAAGAGATGAAGTAACTTGCCCAAGGTTGCATTGCTGGTATGGTGGAGCAGAGACTCAGAAGCCCAGTCCACTTTTATTGTGCACTATATGATTTTTCCACTACCTACATCATAATGGATAATGAACCTCTTTACTGTGCTTTTATTCTCACAAGGGGATAAAAAGAAAACAGTCAGAAGGACCCCCTCCCTGGAGTGGACTAGAGACAAATAGGGGTTAGATGTAATGGGAAAGAGGTAAAGAACAGAACCCAGCAGCTATCTATGCCAAAAACGACTGTGGGCAGCAGGCCTAAGAATGAATGAAGTGAGAACCTAAGTTCCCAGGAGTCCAGGAAGTTTGCTGGGCTCCGTTATGGGGTGGGGGGCTGCCCTGAAACCTTAGATGCAATCACAGACCTGCTCCCTTGCCCAAAGTTTCACTACCCAGCCTGCTCTGAGAGGAATGGGGAGCTCCGCATCCTTGGGTGTGCGGGGGGGGCAGATCCAGGTTGTCCCCATGGGCTGGGCCTGACAGACCCCACGGGGGTTCATTTCCATGAACAGGCCTGCGTTAGGGCTTTGAATGGGTGGAGTTTCAAAGGGGCAAGTCTTCAAGCAGACCATAAACCCAGAGGCCCCAGACCCAGGGGTCTCCTTCTTCCCAGTTTGAAGCCCAGGGCACCCTCTCCTGCTGGACTATCCTCATCTCAAGCCCTGGAGCCCCATCCCATAGAGAGATCTTCCCCCTCCCCAGTTTTATATGCCTGGGAGCCCCAGATCCTGCCTTGCCAGCTGGCAGCCCTCAGGCACTCACTGGAAGTCACTGTAGATGTCCACCCAGCCATCTTGGGTGATGCAGATGAAGAGAGTGTACAGGGCAACCTGCATGTTCTGGAAATGCACAGGCACGAATGCACCAAAGAGAGTGACCCCAAACACGGAGAACACCTGCCAGAGAGACCGAAGAGTGTTGTAGGCCTCACCCGAGGGCCCTGGAGGCAGAGGCCATGCAAATGCCACACAGTGAATGCTGCCAAGGGGGTCACAGGGACTCTGGCTGGCCTGGAGGTCTCTCCTCTTCTCCAGACACCCTAGTACCCCCCGCGACCCAGAGGCTCTGTTCAGGAAAAGGGGTCGGGGTGGGGAGGGCACTGACCAGCATGAAGAAGAGGATGAGGACCATGATATTGGCCATGTCAGGCACCGACTGCAGGACGACACGGATGATCTGGGCCAGCGGCTCCACCGCCATGCACATATGCACCAGACGAAGCAGCCTGCGGTAGAGCCTCTCAGCGGTGTCCCTCTGCCCTTCCCAGACCCCTCCTCCTCACTGCCCCCCACCTGCCCAGAGCTGATCTTCACCTGGTAAGAACTCCCCCATCTCTTTCTCGGGGTCCAGAGAGGTCCCCCTCCTTTCCCCAGAGTTCCCAGCTCACCTGAGGGTATATGTGATAGAGACGGCACTGAGTTCATTAATGAAGAAGCCCAGAAGCAAGATAAAGATGATAATGAAGTTGAGGATATTCCAGCCATCCTGGGGGGTGAGCCACCCCAGCGGGGTCAGACCCAGCCCATGGGACCACCCGGGTCTGCCCTCCCCACACCCAAGGATGTGGAGCTCCCCGTTCCTCTCAGAGCAGGGCCAGTCGTCTGCCATTCACTCATCCTCCTGCCCCTAAACATGCCACAAACACACGTGCACTCACCGCCTCATCCCTGGATCAACAGCCCAGTACAGTCTCAGAGACCCGCAGTGGAGACTCTCACATACATACAGCTAGTCCTGATGCTGAGTGCCCACCCTGGCCAATGCCCTGCTGGAAATGGCCTTGCCCGACAGTTAGGTGACTGGAGAGTGTCTGGATGTTCCAGCCTCTGTGTGACACACACCACAATCTACAGTACAATGCAACTAAATGTGAGTAACATGAAGGAATTCTGCTTCAGTAGCCAGTTCAGAGGCAAACTAGCTTTCACTGTATGGGAAAGAGAGACAGGAAATTTTTACAAGCCCTTCGTCCAATGAGGCACAAACTCATAGAAGCGGGGATGGAGAAAGGAAGCTCACATGTATGAAAAATTCAGGCACAACCACTACAGAGGGGAATTTGCTCTGTCTAACAAAGAATGGATCCATTTACTTTTTAACTAGTGATCCTACATCTAAAATCTGACCCATAAAAACTCTGTTTTGTACAAGTATGAAATGACATTTGTATAAGGTTGAAAACAACCAAAGTGTCCAGCAATTGGGCACCAGTTAAATAAACTACAGCACATTCATTCAATGGAGTGTTGTGTAGCCATAAAAAGAAAAATGAGAAAAATCTCCACATACTGATACAGAAAGCTTGCCAAGATCCATTAAGGGACAAAAGCAAAGTGCAGAACAGTTTATGGTATGCTGCTGTTAGGAAAGGGAGGACTAAAAATATATAAGCTTATGATTGCAAAACAAGAGACTATAAATATAAAAAGATTACCTAGAGAGGGTGGGGGAAGGGGAAAGGGATGAAGGGAAAGGAGTGAAGGCAAAAATTCTGTGTTCCTTTGCATATAGTTTGACCAATATGTATCTGCATTAAATATCCAAAAAGAAAACTATTTTTAAAGGAAAAAAGGTTCTTTAATATTTTGGGCAGTCCAGTCAACACAAGCCCTCCTGTTGTCCCACATTCAGAGTGTCTGCACCTACACATACACAAGGATTCACAATTGTGCTTGTCTACAGATCCATCAATCTAGCCATCCAGTGTTAAGCTTCTGCCATATGCCAGACCCTGAACCACATCCAGAGGACACAGGATTTCTGCCCTGCAGGGCTCACAGACTATTTTGAAGAAGGTAGATAGAAAGTAAAGTTGAACTCCATGTGAGAGAGGTAAGTACATAGTACTGGGGAGACACAGGGCAACACCTCACGGTCTGAGAGAGGCAAGAAGACTTCCTGGAAGAGAAGATGTCTGAATGAATCTTATGCTGTAAGTAGGAGCGAAGCAAGTGAGTAAGCAGCAGGGAGCTTTCATAGACTAGGGGTCAGCGCAGACACGGGCATGGAGGGACAGGCAGCAGCACGTGTGTCTGTGTTGGGGAAGGCGACCGCAAGCAGTCGGAGCAGCTGGGAAACCAAAGGTGAGGCCGGAGTGATGAGCTGAACGAGCAAGGGCCTTAAGTACAACGAGCTATTTAGATGGCTCCTATAAACGATAGGAAGCCACTGGAGTATTCTAAGGATACTCTATGGCTGGGGAAGATCACTTTGATGTCAGGTGGGGGACAACAAGAAGCCACAGCAACATCCTGGTGAGAGGAGACAAGGCAAGAGCTAGAACGGGGGTAGCAGAGATGCAGAGGGGGCAAGAAATTTGAGAAATATTTAGGTGGTGACCAAGTGCTTAACAGGCTGTAGGGGTGCGGAGGAGGAAGATACCCCCTGAGGACAGGTGTAATGGAAGAGCTGGGGACAAAACTTTTGGGACCCTTATATGACTATGTCATATTTTGAGATGTTCATTTACAAACTTTCCTCCCTTCCCTGCATTTTCCCTTTCCTTCTCCTAGCCTCCCCCTCCACTACACCCCTTCAACAGGGAGCAGGCTTTGTACCCAGGACCCAGGGGTAGCGATGGGTGGAGGGGGAGGAGGCGGAAGCAACCTCTAACAAACCCTGGCTTTTGGCACTGGGAGCCTGGCCTCAGATGAAGGTCGGGGTTGAGGACATCAGTTCTCAGCCAGGGATGATTTTGCCCTCTAGGGGACATTTGCCAATGTCTGGGGACATTCTTGGTCGGTCACAACTAAGAAGGCGCTGGTGGCATTTAGCAGGTAGAAGTGAGGAATGCTGCTGAATATTTTACAGAGCAAAGGCAGTACCCACGGCAGAGGATCAGCCAGGCCAAAACATCCTAAGTGTCAAAGCTGAGAAACCCTGGTTTAGGCGACAAGCAGAGTGGCTAGAAGGAACACGGGATTCTCAGGCTGGTCTTAATTCTCTTGTGCTAACAAAATGCCAAGGCTTAGCTTCAGAAGTAGAGGCCCTCCTAACTGCGGCTGAAAGGAACCTCAGGAAGATACGGAGGAGGAAATGTTCTCAGGGGACAGATGTCCGCCTGCACCCCAGGGCTACTTCCCGTAAAGAAGTGCGCTGCTGTGTTCGCAAAAAGCATGGTACCTCTTGACTGTGGAGACTGTAAAATAGAGACATACTATTCTACTTTCTGTTAATAAACATCCTCACAAGTGTTTACACAAAGCAGTCTTTAAGACATCCAGACTCCAGGAAGGTTCTAGGTTCTACATTCTGTTTTCTATGCAGTGAAACCTCTAGCCCCTGGAGAGCTAATTCTAATTGGTTGTCCTGGTAATGTTATTTAAATGCTTCCTTTTAATGAAAGGGATAAATACTTGATAGGATTTTTTAAGCTTCTTCTCAAACATGCCAAAAGGCAAAATAAATCCCTTGACTCTAGAAGTCGTATTCAAACAAAGAGTTTGAGTCTTTGTCTCATTTAATGTAACTTTAAGACTTTTTCCTACTCAGACCACTCTATGATGCTCTCCCAATGGGGGTCAGCAAGCTACAGCCCAAGGGCCAAATCTGGCCAGCAGCCCTTTTTTCTTTTTTTAAAAAATTTATTTATTTATTTATTTATTTTGGTATGGTTAATGTACAGTCACTTGAAGAACACAATGGTCACTAGGCCCCCCCCATTATCAAGTCCCCCTACATACCCCATTACAGTCACTGTCCATGAGCATAGTAAGATGCTGTAGAATCATTAGTTGTCTTCTCTGTGTTGTACTGCCTTTCCCGTTTCCCCCCCGCTATATTATGTGTCCTAATTGTAATGCCCCTTTTCCCCCTTATCCCTCCCTTCTCACCCATCCTCCCCAGTCCCTTTCCCTTTGGTAACTGTTAGTCCATTCTTGGGTTCTGTGAGTCTGCTGCTGTTTTGTTCCTTCAATTTTTTCTGTTCTTATGCTGCACAAATGAGGGAAATCATTTGATACTTGTTTTTCTCCACCTGGTTTATTTCACTGAGCATAATACCCTCTAGCTCCATTTGACATTTTTATATAATACAGGATAGTTATTTGATAAAATGTCCTCAATTGGGGTTTTCTAATATTTCCTCATGGTTATGTTTTTTTTTTGGTTATGTATTTTTGACTGGATGCATAAATGATACAGTATCTTTCCTAAGGCATCAAATCTGGAGGTTCATGGTATTTGCCCCTTATTGGTGATACTAATTTTGATTACTTGTTTAGGCCATTTTTTTATTTCTTCAGTTAAATTACTCTTGAAATTAAATAATTTGGGGAAAGGATACTTTGAGATTTTGTGAAATAGCCTGTTTCTCATAAGTTATCACCCTCTGGATTTATCATCAATTGATGATTCTTGTCTGAGTCAGTTTTAATCTTATGGTTGCAAAATGGTGATTTTTTTCCTAATTATTTCTTATATTTATTTGTTGGCATTATATTGTAAGGAAGAACCTTCCTTGAAGAAGAATTTCTGATAAACAGATGGGTGTTAGGAACAGCATAGATCAAGACAGAAAATTGGAAAGCCCAGGGGGCCAGCAGCCCTTTTTTCATAAGAGCCTTAGGCTAAAAATGGTATTTATATTTTTTAAAGGTTAGGGGAAAAATCAAAAGAAGATTTTGTGATACATGAAAATTATATGAAGTTCAAATTTCAGTGTACACGAATAAAGTACATTTGGAACACAGCCATGCTCATTCATCTATGTACTGAATATGGCTGCTTTTGTGCTCCCATAGCAGAGCTGAGTGCAACAGAGTCTGTATGGCCCACAAAGCTTAAAATATTTATCTGGCCCTTTACAGAAAGTTTGTTAACCCCTGCTCTTGAATCCTGTAAATTTAGGTGGATACTCTCAGTGACATTTCTCAGATAAGGAAATCAAAATTTCCCAAGATCACAGACTGGGGAAGGCTGGAGCAGGGATTGGAACCCAGGGAGGCCGCCTTTCTAGTACAAGTTACTTCCTGCCACATCACAGACATCTCAGAGTAGTTAGTCTCTTTATATACGCACACATACACGTGCACAGACACCCACACCCACGCACACACACACACCCTCCCCTCGGTTTTGGGGCCAGGAGTGCAGGGATAGGGACTGGGTGGGGTAGTCCCTAAGGAGTAGGGGTGATGGCAGGGAAGGCCCAGGATCTCACCTTCCAGAAAATCCAGAAGCCATTGAACCAGCCCAGGAGAACCTCACAGATAAGGATGGTCAGCACAATGTCATCTATAATAGAGAACAACTCATAGTGTTCCTACAGAGAAGACAGAAAAAAGAGAGGGGCAGAGAGATCAGTGGAGAGGGGCCTGGGCAAGGCCAGGACGAGAGGGCATTTAAGAGCACACTTTCTATGTGCATGCCAGGCACATGTTAAGACCATATGCATATCATTTCATGTTACCATCACCATCATCCTAAGAAATATGTTTTATTCCCATCTTAGAGGTGAGTAATCAAGAGATGTGCACAAGTTCAGACAGTTAGCAATAAAGCTTGTTTGCTGACTAAAAACCTTTGCTCTTAACCTATAGAGGAGGGATTCTTGGGAGAGGGGGGTTGGGGGAAGCACAGTAGGCTCCAGGATTGGAAGGACAAGCCCTGGTCTGAGATGGAAGACACCTAGCCCCATCCTTGCTTCTCTGGTTGTTCCGACCACCCTGCTGCCCCAGTGCCCAAATCCCCTGGCTGGGCCTGACCAAACTCCTGGGTATTCCCCCACTCATGGGTCCAGGGCATGTCCTCTGGGTGGACAGTTTGATGGAGAGATGACTTCATGACTTTAAATTCTGTTTAAAATTCATCTTACTTTTATCTAATCACCCATGAAGCTGTGACCCTGCTATAGTTTGTGACCCAATTAACAGCTCCCAGCCCCCTGACTCCACCCTGGCCATTACTAATCATGTGGTCTCCTCCCTTTCTTTACCTCCATGGCCGACAGACCTGAGTCTCAGGGCTCACTGATGCACATGGAGGCTTTCTGCTACCCACACCTTGCCACCACCACCACCCACTGGTCAATGCAAGTGGGGGCAAAGCTTCTTAAACCCAGATGGGAGGTGAAGGTTTATGGACTCCCTGCCGGTTCCAAATTCCCAAAGGGCATCAGGGGCCAGGAGTGTCTGCTTACAACAAGGGAGAACTTTCTTGCCCTCACCTGTCCCCTCAGCTCCAACCTGCTGGCCACTGGAAGCAATAGGCTCTCCTCATCATTTACTGAAAGAGCTTCCCAAACGGTCCTCCTGCCTTCACTAAGTCATGAGCATTGATGGTTAGGTCAGAGTTGCTTTCTCTATCCACAAGCCTTCCATGACTCCCTGTGGCCTGGAGGGTAAGGTTCAAAGCCAGTTTGGCATTCACAGCCTCTAGGATTTGCCCTTCATAGACAGATATCCTCTCCCAGGGCTTTTAGCATTTACTGTGACCCATAGTTCAGATATACATTTTATATTTTATGCCATAATGTTGTCTCTCTCTCTCTCTCTCTCTCTCTCTCTCTCTCTCTCTCTCTCTCTCTCTCTCTCTCTCTCTCTCACACACACACACACACACACACACACACACACACACACACACACACACACACACAATTTCTGTTTCTTCTTTTTCATTCTATATCAAAATGCTGGTATCTGCACTCTGAACTGATTTCATGATCAGTTGATGGGTTTTGGTCTGCCCTCCATTCTACTCATTCTGCAAATCTTGGCAATCGGGTTTCTGTCTCCACCACATCAGAGGCAGCTCTTGTCAAGGTCACAAGAGCTAAATCCAAGGGATGCTTTGCAGCTCTTCTCTGGCCTCATCTCTACCACATCTGGCCCTGGGCATAGGTGCTCCCTTGATAGCACACTCCCAGCTTCCTCCCACTCCTCGGCCCATTCCTCAGTCTACTTCTGCACCTCCTCTGCCATTTCTCACCTTTTATGGAGGCTCTCCTCAGAGCTCTGTCCTGGCCTCTACTCTTCTCCCTCAACACTCTCCCCCAGGCAACTCATCTAATCCTTTAGCTTCAGCAACCATTCACCTACATGCTGGCATCTCTCACATCGCCATCTTCATCCCCGTGCTCTCTGGAGCCTTTCAGCATTGACCTCTAACCCCTCAGTAGACACCTCTGTGTGGACGCTGTATGGGCATCTCAGAACAGTACCCAAACTCCACTCCAAACACTGCACAACTCAAACTGACTTCACATCCTCCCCCAAACTGCTCATCCTCCTATATCCCTGTGTCCCACACAGCTACTCAAGGCAGAAATGTAACCTCTTGCTCTTCCTTTCTCTACATGCAAGAGATGATGACGTGTTACATAAAATAGCATGTAGTAAGTGATCACTAAGCATTTGCTAGGAAGAAAATCAGTCAGGAAGGCCCATGGATTCAGCTGCTAGAGAGCTTCAGATGCATGTGACCTCTTTTCACTCACCACTATTGTCCTGGTCCAAGCCCGTCATCTTTCACCTGAATATCTGCAACACGATCCTGCCTGGTCCATCCTTTGCCATTTTCAGTACCCGTCCACAGCTCACACTGTGGCAGTCAGTGTAAGTTTTCTAAAACACATGTCTACTCATCACTCCCATGCTTTAAACCCTTTGCTGGCTTCCCAATAGCAAAAGATAAAGGCCATCCTCTGTAACATAACTTAAACACTCTCCATCATCTGGTCACTGATCACCTATCTGAACTCATCAGCCACCACACTGGACATTTAAAAAATATCAGTTCTCCGGAGAAGATTAAAGATGGTGGCGTGAGAGGAGAGACAGAGGCTTCCTCCTAAAACTGGATACAATTAGAAAATATAGTTGGCGCAACTAATCCTGAGAGAGCAACAGGAAAGAGGACAGCATCAGACTGCATACACCTGGAGAAAAGAGCAGACCTCACCGAACGGGGTAACATACCAGAGCTGTGGCTCCGCAGGACCTGAGCCCTTCCCCCACCCAAGCTCACTGCGGGAGGAAGAGAAACAGAGCAGGGAGGGAGTGGAAGGCTTGGGACTGCTGAATACCTAGCTCTGGAGATCTGCTCTGGGAGCACAAACCTACATTTCATGGTGCTTTCATGGGACTTGCATGACTACCGGGTTGGAAAGTTAATACAGGCAGAGTTCCTGGGGAGACTGGGATTCCAGCCGCTTGTGGAAAGCAGAGATCCATATCTGGCTGCTCTGGGACAAAAACTTATACCTGTGTGACCAGCCCACTGGCTCAGGCAGTGGAGACAGGCACAGCAGCCAGGAGGCAGGGAACAGCTCTTTCCTCCCCCCAGGCACCAGTACTGCTCCCCTGTGACCCCCGACATTGCTTCAGGGGCTGAGCAGCACAGAATAGAGCTTCTGGACACTAGAGGGCACCATATACAAACATGAAATGCCAAAGGAACCTTGTCCAGAGTAAAATTATTAATACAACTCCCAAGAAAGATTTAAATGATAAGGACCTCGTGACTCTTCCTGAAAGGGAGTTCAAAATAAAAATCATCAACATTCTAATGGAGGTACAGAAAGACATCCAAGAACTCAGGAATGAATTCAGGTCGGAGATCCAATCATTGAAGAGCACAATGGAGGGTATTAAAAGCAGGTTGGATATGGTGGAGGAGACAATAAATGAAATAGAAACTAGAGAAGAGGAATACAAAGAAGCTGAGGCACAGAGAGAAAAAAGGATTTCTAAGAATGAAAGAATATTGAGAGAACTGTGTGACCAATCCAAGAGGAACAATATTCAAATTATAGGGATACCAGAAGAAGAAGAGAGAGAGAAAGGGATAGAAAGTGTCTTTGAGGATGTAGTTGCTGAAAACTTCCCCAATCTGGGGAAGGAGATAGTCTCTCAGGCCAAGGAGATCCACAGATCTCCCAACGCAAGGGACCCAAGGAAGACAACACCAAGACACATAGTAATTAAAATGGGAAAGATCAAGGATAAGGACAGACTGTTAAAAGCAGCCAGAGACAGAAATAAGATCACATACAAAGGAAGCCCATCAGGCTAACAGACTTCTCAGCAGAAACCTTACAGGCCAGAAGGGAGTGGCATGATGTATTTAATGCCATGAATCAGAAGGGCCTGGAACCAAGATTACTTTATCCAGCAAGATTATCATTTAAATTTGAAGGAGGGATTAAACAATTTTCAGATAAGCAAAAGCTGAGAGAATTTACATCCCACAAACCATCTATACAGTCTATTTTGGAGGGACTGCTATAGATGGAAGTGTTCCTAAGGTTGAATAGCTGTCACCAGAGGTACTAAAACCACAGTAAAGAAAGTAGAACAGCTAATTATGAAGCAAATGCAAAATTAAATTAACTATCTTCAAAGTCATCAAGGGATAGACAAAAAGTACAGAATTAGATACCTAATATATAAAGAATGAAGGAAGAAGAAAAAGGAGTAGAAATAGAAAAGAACCTTTAGATTGTGTTTGTAACAGCATACTAAGTGAGTTAAGTTAGACTCTTAGATAGTAAGGAAAGTAACCTGGAACCTTAGGTAACCAAGAATCTAAAGCCTGCAATGGCAATAAATACATACCTATCAATAATCACCCTAAATGTAAATGGACTGAATGCACCAATCAAAAGATATAGAGTCACTGAATGGATAAAAAAACAAGATCCATCTATATGCTGCTTACAAGAGACTCACCTCAAACCCAAAGACATGCAGAGACTAAAAGTCAAGCGATGGAAAAAGATATTTCATGCGAACAATAGGCAGAAAAAAGCAGGTGTTGCAGTACTTGTATCAGACAAAATAGACTTCAAAACAAAGAAAGTAACAAGAGATAAAGAAGGACATTACATAATGATAAAGGGCTCAGTCCATCAAGAGGATATAACCATTATAAATATATATGCACCTAACTCAGGAGCACCAGCATATGTGAAACAAATACCAACAGAACTAAAGGAGGAAATAGAATGCAATGCATTCATTTTAGGAGACTTCAACACACCATTCACTCCAAAGGACAGATCCACCAGACAGAAAATAAGTAAGGACACAGAGGCACTGAACAACACACTAGAATAGATGGACCTAATAGACATCTATAGAACTCTACACCCAAAAGCAACAGGATACACATTCTTCTTAAGTGCACATGGA
Organism: Manis javanica; assembly: GCF_040802235.1. NCBI lineage: Eukaryota > Metazoa > Chordata > Mammalia > Pholidota > Manidae > Manis > Manis javanica. The sequence continues at coordinate 19,486,775 of NC_133159.1, read as the reverse complement.
ACATTCTCCAGAATAGACCACATACTAGGCCACAAAAAGAGCCTCAGTAAATTCAAAAAGATTGAAATTCTACCGAACAACTTTTCAGACCACAAAGGTATAAAACTAGAAATAAATTGTACAAAGAAAGCAAAAAGGCTCACAAACACATGGAGGCTTAACAACATGCTCCCAAATAGTCAATGGATTAACAACCAACTTAAAATGGAGATCCAGCAATATATGGAAATAAATGACAACAACAACACAAAGCCCCAACTTCTGTGGGATGCAGCGAAAGCAGTCTTAAGAGGAAAGTATATAGCAATCCAGGCATATTTAAAGAAGGAAGAACAATCCCAAATGAATAGTCTAACATCACAATTATCAAAATTGGAAAAAGAACAAATGAGGCCTAAAGTCAGCAGAAGGAGGGAGATAATAAAGATCATAGAAGAAATAAACAAAATGGAGAAGAATAAAACAATGGAAAAAATCAATGAAACCAAGAGCTGGTTTTTTGAGAAAATAAACAAAATAGATAAGCCTCTAGCCAGACTTATTAAGAGGAAAAGAGAATCAACACACATCAACAGAATCAGAAATGAGAAAGGAAACATCATGATGGACCCAACAGAAATACAAAGAATTATTAGAGACTACTATGAAAACCTATATGCTAAGAAGCTGGAAAACCTAGAAGAAATGGACAACTTCCTAGAAAAATACAACTTACCAAGACTGACCAAGGAAGAAACACAAAATCTAAACAAACCAATTACCAGCAAAGAAATTGAAGCAGTAATCAAAAACCCACCCAAGAAAAAAAACACCAGGCCAGATGGATTTACCTCAGAATTTTATCAGACATACAGAGAAGATATAATACCAATTCTCCTTAAAGTTTTCCAAAAAATAGAAGAGGAGGGAATACTCCCAAACTCATTCTATGAAGCCAACATCACCCTAATACCCAAACCAGGAAAAGACCCCACCAAAAAGAAAATTACAGACCAATATCCCTGATGAATGTAGATGCAAAAATACTCAACAAAATATAAGCAAACTGAATTCAAAAATACATCAAAAGGATCATACACCATGACCAAGTGGGATTCATCCCAGGGATGTAAGGATGGAAGGATCCATCAACAGCATCCACTACATAAACAAAAAGGACAAAAACCACATGATCATCTCCATAGATGCTGAAAAAGCATTCGACAAAATTCAACATCCATTCATGATAAAAACTCTCAACAAAATGGGCATGGAGGGCAAGTACCTCAACATAATAAAGGCCATATATGACAAACCCACAGCTAACATCATACTGAACAGCAAGAGGCTGAAAGCCGTTCCTCTGAGATCGGGAACAAAATAGGGATGCCCACTCTCCCTACTGTTATTCACCGTAGTACTGGAGGTCCTAGCCACAGTAATCAGACAAAACAAAGAAATACAAGGAATCCAGATTGGTAAAGAAGAAGTTAAACTGTCATTATTTGCAGATGACATGATATTGTACATAAAAAACCCTAAAGACTCCACTGCAAAACTACTAGAACTAATATTGGAATTCAGCAAAGTTGCAGGATACAAAATTAACACACAGAAATCTATGGCTTTCCTATACACTAACAATGAACTAATAGAAAGAGAAATCAGGAAAACAATTCCATTCACAATTGCATCAAAAAGAATAAAATACCTAGGAATAAACCTAACCAAGGAAGTGAAAGACCTATACCCTGAAAACTGTATGACACTCTTAAGAGAAATTAAAGAGGACACTAACAAATGGAAACTCATCCCATGCTCCTGGTTAGGAAGAATTAATATAATCAAAATGGCCATCCTACCCAAAGCAATATACAGATTCGATGCAATCTCTATCAAATTACCAACAGCATTCTTCAATGAACTGGAACAAATAGTTCAAAAATTCATATGGAACGGTCAAAGACCCCGAATAGCCAAAGCAATCCTGAGAAAGAAGAATAAAGTTGGGGGGATCTCGCTCCCCAACTTCAAGCTCTACTACAAAGCCACAGTAATCAAGACAATTTGGTACTGGCACAAGAACAGAGTCACAGACCAGTGGAACAGAATAGAGACTCCATACATTAACCCAAACATATATGGTCAATTAATATATGATAAAGGAGCCATGGACATACAATGGGGAAATGACAGCCTCTTCAACAGATGGTGCTGGCAAACTGGACAGCTACATGTAAGAGAATGAAACTGGATCACTGTCTAACCCCATACACAAAAGTAAACTCCAAATGGATCAAAGACCTGAATGTAAGTCATGAAACCATAAAACTCTTAGAAAAAAACATAGGCAAAAATCTCATGGGCGTAAACATGAGTGACTTCTTCATGAACGTATCTCCCCAGGCAAGGGAAACAAAGGCAAAAATGAACAGGTGGGATTATATCAAGCTAAAAAGCTTCTGTACAGCAAAGGACACCATCAATAGAACAAAAAGGTATCCTATACTATGGGAGAACATATTCATAAATGACAGATCTGATAAAGGACTGACATCCAAAATATATAAAGAGCTCACACGCCTCCACAAACAAAAAGCAAATAATCCAATTAAAAAATGGGCAGAGAGCTGAATAGACAGTTCTCCAAAGAAGAAATCCAGATGGCCAACAGGCACATGAAAAGATGCTCCACATCGCTAATCATCAGAGAAATGCAAATTAAAACCACAATGAGATATCACCTCACACCAGTAAGGATCACCACCATCCAAAAGACAAACAACAACAAATGTTGGCGAGGTTGTGGAGAAAGGGGAACCCTCCTACACTGCTGGTGGGAATGCAAAATAGTTCAACCATTGTGGAAAGCAGTATGGAGGTCCCTCAGAAAGCTCAAAATAGAAATACCATTTGACCCAGGAATTCCACCTCTAGGAATTTACCCTAAGAATGCAGCACTCCAGTTTGAAAAAGACAGATGCACCCCTATGTTTATCACACCACTATTTACAATAGCCAAGATATGGAAGCAACCTAAGTGTCCATCAATAGATGAATGGATAAAGAAGATATGGTACATATACACAATGGAATATTATTCAGCCATAAGAAGAAAACAAATCCTACCATTTGCAACAACATGGATGGAGCTAGAGGGTATTAATGCTCAGTGAAATAAGCCAGGCAGAGAAAGACAAGTACCAAATGATTTCACTCATATGTGGAGTATAAGAACAAAGAAAAACTGAAGGAACAAAACAGCAGCAGAATCACAGAACCCAAGAATGGACTAACGGTTACCAAAGGGAAAGGGACTGGGCAGGAGGGGTGGGAAGGGAGGGATAAGGGCAGGGAAAAAGAAAGGGGGCCTTACGATTAGCATGTATAATGTTGGGGGGCATAGGGAGGGATGTGCAACACAGAGAAGACAAGTAGTGAGTCTACAGCATCTTACTACACTGATGGACAGTGACTGTAATGGGGTTTGTGGGGGAGACTTGGTGAAGGGGGGAGTCTAGTAACCATAATGTTCTTCATGTAACTGTAGATTAATGATAATAAAATGAATTTTAAAAATATCAATTCTAAATAGCACAATTCATGTGTGCAATATATTGTTTGTAAGAAATTAGAACAAGGATAAGACCAAAGTCATCCTAGACTTCAAGCTGGACACACAGAACTCACTTACATGCTGTTTCTTCCACCCAAAACACTCTTCCTCAACTCTCTTTGCCTGGCCAACTCCTTCTCATTCTTTATGCTCAGCTTAAGTATCCCTTTCTCCAGGAAGCTTTCCTTGACCCCTCAGATTAGGTTTGATGTGAGCTCCTGCATACTCTGTGCCTCTCAAGCATTTGTAATGCCATGCTTGTGTCTGTCCCGGGACTGAACAGGGTCGGTAGTGACCATACCTGGAACCCTGGCACAGTGTCCGGCACAGTGAGGTTCTCTCTTAGAGACTACTCCTCCCTGCAAGGCGCCTGTTTGCTTGCCCCTACTCACATTACTTTTCTCCTGCCTTTTCTCTATAAATCCAATGCATTCCTCCAAGCTGGGTCACCTCCACCATGAAGTCTTCCTTGATCTCTAGGCCCCTGGAAGGTCAGAGCTTGAATAATATCCTATCCAACCATCATGAACAGATGAAGAGCCCGACGCCCTGAGAGCAAAATGCCCTGTCCAGGCCCTTGTTGGGCCAATGTGGGCAGAGGTTAGGCTGGAGTCTCACCTGGCCAAGGAAGGAGTTGGTGCGGAGAGCAATGGTAATAGCGTTGACTACCAGCAGCACGGCCAGCAGCAGCTGGAAGGCCGGGTGTCGCAGCAGATTCTTGACATACATGTGAGTGATGAACTCCTGCATTTCCCAGGCATCCTGGGAGAGGGCAGGGGAACTACCTTCAGGCCAGGTCATGGCAGGAGGCCCCTGCCTGGACACTTGCTCTCAGTGAATGGAGGCCCTTGGAGGGGCCTTTAGGGGGAAAGTTGCCTGAGGGGAGATCATGGAAGGGAGGCAGAGGTCACTACATGAATGGCCACTAACAGCGGGTCACTGCTGTGGGATCTTATGGGAGTATGTGCCAGGAAGATTCTTCTGCCGTCTCTGCTTGTGAGAGACTGTCATTATATAGGGGTTTGCGGAGGGCACTGCCAGGTGGTTGCTAAGGTATCATGGGGAGGTCACTGCTAGGGAGGGCCTCTGGGGGACATTTAGAAGGCAGGAGGGGCAGAGTCACTATGAGGGCCTTTTGCTCCAGGTGCCCAGCTGCAGGAGGGTGACATGTGGGCGAGGGCCCCTGCAGGGCCCAGCTGCAGGCTGCAGCTCCGTCTTGCCTCACCTTTCTACTGGTAATGTCTCTGCGATCGATGAGCACTTGCTCCTCTGGCCAGACGCAGGGCTCAGGAGAGGCACTCTGCGAGGGTGACAAGAGGGCCCATCAGTGCAGCCACTGCCCGTCCAGACCCAGTACAGTCCTCCTGGGCCCCACCTCACCTCTGGATACCCAGCTTGGGTTGTAGAGCCAGGCTTGAGTCCCCAACCAGGACACTCAACAGTTTGATGTTGATGTCGGTCCATTGCTGCCACCAGGTCTTTTCGTTGTGGGTCCCAGTGGCTCAGCTTCCTCCCTCGCCTCAAAGAAACTCCATTCCAAGTGGTCTGGCTCCACCTTGTGGTGACATCACAGAGAACTCTGTGACATCCAGCTGTCTGCATTCCACCAAAGAACCCGAATACCATGAGAAGCTCCTCCCACTGCCAGGGGAGCTAAGGGGCTGGGATCAGAAGTCAGACTGATCATTCAGGTCTCCTGTGTGGCCTGCGTGGACACACAGGGATGTGTCCCTGCTCTGGGTCCAGGAGCCGCAAGTGAGACTGGTTAGGGGAAGAAGAAAGGTGTTTTGCCACAGGGCCCTCCTAGTAGACCTCAACCCACACCCCTTCCCAGCAGCTACCCCAACCCACCACCCCAGTCTCTGGGACTGCCCACCCTGCCCTTCCCCATCAGTAGAATGAAAAGCTGGTCTCTATTTCCCATTTTGTCCCCCTGGAGAGGAGGCAGAGGAGTACCCTCTGGTCTCCGAAGGGCTGGGGAGGGCTGGGCGTGAGAAGCCCTCACTAGCGTGGATCAGCAATCCATCAACCTGGCGGGCACAGAGCTTCAGGTGCAGAGCAGTGGCCAACAGGTGGCACATGGGGCTAGACAAGAGTATTCACTCTGTTTGACAGCTTTCCATCCTGGGGAATGGTATCTGGAATCAGGAATCTCTGGGAAACAGATTCCTCATTCTAATATGGAAGTTAAAGGCACACATAGATTCACTTTAAAGAAACTGACTTTATTTGGTTGAAAAATGTCTTTTGGGTAAAGTGAATGAACACCTGTATAGGTTGGTTTGGGGAAAAAGTGCCAAGGGACTGAGGGGGTCACGTTTGTGCCCCACACGTCAGAGGACAGGGTGGGAGAGTTTCTTTCAGCCCAGCCTTCTGTTCCTTCATTGGCAAGGGAGGAGAGGGAGGGGAGGCACGGAGCCCACTTCACTTTACCCCACTGCAGGGAAGAGAGGAGCAGAAACGGTGGAGGCTCAGGCAGAAAGGGTCAGCTTGGGGTGAAATCATGGACTAGCCCTGTTTCCAACTGTGAACAGAACCCAGGGATGCTGTGTCCTAGACATGTCAGAGGCTGGGGGTTGAGGCGGTCCTCAAGGCTGGAGGTCAGAAGCTAGGGTGCTGGGCAGGGTCAGAGGCCAGGAGGTTGGCGGTTGCTCTCTGGGGTTAGGGAGCAGAGATGGGAGTGCTCCTCAGGGTCAGAAGGCATGGGCTGGGAAGACTGTATTCTGGAGTTAGAGGCTGTGACTTGGGAGGTGCTCTCGGCCCGTACCACCCCCCAGGCCCCCAGGCCCTCTGAATAGAGCTCCTGGTTCTGTTCCTTCCACCGTCGGAACTTCTCTCCGGTCAGCTCAGGGTCTCCTAGCACTTCCTCCAAGGCCTGCAGCTCCTGCAGTTTTGCCTGTGAGGGGAGTAGGGCCTAAGGGGCCATGATCACCCAGGGAGGGGAGCAGAGCCCGAGCCCAGAGCTAATTCTGGAGTCCAGGGCCTAGAACCCAGCACTTGTCAGGGAATCCAGAGCCTGGCTCTGGGAACCTAGAACGTGGCCCAGAGGCTAGAGCCAGGAGCCAGAGCTGAAAGCCCAGAGCCCAGCCTCTCAGCATGCCCACTGCTGCCCAGCTGACCTTGAGTGTGCTCTGCAGTGCCCGCACACGGTGCACTCGCTCATTGAGCCGGGGGTCTTGGTTGCGGCGCATGAAAGAGCTCCGCCATTGTTCATGGGTGAGAGGCTGCAGCTGGCCCAGGAGGGACACACCACCCTGCTTCAGCCCCCATACCATTCCTTCCAGGGCCCCTTCACTGTTGTCTGTGGGAGGGGGGAGCAGATGAGCACATGCCCGTCCCAGCCCCCACCCGCCTCTCAGCTCCCAACCTCAGCACAACACCTGTTAGAGGGCCAAAGGAGGTCCGTGGGCTGCCCTGGGTGGGGGTGGCTACAGGTGATGTGTCTCCACGGAGTGGACTCCAAGCTCGGGCTGGGCTGGGCTGCAAGGAGAAGAGGGTATCAACCTGAGCTCCACACCCTGCCATTCTCCCCTCACCCGTCCCTTACTCACCGAAGCTGAGCGAGAGCCAGCCTCATCATCCGGGTCTTCTGCTTCTGTCTCACTGTAGCAGTCTGGGGTGGACAGGAGCAGTTGGAGAACTCATTAAGCTTCACAGGGTCTTGAAAGGCGAGGGAGTGGGCTAGGGCATTTAAGTTCCCAGCCCCCAGTCCAGCAAAGGCAGAAGCTCAGGTGAGACCCACCCCTGTAAGACACCCACCTTCCTCTCGGGAAGGAGGGGCCCCACCTGGAGACTGGTACTTGGAAATGCAGGTAATGAGATGGCGCACCCACCTGTGGAGGGGCAAATGGGTCTCAGGGGGAGTTTCCATTTACTGTATGCCAGGGGATTTTCATTCATGTGATGTAATTTAATCCTCAGAGCAACTCTGAGAGGTACAGAAACCATTATTAGCCCATTTTTATAGATGATGAAGCTGAGGCTTAGAGAAGTGAGGGCCTTGACCAACCCCCATCGGCAAAGCAGGGATTTGAATCCAGGCTCCTGAGCCGATGCTCCCAAGCACCATGTGGAATTCGGGGGTGGGGAGGGAAGTACTCACATGCTCAAATCTGCTAGGGTATCAGCAGCGAAGATGAAGGGTTTGTACACATCATGGGTGAGCTGGAACACACTGCCAGGGGGCACAGGGGCTTTGCTCAGCTTGGGTGTGCCTATCTGGAACCCACGAGACTGGACTGGGAGTCCCAGCTACCTGCTGCCCCACCTGCCCCTCTGTCACCTAACCTCTCCCTTTCACTCCCCACCCCACAGCCGATCACATTCCAGGACTTAACTATTTTTTCTTCTGATCCTGTCCACTTTCCAGACTGTAGTTGGAGACATTGATGAGGCCCTCTGCCTTCTCATCCTGGGGGATCACAGCATGAGGGTCAGCGTGAAGTGCCAGCACCCTTGAGGCTGGCCAGGCAGGGGAGCGGAGAGGGCATTTCCTGGACACTCCAACCACAAACCACCCAGTGCCCAGACTCAGAGCAGGAATCTGGGGTGGGGGCGGGGATGACTGTGGGGTGCCTTTGAGCTGGGAAAGGGGAGCCAAAGATATCCAGACAATCGGCCACAAAAGAGGAGCCTGCACATGCGTTTGTTCCGTCAGTAAACACAGACCAGGCTGCCTTGGTACCCCTGAGCTCTGCAAATGCTGTTTTACCTTCTTGGGTTTTGTTCTCACCTCCACCTGACTCACCCCCTGGATGCTTTCTCCAGAAGCCTTCTCGACTCCTTAAGCCACCCCTGCTGGCCCATTCCACCCATCCTCTGGCCTTTTCCCTCATCACAGCCTGTGTCCCCTGTACTGTGCTGAGTGTGTATTCATTTTGCCCTCTACCAGCCTGGAGTAGCCAGGACCAACTGAGTGTCCCAGTGCCTAGCCCAGGGTTGGGTACACCATAGGCACCTGAATGTATGTTGGGTGAGGAAGCAATCTGAACAAATGGCCTATCACTAGGATGGACAGAATAAAAGAAGGAAAGGTGGGTGGAATAAAGGTGATGCTTTCTACACGGCCTGTGACGCCTTTTCAGGACTGTGTTTACACACACTAGCTCATTTCTCTCTGAACAGTGTCCCCGTTTTACAGATGAGTTCACTGGGGCTCAGGAGGCTCTGGGGTCTGCCTGTGACCACATATGGGTATGGATGATGGGATCAGGACGAGAACCATGGCTCTGACTCACTGGCTTCCCTGCATGTATGTATGGCTCTCACCTGGGGCTGGTGGTACCAGTAGAGTGTGTGTCCCTTGAGTACAAACCAGCAGCGGCGCCAGCGTGGGCCCATGAAGCCACTGGCCACCTTGCGCAGCAGAAGCCAGCCGTCGCAGTCCGGCCGGCCCAGCTCCCGGCATGACACCCGCCGGCGGCTCAGTCGCGTCGCCACGCCTGTAGCACAGCACAGCCTAGTCGGCGAGGGGCTGGAAAGGCTCCCCGTACCGCCAGATGTGCTCCCTTGCCCTCCATGAAGGTCCCCAGCTGGCATTTCTGAGCCCAGACTCTGTGCTTGTGATGTGACAAGCGTCTTCCAAGGTAGGGATGACTCTTTCCATTTAGAGATGAGGAAATGGAAGACCCGGGGGCAGCCGTTTGCTCGAAGTCACAGAGCTGGTGAGAGGCCCAGCCCGGAGCACAGGTCTGTCTGACCCTAGAAACAGAGCTGTTTCCAGGAGAGGCGGTGCGCGAAGTATGTATGTGGGGCATGGTCTTGCCCAGCGCTGTAAAGACCTCTAAGAGCTCCTCACATCAGGGGACCCCCACACAGGCAGGCGCACCTCCTACCTTTTGATTTCTTCCGACCAGGGACAGGACTCTGAAAGGACCATAAGCGGTTAGAGAAGGGTCTGGGTCCAGAGCCAAACATCCCTCCTTGCTGAGCCCCCGAGCCTACCTCGTCAGGGTGTTCTGGGGGCTCCTGGGTCTCTGCTGCCCCTGCTGGGAATTTGGCTGGGGACGCAGGGAGGATGGGCAGACAGGCCTCAGGGTCAAGGGAGGTAGAACCTGTCAGGGAGGGAGGAGAAGAGGGTCCATGAGCCCAGCCCCAGGTCCGGTGGTAGGTGAGGGTGTTGAAGTCTGGGGGTCACAGCCAGGCGCCCCCCGATGCATTGCTAAGGGCACTTGCCACCTGGTCGGGGTTTGAAAATAGCTGTCCAGGCAGAACTGGGTCCAGGACTTGGGTTTGAAGTCAGGTTGAAAGCAAAGATATCTTCAGATGGGGACCTGGGGAGGACAAGGGGTGATGAGATGGGCCCTTGGCTCCCCCACCGTGATGCACCCAGGCCAGAGCCTGTTACCTGGGAGACTGTGGGGTCAGCAATGGTGTCCTCAGGTGTGGGGAGCCCAGGGCCTGAGGCGGGGTCTGGGGAACAACCAGAAATGGGGCGATGGAGCTGACGACAAGGTCTGCATATAGACTGAGAGCTGTGGCAGGGGAAGGTACCTGTGGAGGGGTCTCCGGCACGGGCACCTTCTTTAGCACTAGGCTGACCCTGGCTGGCTCCCGCAGCAGCTCCCTCACCACGTTCTTATGGGGCCAGCCCACCTGGGGGACAGGGCGAGGGGCAGGGCAGGGCCACCAGGCTGGATCGAACCGGGCAGGAGGCTCTGAAATAGCCCAGCAGCCCTTGCCCTTGCCCTTGGAGTCCCCTCCCAGTCTCCTGTTCTCCCTCACCTCCTTCTCCAGGAAGCCTCTGGGAGCCCCTTCACCTGGGCTCTGCTAGGGCCTGTGTGAGCTGGCTCGTCTCATGAAGGCAGCTCCCACAACCCTGGCCTCCCCACCAGCCCAGGCGCCCTCCCCATTCACCAGCCCAGGTTCTGCTCAGTACCCCCTTCACCTGCCACCATGTCCATCTCCTCCTCACTCACCACCACCTGCTCGTTGACCTGGACAATCTCGTCTCCAGGCAGGATCTGCAGCCCGGAGTTGGTGGGGACCTGGAGTTGGGGGTGGGGCTCAGAGGGCGTGCTCTCTAGGAGCCTGAAGCTGGCTTGGCTGGCAAGGCAGAGGGCCTTGGAGGCGGGCAAGGGTGTGAGAAGAGTATGAGGCTCTCACCTGGGTGCCTACTTGGGTCACGAAGTGTAGGCAGTTGCTGGTGGTGTGGATTTCCAGGCCCTGTGAGGCGGAGGCTGTAGTCACTGGGGGTGTGGGGGCAGCAGGGCCAGGGGAAAGGACCCCTTCTGGACAGCAGGATTCTTGGGTGGGCGAAAGTGGGGAAGGAGCTGGCCCCAGGTTGGCGCTGCCCAGCTTGCTGGTGACTTTGATCTTGCCACTCCTGTCCTGGCCTCTGCCTCCTCCTCTGATAAGGGCCAGAGGGAAGCTAAGGCTGCTGACTTCTGAGATACGAAATTCTCTGAAAGTCCTCCTGAGGGGATAAGCAGGGCTTGGGGTGCAGGGGAGACAGGGGCAGGGCTGCGGGCTATGGTTTTCCCAACTGATCAAAGATGAAGGCAGAAAAGTTTATGTCCTCTCCCCAATCCCCTAACCTGCTGGGTCTGTGTCCCCAGGCTGAAATGTGTCACCTGAGACCACACCAGCTACAGACCCTCAGGATTGGAGATGTTTAATGGTGGTGAGACCCCAGGAAAGTCCTCCAGGCCTGTAACATCTATACAGAAATAGGCTTTCCAGCCTTAACAGTACAGGATTCTGTGGGCTCCTAGAATCATATGTCAGGGCCCAGACAAGGCTGCTGGGGGTCAGAGGTGAGAGATGAGAAGTCAGGGCTCACCAAAGGATCATCCAGCTGAACGCGCTCTAGCACGGCCCTCTGTTCCAGCAGCTCATAGGGGCTGTAGCTCAGGATGTGGTGGCAGATCCCAGCTACGTGGCTGCACTAGGGAGACGAGAAGGACATCTAGCTTGAGCCCCATCCCACCCCGAGCCCTGCTCCCCACCCACACTCACAATCCTCAGGACTTTGCTCTCCTTCTCAGCCGCTGGAATGTCCTAGAAAGAGAGAGAGAACAGTGGCTCCCCTGAGTAGGGAGCACTGCTTTCTCCTGAGGGCAGGGTGGGATTCCCTGCCGTCCTTCCCAGTGTCCTGCACCCTGGCTCCTTTCCCAGAACTTTATAGCCTCAGAGTTTTGGCCCCAAGGAATCATCCCCCAGATGCCAGGCCCCCAGAAGTCACCACACATGCCCTCTCCTGCTCAACCCCCTCCTGATAATCAAACTTCCTGAGCTTCCCTGTCAGCCAGACCCCATGTCCCCATTGCCCCCTACCCAGTGGACAGGCCTGCTTTCTTCCTGCCTTTGCCTCCTCCCAGCCCCCACACCCGATCCTGTGCTGATTCACAGGTTATAAAAAGCTCTTAGCCTGACTTGGTCTCCACAGCCTGGGCCAAGCCTGGCCCTGGTTCTCTTACCTCCTGCAAGGCCTGGCCCAGCTCCCCACACAACTCCCCAATCTCCTGGCAGGCTGAGAAGTCGTTTAAGTGGGAGAAGAGGTACCTGTCAGGGGAAGGATAGAGCACTGGTTAAGAGGCTTAAGGTCAAGTCACAGAACCACTTGGAGCCAACTAGTCATCTAAGCTGTGGGGATACCTGCTCTGAGGGGTTTGGTTTAGGGTAAAGGAGATGACTGATACATCTAAAGAGCAGAGTCCAGGACTTATATGTTAAGCACCTAATACATGCCAGGCCCTATTCTAGGCACTAGGGAGACAGACATCCAACACATAATTACATCCATGATGATTTAACTTCAGCTGCTTTGAAATGTAAGGAGCTCTGAGAGTGTATATCAGGGAAGCTTCCCTGAGGAGATGACATTTGAGCTGCAACCTGTGGGACAAGCAGCAGCCAGTGAAGGGGGTGGAGACTCTATGCAATGTCATTGTTATAACTGTTATGATTGCAAGCTGGAGGTGGGGTGGGAACTCAGGCATCCCAGGGCCCCTGCACAGACCAGCTAACCTCTTTGCCCTGCTCTGTCGCATCTGAACAAGAGCTAAGCTCCATTTTTCTCTCCCAGGCCCTGGAGAAGGACAAGGACAAGCAGGGTCCTGTCACCAGTCACCCCACCCTGGGCGCTGGGAGGAGCCCAAGGTACCTGTTGAGCCAGAAGAGGAGGGTATGGGCCGCATGCACCAGCTCCACAGCTTTGCTGAGGACATTGGCTGGGGGCTCGGCACTCCACAGGTGGTCCTGCACTAAGCTCTGGAGGGCACGGGTCTTCTCCAGCAGCCTCTCTGTCAGGCTCCGTAGGTTCTGTGTCTGTAGCCCGGAGCTCTGTGCCAGAGAGGGGGCAGGTTACCTTCTGGCAGTGGCCAACTCCTACCAGCAACCCCCAGGTGGGTGGTAGTGGCAGCCAGTGTGGCCACTGTTTACTCACTAGGGCCTGGAGCTGTTCCACCCCTTGCAGGATTAGCTCCTGGTGGCCCAGAGGCCACACAGTCAGAGCCTCAAGGCTGTGGGGACAGAGCTGGAGCAGGTACTTGCCAGGTAGCTCCCAGCCCTCAAAGGGATAGTCCTGCAGGGAATCATCAAGGCCTGGAGGGAAAGGAGGGGTCAGCAAGGAGGGAGCCAGCGGGTATCATAGCCTTTTAAGCTAGCTCTACACTCCTGCAAAGCCCTTGTCCCTCCAACCTATTCCTAATGACAACCCTGAGATCTAGACTGTATTCTGCCCATTTTACAGATAAGACTACTGAGTTGAGAAGTAGGATAGTAATAGGGCAGTGGTTGCCAAAGGGTGGTCCCCAGACCAGCAACAGTGGCAACCTCACTGGAGAACTTGTTAGAAATACAAATTCTCAGCCCCATGCCATTCCTACTGAATCAGAACTCAGGGGTAGAGTAGGGACCAGCAGTCTGCGTTTTAACAAATCCTCCAGGTGTCCTAATGCTTGTTCAAGTCTGGGAACTACTGACATAAGGGATAAAAGCATGGGGCTTTGGAGTGAGGGAGACCTGAGTGCTAGCACTTGAGCAAGTAACTTAATTGCTCTGTGCCTTGGTTTCCTCACCTGTAACATGGGGATAATAAAAGTACCTACCACCTAATCATACATGTATTAAATGATGTGACATGTCAAGTACTTGGCCCACTCCCTGGTTCATGGAAGACAGTTAACAGGTACCCTATTATGATCGCCAGACTCTACCATGATCTAGAAGGCCCTGTAAGATCAGGCTGCTGCCTGCCTCTTCAGTCTCATCTCTCGGAACAGCTCCTCAGACTTCAGAACCAGAGTACTAACTCCCTGCAGCTCCTGGATAAAACTGCCCTTTTGCCTCAGGGTCCTTGCATGTGCTATTCCTTCTGCTTGGACTGCTCTTCCAGCTCCTTCACTCCCTTTTTCATCTAACTCTCACAGAAAGCCTTTCACAATTCCCCAGGCTGGGTCAGGGCCTCTCCAGCTCCCACTGCCCCGTGCCTTCACAAACCCCTGCACACGAGTGTCAGCCTCTTCCACTCGATCATGAGCTCTTCAAGGACTAGGCCTTATGTACCTGTTCATCTCTAACTCCAGCCCATGCCTGGCACAATGTAGACAAGGAAGACCAAAAATAAGTAAAGTATCTACTGAATGCTTCCTATGTGCCAGGCAAAACTTTAAGAGCTCTATGCATATTGCCTTTGATCCTCACTGAATCTAGGAGGTAAAGACTATTGTTAACTCCATTTTACTGATGAAAAAACTGATACAAATAGAGGTAAGTAGGCTTGCTCACTCTTTGAAGGAATTCCTTCCATTCCAAGGCAAGGACCATCAGTGGGGAATGTTTGTGTGACATTATGAGCACTGGACTGGGAGTTCAGGAACTGGTTAGTCCACAGCTACAGACTCTTGAGCAACTCCTTTTCTATGTACAGGGAATGTGCTGTGCTGCCTGTCTCCAAATGGGCCCTGATATTGAGCTACGCATACTAGGCATTTGACATGATTGCCTTGTTTTATCTACTTGAGGAGATCAGAGTTGCCTTCCTCATTTTATGGATAGAGAAACAGATGTATGCCACAGAGCTGGTGAGTGGAGGGCCGGGCCTGGAACCCCATCTGGGAGTCTGACTCCAGCCCTGAGTCGCTGCTCTTCAGGGGCTGTCGTGGTCACCCTGACCCTGGCAACAGCACTCAGAAAGGCCCCCTCTATTCCAGCTCCCCTCTTTACGAGGGATGTCCCCACTCACTTTGCCCCTCCCAGCGGCACCCATAAAGTCCTTACTTCTCTGAGTCTTTGGGCAGCCTTGGCGGCTGCCCACCCATCTAGGCTCACAGAGTCTGGACAGCACCTCCTCCCCTGGAGGCCCATAGGGTGGGGCTGTGCCAACCCCTCGGTCTGGCTGGGGCTTCAGCTTCTCTCCCTGGGAGCCTCAAGGTAGGAAGAAGGGTAAAAGACAAGGGGGCCGGCCCTATTCCAAAGCGTGGGCAAATAACTTCTGGCTCAGTGCATCAGTTTCCGCTTCTGAAAAATGGGTTTAATAACAGCCCCGGGGTTGAGGGAAGATGGAGATAAAATGGGCGTGGGCCCCAGTGGCCGCCCCCTCTTTGTTTTCATTACACGATCACCTCCTCCCCAGCCTGGCAGCCTTTAGGGATGATGGGTCGATGGGAGACCCCTTCTGGGTCGTCCGCCCCCGGGGTCATCTCGGCTGTCCTGTCTCTATTAATGTACCAGGTACCCGGCAAACGCTCTAGCTTACTCGTTGGCTGACTAACCACTGTCAAACTCGGCAGGTCCCTTTTCCTTTTCCTCTCACCGTCCCAGTTCCCCTCAAGCCCGACTCTGCCTCGGCCCCACCCACCTCTCAGCCAAGTTGCCACCTTCTCGGGGGTCCAGGTCGCTACTGGCTCCATGGCCGCGGCCAGCCGGTTCGGATCTGCGCCGGTTCCGTCCCGCCCGCGCAGGAATTTCCGCTCCCAGACCCCAGGCCTGGGGAGGAGCCGGGCTGGGCCCTGGGCGGAGCCACCAGCATACCTGGCCCACGAGGCTGGCCAGGTGAGGCGCTACGACAGCCATTGGCCCGCCGTCTGCCCGCCTCCTGCCCCGCCCTGCAGGCGTCCCCGGACGGGCGGTGGCCTGACCCGGGGGCGGTGCCGCTGGTGTGTGACCCAGGCGATCCTGCCCCGAACCGGCCTCAAATCTTAGGGAGGGGCTGTGACCTTTATGCTCCTCAGAAAGAGGCCGAAGGGAGGGCAGTGAGCACAGCAACAAAGCGAAGAGGTTAGGGTGCCAGAGCCCTGGGTGCAAATCCCAACTCCGCAGCTTGTTTTCTGTGTGACCAGGGGCTGACCCTCCCGGACGTGCCAGTTTCCCAGTCTGTAAAATGGGCTGCTGTGCGTTAACAGCTCTGAGAACTTTTGAACAGCGTTTTTTAGCCCTTCACTATTTCTTTTTGCACCATGGACCCTTTTGGCAGTCTGGTGAAACCTATGGGCCCTTTCTCAGAATAGTGCTTTTAAGAGCATAAAACAAAATGCTTAAGATTACAAAAATTACTACCCAGATATATTTATAAACACAAATTTGTAACAGTGATGTGTTTATTAGCATTAAATAACACGACTGGCAAGTTAAATTTTCCTTTTCTAACATCAGTGTGTGTCGCTTGAATAACATTAGACTGTAGTTATCATTATCATCATCCCAGGCTAGGGGACTCTCAGCACTTTGCAATCAGACAGAATCAGTTCTATTGACTGTGTGACTAAGCTCAACCCCTACACCTCTCCAAACCTGTTTCTTCCTCTCTAAAAGAAGGACACCTAGACCTTAGTGCTAAGACTTCCTTTAAGTATTTTGAAATCTGTAACATGGAGTAGTTCTGAGTAATTATTACTTTATTCTGTGGGGAGGGGCTTGGCAGGCCTTTCCAAAGTCTGCCCCTCTCACTGTGCCACCTAATTTGGAATACCTAACAGTGACCCCAAACCTGGCCTTCAAAGCTTGTCACAATCTTGCCTATAATTCAGAGACCCAAAGTCTGAATTTGGCCTATGGATGGCCCATGTAGTGTACGTGTTTTGTCACCATTAATAATTTTACATATAAATTGAGTTCTCTGGGACTCTGCCAGCTTGCTGACCCCCATTCAACCTTCACACCTGGCATCAAACAAGAGTGCAGGTTGCCAGCTGCTTCCTTCAATGAGTCTCCAGCTCACTAGGTCCATGCAGGCCTTGCTCCCTCATTTGTAAATCAGTAGGCTCCAAATTTGCAATATGACCCTCACCTCTCTGCCTTTGTCCTTTGCCTCATGTCCTTACATCTGCACCGTGTGTCCCTCCAATACGCCTCTTACAACAGTCTCCCTATGGCACTCTCCGAAAGCCACATAAAAAGACCATCTCCACATTGTGATTTCTTCAAACTCCTCCCTTGGACTGGCCCAAGATACAGAGGTGAGAAGCCAGGCAGCCCCTGCCCTCACAGTCCTGCACAGTCCAGACAAGAACTCACCACTTGTACTCATATACTCCCCTAGAAGGATTGGGGGCCTACCAAACACAATGGTGCCTTTATTCTACGCCCCCAGCACCTGGCAGGGCTTGGCAGTTAGGAGTACAGTAAGTGGCATCTTCTATTTTAAAGGTAGTTTTGTGAGTTTATAGTTCTTTCTATATGCTTGCAGTAAAAATTTCAAAGATAACAGAAGCTCATTAAGTGAAAGGAGGATGTGCCCTTTTCCTAGCATGTCCTTATTCCGTTCCCCAGTGTGGGCTCTGTTGTATGAGAGTTCTTTCATTTTCTATATATGCAGATACTCTACACACTATTCTGCAGATGTTTTTTAATGAGATAATAGAAACCAAATGAAATAATACATGTAAAATGCTTAGAATAACTCCTAGCATTGTCAGCTACTATTTGTTAGCACACAACATATGGCTTTCTTAATCAGTATCTGCAGATCTCCCTTTATTATTGTCCCCAGGATGAGGCTAGGGAAGTCCCTGAAGGAACTCCATAATGGGGAAAAGGGTGATATGCACTCTCCCCCAAGATAGGGGTGGTTGGTCTAACAGAAGTCAAATGAAAAAGGCTTACCTATGTTTGGAGAGGAGAAATAAGGCACCCTCCCCCTCCTTTGCTGAGAGCTGATTAGTGACATCCAATCATCTGAGGGAGGGTCAGGGCTGGGGAGGTGCTCTCACTACCTAGTCCAGGCCTGAGATTGCTGAGCACTGCTAGGCAAGGCCTCCTCTCCTGCCTACCCAGTGGATGGGGGAGGTGCTGCTCAGGCCTGATGCTGATCTTTCCTGACAGCTGCTCAAAGGTTGGCAGGGCGGGTAGGCAGGGGAAGGGAACAGATTTAAAGGTCCAGCTGCCTCAGCCCCTGCCAGACCCGGGAAGCAGACGCTGGTAAGCATCCTCTGGGGCATGGCTCTCATGTATTTGAGAGGTCAGGAAACTTTATGCCCTGGTTTCCACTTCTTGGTGCCATGAACACCACTGGTCCTCACTCCTGCTTCCACCCCACAGGCTGCCAGAACTAGCGGCATCCACCATGCGATTTCGACGACTGACCCCTGGCTATTTCCGGGTGCTACAGGTAAGTACTCCTAACAGATGGTTTCTGGCACCAGCCCTGTCCTTCCCCTTCCATAGCTGAGTTGACACTCCCAAAAGCCAAACTGTCACATTTCCTGCTGCCTGAGCAGCCAGGGCCCAGATGGGCAGTGAAGTGAAAGGGAATTGGGGTGGAATCTCCCTGGGGCAGCAATGGCATCCGAATCTCCCTCACACAGCTGTACCTTAGCCCCTTTCCACCCCCTACCTTCTCAGAAGTCTCAACTGACCCCTCAGGCGGATCCTCTGTGAACCCCCAGATGCAGGTATCTGGGGAACTGAAGGCAGAGCCCCAGAGTCCACTGACTGGGATTGTGGCTACACTACTGGCTGTCCTCGGGCTGGGTGGCTCCTGCTATGCTGTCTGGAAGATGGTGGGGCAGCGGCAGCCACCACAGGCCCCATGACAAAGTGGACAGATTCTCATCTGGGCCCTGGGGGTATGTGACTCAGGGCTACAATCTTGAGAGCCCACTTCTTTTCTGGGGTGGGGTGGGGTGGGGGTGGTATCACTCCTTGCCCTGATTATAACCAGGATCCTACTATAAACCTCATCCTAATTACTGCTGCCCCCCCGACCCGACAGGGGACCCCACCTTCCCACTGCACCTGTCAGCTCAGATGACAGGACTGCTGAGAGAAGGTAAGGATGCAGGTCCCAAAGCTGAACCAAGTGGGGAATAGACACCCTGGGCCCTGAACACGGGAGTGGCAGAGAAACCCCTACAGGGCAGGAGCCTAGGGAAGTGGCCTGGAGCTTAGAGAGTCAGAGGCAATTCCTCTATCCAGTTCCTTTATTGGGGGGGGGGGCACCCAGAAGAGGCCATCTACTCCCCAAACCCAGGGCCCAAGCAGGCTGCACAGTCTCTCCCAGCCTAGCCCTTGCATCACTGTCCACAGGCAGCCCCACTGCCTTGCATCCTCAGGCCAGTCAGGTAGATGTGTCCATCTCAGGGACATCGGTGGATACTTCTGTGGGCAATGCCAGTCTCTGGGGAGGCACATAGGAGCCCATACCCGCTGCCCTCTCAGCCTCTTCCTGACTGTAGGGCTCCACGCTCAGCTGCTTTAGCCTGGGAGAAAGAAGAACAGGAGTTGGGAACTGACCAGATGCGAGCACTGACTGTCCGGCACCCATCCATGGATCCTCCCTTACTCCTTCATACCTTTTCTTGTGGTCTTTGGAACGGAAGTGGGTCTTCAGGTTGGCAGAATCTATGAAATACCTCCTGTAGGGATGGGGGTAAGAAGGAGAGTGAGGAGGTGATGCCTCTCAGGTATGCTTATCTCCGTGACCCTAACTCATTCCCTGACACCATGCTCCAGCTCCGAAGGGAATGGGAGGCCGTCTGACCCACGGGTCCTAAAAGAAGAAATCTGAGGCCCCAGGGCCTGGACCTCACAGGTTACCCATACCGCGGATCCTTCTCCTCCCCAGGCCCGGCCCAGCCGGGACTCACGCGCAGGCCAGACAGCGATGCAGGCCGCCCCCTGGCAGGTCGGGATCGGGCTCAGAACCCAGGTCTGGCCGGGGACGTGCGGGAACCTGGAGCCTCAGCTCTCGGTGAATCTCATCCAGGTCTGGCCGCCGCCGTTTCGCCTTCATCTGGCGGGCCAGGGAGTGCGCTCTGTGTGCGCCCGTCCGACGGGAGCGACCCATGGCCGGTGACAGCGGAGCCAAGGGGACCACAGCCGTCAGAGAACGTGTGCAGGCGCTTCCGGGCTACTCAGTGACGTCACGCGACGCCCAGGGGCGGAACAGGCGCGTACAGACCTCCTGTGATGGCGTCATTTGAGCGGGCCGCGCCTTGAGCGCCCCCAGGCGGCCGTCGGCGTCAATGACGGAGCTCCGGGCGGACCCAAGAGAACTCCTAACCTGAGGGAGGAGGCAGTCGCTGGAGGCAACGGGGTGGTTTGTGCCGGGCGGTGTGGGAGGTGAGGGGTGGATTCCGTGCTGTCCCGCAGCCCTGCGCACCCGGCCTGGCCTATCCTATCTCAGAGCCCTCCTCTGGCTCTATCACGCCTTCCCTGTTCCGAGATTTTAGACTCTGCGGGGAAGCGCTTTAAGCACCCCTGGGAGGCCCTGAATATTGCCCGTGATGTAAATTAACATACGGTGACCGCGAGTAAGTTTGGGATCCCGACTCCCAGGGATTCCTGAGATACCTCCAGTCCCTGACAAAGCCCTCACCACTTTAAACGCACCCCAGTTACTCCCTCAGATCTCCATCCTCCATCCACGCGCAGCCAAATCTGTGAAGGATGGGTGTTCCTCCCCAGCCATGTTAGAGTAGGCGGTTAGACATAAACAGGAGAAAGAGGCCAGCCCATCACCAAGGAAGTGGCCTGGAAGACTGTCCTGACCAACCCCCAAGCCCCCCCTAGTTCTCAGTTCTGCAATCAGTTTATCAGAATATCCAGAACCACAGGGACTTTTCGGATTACTGAGTATTAAAATAACATCCACACCCAGTTAGCATTGTGGTTTTGCCCACCCCCGCCTCTGTGGGCTTCACTCAGGTACTTACGGATAAGGTGTCTGTGCACTAAGAAAAAGGTATATAACCTACAAAAGTTATATAACAGGTCATTCCACCTGTCAAATAATGTAAGAAGTAGGGCAAGATTTCCCACCATCTTAGAGGAAAGAGACCAATCCTAACCCTGATTTCCAGGCAGCCCACTCTCCTTTGGTCTCGAGACTGTACTTTCACTTTAACCCAATAGATTTCTTGCTGCTTTTTCTTGTGTTCTGGTTTCTTGACTGAATTCTCTCCTTTTGGGAAGATAAGAACTGGGGAAACAAAACATATTCAACCAGTTAACATCTTTTCTGGTGCCATAATTACCAGAATTGCTACTCCTGGTAAGCCATGTGTGCCTCGCCTCCTTGGCTGGAGGCACAACTTACCGATTCTCTGAGGGTCCTTTCCCTCCTTCTCTGTCTCTCATGGACCAAAAAACAGCTGCAATATGTGGTCACAGGTTGAGGGCTTAAATACAGTTAGGGTGTTGACCACAGGAAGACTCCTATGACAGGATAAGTCGGTCTGAGACCAGGGAAGATTGCATCAGGCACCCTGCCAACTCAAGACAACGTCGTGGACTAGGAGGCACACTGTAAAACAAACAAAAACCCATGTCCAGCCCTCAGGCGACTCCCTGATTAGTGTTTAATATGTCCATGTGGGACTGTTTATGTCAGTCCATCGCTCGTTCTACCCTCCGCTGCACTGAGGCACTGTGCCTGGTCCCCCCTCACTCTCTGTGCGCCCGTGGACTTCCTATTCCCTGACTCCAGTGTCTCCTCTAGTGCACAGTGCAAGGCCACCAAATGCTGTATCTGCACCGCTCCCCACATCTCCCCCAAAATGGATCTTACCAGCCTCCAGCCACTGTCCCCACCCTTACCCACCATTTGTTCTCTGATCCACCTCCGGTAGAAACACTGGCCGGAACCTTGGCTCTGCCGGCTTCTTCTACCTACAAACAGCTCTTTAGCCTCACCTCACTCCAAAAGGAACTATTCCTCTGGCTGCTGTGCGGGATGGCCTGCCTCATTCGTGCCTCCGAGCTCTGTTCCCTTCTGTAGATTGGACCTTTCACCACAATGGGTTCAAGGGAAATACTTCCTCTTGCTCTTGAGACCACTCCTCCCAACCAAGACAGCGCAACAGTTTCTCCTCTACATAAACAGAGCCTGTAGGCTACCTTGCTGGGTCCCAAGGCTGTTGCCTTTGTGAAGATCTAGAGGCCTGGGATTTCATACACTGTGTATTTCAATACACACCTCTCCAACCTACCCTGGGATATGTAGCCTGCCTAATGGGACACCCACTCTATCCTGAGGCCAGCTGGAAAGAGGAGGGAGAAAGGAAATCAGATACAACTTTTTCTGCACTCTGCAGATCACCTACATCGGCTCCTCTGATTTAGGAAGAACCTGACACAACTAAAAACTACAGGGGAAGCCCCACCTACCCTCTATCTTTTAGTGACCATCCAAATGATAGGTTTCTTACCGTTGCATAGGTCATGGGAATGGGAGAGAGGGAACAAGCACTAACTTGCCAGGCTGAGAGGAACACAGGTACTCATGCGACCCTTACACAGGGGTCAATGGTGGAAAAGGATGACAGGCCCATACAGACAAGAGATGATAGAGGCCCCATGATTCGGACTGGGGCCAAGGGATACACAGTAAAGCTAGCTAAATCTGAAAACCCTTCCGGGGCCAACACAGGGATGCCCTGCCTGGCCCAACAGGATTTCAGGACAAAGGACGGGGACTCCCCCATCCTCCCACTCTCCTTTGTTCTCTCCACAGATGAGCAATCAAATCTCCATCCCTCCAGACTCACCTCTTGGGTGCATCCCTAAAAACTGGGATAAGTTTGACTTTTCAGTCCTTAAAAAAGAAGCAGTTTATTCTTGTATTCCAATAGAAGACTTCTGATATCTCTTCAAAAAACACGATAAGTAAATATGCCAACGCTGGTGCCAAATTTATGCATGTTACCTAGCTTCACTTCTACTAGCCATATTCCACCTCTTATCCACAAGGTGCTGACTCCCCTGAGGGTGGAATCGGGCATACTTTGGCTCAGGCCACTGTCTGTCTCCTCACATTGCTCCGCACCACACTCAGGCTCATTCCAAAGCCACAGACTCACCAGTGAAAGAGCAGCTACCCTCAGCCTAAAACCCTGTTGGCTGTGCTCCCCACCACAGGGCTGGGGCTATGTGCAGCCCACCCCAGCTTGGCTAAGGGCCACAGAGCCTGTTGATCCAGATAGCAGAGACACCTTCACCCTTCTGGATTGCGGGGTGGCCATTCGGGAAAGCCTAAAAAGGAATATACCACAAACCTTCAACACCCATCTCCTCACCCAAAATGGGAAAATTCCAATGCCCCCGGGAAAAATGTTCTCTTCTCTTCCTAACCCTCTCTCCGGAAAATATCCCATCAGCATTCACTCAGATGCTTCAGGTAGACCAACCCTAGGCAATTTAACATCCACCCAACGCAACCTCACTTTCCACCTACGCACTCCTACAACCCCCAACACCTCTGCAGGCATCACCCTTATCGATGGAAGAAGTGAATCAGTGTCTAATTTCATCCTCTCCTGAAGTCCTGGTAAGACCACCCTCTTCAACTCTTCTCTAAAGGGAAATTTTACCCAATTCTGCTCTGGACATCCCAGGGTCACACACTCTGCTACTTTCTTCCTAAACCCATCAAAAAACTGCTACAAACGCTCTCTTCCCACTGGCTTGAGTAACCACACTCCACTCTGGGACTCAACCGAAAGCAACCCTTCCTGGAAAAGCTCCACAGCAACAGCTCTCATGGACAGCCTAACATACCACTAGTCACATGATCGGTGGGGGCACTCCTCAGGACTCACCCCCTCCCCACTTACGGCTCTAAGAAGGAGAGCTGGTAGAGCTGACCAACCCCGAAGCCCTCCTTAGTTCCCAATACTGCAGTCAGAAACTGACTAGCTTATCAGGATATCCAGAACCACAGGGACTTCTCTGATTACAGAGCAAGTACACAAGTCTCAAGGCCTTGTCCCCAAAGTAACCCTACCTCATTAAAATAACATCTAAATCTAGTTAGCATTCTGATTTTGGCCCCGCCATGAGGTTCGCTTAGGTACTTATGGGTAAGGGGTCTGTGCACAAAGAAAATATTATATAACCTGGAGCTGTCAATCAAAGAGTCAGGGCAAGACTTCGTGCCATCTTACTAGAAAGAAAAGCCAACCCTAACCCTAATGGTTTCCAGACAGCCTGCTCTCCTGTCTCCAAGAGTGTACCTTGACTTTAACCCAATAAATTCGTTGCTGCTTTTTTACTCTGGTCTCTTGACTGAAATCAACATGTTCAACCGGGAACGACAGTGCTCAGGCATCCTGTCAGACTGCCAGCAACTCTCACAAGAAGAGGAAGTGCTCATAGAAGAACTGCCCATTTTTGCCCCCTTCCCCTGAGCCCTGGACTCCCAGGTGTGGGCTGGCAGCAAAGGCAGAGATACAGCCTAGGTATAGTGTGCCTGGTCGATGTGGGGAGAGCGCCAGAGAGCCTTTTCCCATTCATCGGAGGCTGTGCCTTCCAGACTGACCAGAAGAGCTTAGCAATAATTCAGGGACTCCAGCTCCTTGGAACCTATCACCAGGAAACAGGGAGACAGGCACATGCATCCCTGGGGAAAGGAATCAGTTTCCAGCCCAGACAGAGAAGTGAAATGTAAGCCCAGGGCACCAAGTGGGGGCTTTGGAACCTTCCCACTCCAGTTCACAGAGGCTGAGTGGGGACACAAGGTAGCGCCCTGCTGAGGGCACAGTTGGTATGGCTGTAGTCAAGGGGCAACAGTGTGGGTCCTGGGCCCAAGGACTTTGTAAATAGACTTTGTGAATGGAAGAGGATTTTTCTGGAAGCATTCCAAGAGATCAAATTCAAGTACTCCTAGGCCCAGGAAGGAGGTCTCCATGGAAAGCAATGTCTTCATTATTCTTGACCAATATGGGTCAAGACAAGGGGGACACAGAAGCTGGCTCTATCTTGCCCCCACCCCAGACTCCTTTGTCTCAGGTTTACCTGCTGGGCACTGTGCCAGCTAGGGAGGCTGGTGCATCTTTAATGAAGTCACCTGATCCCTGGGACAGGCTCTTAGCCTCACCAAGTTTCTGGAGACAGACCCACTGGGTGCCCACGGAGTCACCACCTTCCTGTGCCTGGTGTCAGGCCCATTTCCCTTGCAACTATGAACCAGGCCTTCTGGAAAACCTATAAGTCCAAAGTGCTACAGACTCTGAGTGGGGAATCTGAGGAGGGACTGGCAGAGGAGGTGGGTAAAATCCATGCATGCTGGGTAGGGCACGGGTGGAGGGGCAGCAGGAGTAAAAGGTACAATGTAGGGTAAGGAAGGAACAGGCTTTGAGAGAGAAAGGCACACTTGTGCAGAAGCAATTAGTACATTCAGGGAAGACAGATGGCATGGTACAATGTCAGAAAGCCACGATACTCAAGAAAACTGAGGAATAAGAGAAGACTTGGGGGCCATTGGAGGAGGGGGTCAGTGTCTCTTTTAAGGGCTGCCAGATGGGATAAATCCTTCTAGGAGTAGTGAAACAGTAGCCACATGGGGTACACTCAGCTTGCCACAACTTTCTAATGGCCAGAGCTGAGCAGAAGTGAAATGGCTTGCCTTAAGAGGAAGTGATCCCCCTGGTCCTAGAGTAGGGGAAGTGGCACTTGCACCCAGAGGGTCACTATAGCAGCATCAGGTCAGATCCATACTTGGACCATGTTTGTCCAGACATTTAAAAAATCAAAGGCTCTGAAATTGGGAGCAGTCTTACATCAACAGTCGTGCAAATATATGTGGCAGGAGCAGGAACTAGTTCTGTGGGGCATGCATGTGAGTGTGTATGTGTGTGTGTGAGCAAGTGTATGTCTAGAGAGATTGGTGTCCAAATTGGGCTTGTGTAGAAATATCTGTGTGTCAGTATTAGGATTGCTGCCTGTGTGGAATCCAGGGAAGGCATATGTGTAGGTGTAAACTGGGTATAAGTATTTCCAGGTATGTACATTTTGGGCAGAAGCCTCTGCCTGTGTGCCTCGTGAAGACATTTGTAGGTGTTGTTTACATGGTGCATGCGTGTGTATACATCTGTGTCTCGGTGTCTGTGGATGGGTGGAGAGGTTCAGTGTGCTGTGGGTGGGCCTCTGTGCGTCTGTCTGCAGTTGTGTAAGTGTACAGGTGTATGTGTATGTATCCTTGTATAGGTGCCTCACATCATGTACATTTATGAACAGGTGAAGAGTGTAGCCATGTGGAGGCATGTTCATATACAGGTGTATGTCTACATCATCATATATGCCCTTGTGTGCCTGTTTTTGGGTGTGTATGGATGTGTTTGGGGGCAGGCAGGCATGTGTGCTCAAGGGGACCATAGGGACTACCATACAGGTACTGTATGTGACTGGCAGCTTTGTGTAGTCATCTACCTGTATGCATTTATGGAGGGTGTGAGGGAACTAGGCATGTGTTTAGTTCTGTGGGGGTTGTGGTCCCCAGGGTTTGTGAAGTGGGCTAGCTGTGGGGGAGGGAGGTCCGGTTCCTCTGGGGCCTCTCTCACGCTGGGAGGGGGTCTTGTGTCCCAGAGGGGGAACCCAGTGTTGGTGGAGTCTGAGACAGCAGAACCTACCGAAGAGGCTTTCAATGCCATGTCACAGCTGGTGCGCCGGGTGAGTTCTCCATTCTTCATCCCAGCCCTGGGGAGCCTGGCAGAGGCTGCAGTGAGGTCCTGGGAGGTGGTGCTGGGGCCTCTCCCTGATTCTAGCTCCTCCCTCCCAGGTTCAGGGGGTTGGAGTGAAAGGTTGGCTGACAATGTCATCTCTGTTTAACAAAGAAGATGAGGACAAGCTGCTGCCACCAGAGCCCTGTGCTGACCAGTATGTGTGTCTGTGTATTGGGGGGGGGGTGATGTTCTGGGATGGGCCTGGGGTCTCCCTTCTCCCATGTCCTTTCTTTCTGGCCTGTCTTACCACAGAGGGCTGGGGAGAGCCAGCCACTGGCTGTTTCTGTTTCTCTCAGCAGGAGAGAGGGTAAATCAGCATATCTGGGAGTTTAAGTTAGATCTTTGAAGGACTTTACCAGATGCTGGGATTGAGGCGATAGAAGGCATATTTTGAATTCTCTCTCCCCATCCCACAAAGGAGGGGTCATCTACCTGGAATCAGGAAACAGAGGCAAGAACCTTTAGGTATCTGGGTGGCCCAGATCAGTGGTTCCCAAATATTAGTGTAAACCCTCATCATGCAGGGAGCTTGTGAGAAACACAAATTCCCAGAACATCCTTCAGGCCTGGGATGGATATTTTCAGCAAGTCCCCTGAGGACGAGAGGCACACAATTTTAGGAAGCACTGTCTTGGGAAGTCTTTGATGCTGGGTGGTTTGGGGGAGGGACCTAGGGCCTCCTCTTCCTCCTGCCTCTATTCTGGCGCACACCCCAGCTCTGCTCTTTCCTCCTGCCCAGCCACACACCCCTTTTGACACTCCCCAAGGACCCCCCTGACCTAGCCGTCTACTTGCCCCAGTGTTTGCATTCTCTCTCCCCACGATCATCCCCTTTCCCTCCCAGCTCCAAGGAGTCTTCCTCACACTTGAGGCGCCTCTCCAGCCTCAGCACCGCTCCTTAATAGCCCTTCCCCTGGTATCCCGATCCCGGCCCCCTCTTCCCGGACCCCCTCTTCCCGGACCTCTTACCCTGACCCGCCCAGGCTACCCTGTCTCCAGTACTAGTCCCTGGACCCCGCCTGCTCCTGTTCGTCCTCTCCCGGGGCCTCTCCGCCTGCGCCCGACCGGCTCCTCTCCCGCAGCCCGCTGGCGGCGCGGTCCTCCTCGCAGGCGGAGGCCCCGGCGGAGGCAGAGCGGCGCGGGTCGGGATTCTGGGACGCGTTCGCCAGCAGGTGGCAGCAGCAGGCGGCGGCGGCGTCCGTGCTGCGCGGCGCCGAACCAACCCCTGGGTCGGATCCCGAAGTCGCAGACGAGGCTGCCGAGCGCCCAGATCCGGGGGAGGCCGATGCTGTGCCCGGCTTCAAGTGGGGTCTCCTCACCCACAAACTAGCCGAGATGAGGATGAAGGCTGCGCCCAAGGGCGATTAGCCAGGCTGCCCAACGGGGTGTCCGCCCCTCCCCTCCCCCTATAAAAACCCTAGGCCGACAGTCCGTGTGATCGCGTGCTTTTGTTCCGACAGCTAGGAAGACAGCTTTCGGGTGGGCAACCTCAGGGCGGGGTCCACCTGGAGAGGTCCTCACCTTTCCCCACAAACATACAGGGAGAAAAAGACCAGAGACAGCCTGGGTATCGGGATAGATTGTGTTCGATTTAGGGTACAACTCTCCAGGAATCTGGGGAACCCCAGAGGACAGGCCCCATTGCCCTATCCAGCCCCTAATTAGACAAACATTGCCTGTGGCTCTGCTTTGTGCACCGCCCCTGTACTAGGGGAAGGTCAGACTAGCAAGGGAACTCAGACTGCAGGCGGGTCCCACATAAGGTGACAGACAAGTCGAGGCACAAAAATAAGGCTGTATTTGGAAGCTCGGAATTGATGAGGCCGACTGGGGACTTCAGGAATTCCTGAGGGGGAACGAATATACGTAATCTTAGAAGGATGAGTGGAGAGAAAGGGGAGGGTAATCCAGGCAAAGGGAGAGGACAATGACAAGACTTAAGAGGTGTGAACATGTGAGGAAAACAGGTGACCTTGTGTGTCTTTGAGGGAAAGGAAGATAGTGGCAGGATGTGAGGCTGCAGGTGGCAAAATCCTAGTTTGAAGGGTTCCTTCCCTTATTGTCCTCAATTCTGAATCCTCCACATCCACCCTTTCATAACCAAAGTTGGACAGCAAAGCTCCAGGAAAGGGGGCCTTTTCCGGATAGGTGAGGTGGACCCCAGATTTCTGGAGCACATCCCCTCCCCAGAATGGCCATAACAGTGTTAATACTAATTCCATAGTGGTCATAACAGCTACTATTTAATGAGTACTTTCTGTAAACCGACCATTTTGTTATGTGCTTTATGACCACATCGGAAATACTTTTATGCACAAGGGATGCAGCTGCGCTCCTGGGAGGTTAGAGCTTGTCCAGGGTCACAGAGTTAGCCTGGAACCCACACTCCGAAACCTATGCGCTAAACGCAAACTCGCTTCGCTCCCTTCCCCATCGGTCGGCTCTCTAATCCAACCTCGTGACTCCTTTACATAACGTTTTCTTTTATTATTCAGCAGATTCTCTTTTCTCCCACCTGTCTTCACTCCCCAGACCTGGTCTCCACAGGGGCGCAGAGGCCGCCCCCTCCCTTTCCACTGCCTGTGCTGGGAAAGACCTCGAGATAATTTTGTCCCACCTTTCCAAGGTTCACGTGGGGAAACAGAGATTCAAAAGGAAGGGCTTTCTAACACACCCGGCGCTTCAGAGACAGGGCGCCCTTGCCCGTGCTCAGGTCCAGCCCCGCGCTCGCTTCTTGCCCCTGTCAGGACCCCTGATTCTCTGGGAGCCAGCTCCCGGGCCGCCGCAGTCACACCTCGGACTCGCGCGGCGAGCCGCGGGCGCGCTGGCAGCCGTACAACCACTGGATGACGCGCGCGTTGCGCTCCACCACGGACACCGGGGGGCGCCCGTCCCGCGCAGAGCCCGCGGCTGCGGAACCGCCGCCGCCCGCAGCGTCCGCGCGATCCGCGCCGCCGTCGCTGGGCGTCCAGTCACTAGCGTCCTCGGAGCCAGGAGGCGGCGACGTCCCGGGCTGGGGGCTGGCGTCGGCGCCCCAGCTCTGCGGGGAGAAGCGCTCGGCGCCCAGCACCTCTACTAGCGCTCGCTCCAGGCCGCAGTAGTTGAAAAAGCGCTCCTTCTCCGACAGGGGCAGCGAGCACGTGGGACACAGCGCCCGCTTTCCCACCCCTTCCGGGGCATCTTGGGGTGCAGCCCAACTCCCAGGAGTCGCGGGTCGCTCCGTTGGTCCAGGGCTGCTCGAGGCGGCGTCTCGGGGGGCGCCCAGGAAGAGGCGCCGCACCAGTCCCTGGCCCTTGGCGTTCTCTTTGTTCACCAAAACCTTGCAGTCCCGCTTCTGGCGGTAGAATATGAGGGAGTCAGGCCTTGGTAGCCGCCTGCCACTGCTCCGGCGGGTGGGTCTGGGTGTCCTGGGTGATGCGGGGGGCCCCAGCTCGTTGCAGGTGTGCGGGGTGAGTGGCCCAGGTCCCCCGCGGAGAGCTGGCTCCTGGCGTCGCGCTATCACTTGGTGAGTCTTGACATATTTGGCTTTGTCGGCCTCCAGGCGCTCCACTGCGCTGGGGGTCCGTCCTCTGGACGGGGTGGAAGGAGAGGCCAGAAGCATCTTAGGAGAGCTGGGTAGGACAATACCCCATACGCCACTGAAGGTAGGCAGCTAGTTGAGGAGCCAAGAGCAATTGGTTGGGGCTCCCTGGGACCTGCCAGGAAAGAGGAATGGTCAGGGAGAGAGTAGATGCCCCTGCACCTCCCCTGCAGGCATTCCTAGGAATAGGTTCAGAAGATGCCCCTCCCCCACCGGTCAGCAGGTGCCATGTCCAGGGGGCAGAAGCTCAGGCTATCCTTTCCCCCATCCCTCAAAGACACTGGGGAGGGGGTCTCCCTGGCTACCCAAAAATATTTGCCCCTTTGAGGATGCTCCAGTCTGGCCACAGGGCCATGCCAAGCAACCATCAGCAAGCAGGACACTTGGGAAAGGAAATAGGGCTGGGCCCCAGCTCAATTCCCGAAAGTGGCCTTAACCGGAAAAAATACCTCTTCCCAACCCAGCAACTTTGACTCCAAGACAAGGAGGCTTCCCAGCCACAGGCAGCTCCAGCAGGACCCACCCTTCCCTCCCCCAAGCACCAAGGTCAAGGATGGAACCACAGGGTAGGAGCCACCAGTACTTGCAGCCAGCTGCCCTGCCCAGGCCCAGGGGGATCACTGGGGAAGGAGAGGGAGGTAGTCAGCAGGTCCTGTCAGCCAGTTACCTGCCACTGACTCTGTGCCCCCACCAAGGGGATTCCAGAATGCCCACTGAAAGTTTTCCTCTGTAAACATAGACAAACAAAGCTTGTCTACTTCGGTGCTTCCATTTCATAGAAAAGGAGACTGGCCCAGAAAGGAGGGAGCTTGCTCAGGTCTTAATGGGAGTTACAGACTGGGACTGGAACCCGGGTCTCTTGCCCTGCCATCCAGAACTAGTTCAGACTGCATCTCTCACTTCCCTGTCGGAACTTCCCTCAATTCCTGCTATAAAAATCAAGCAATTTCCGTTAGAGATAGGCCCCTTGCCTCACTGAAAAGTTCCTTCCACTAATTCTTCCCAATAACCTGCACTCCCTCAGGGAAAATATGCCCTCAGGGTCTCTGGCCCCTTCTCATCCTGAAACCCCTGTGACCCTTCCCTATCTCTCTTCTGCTGGGGAAGGGGGCCAAGAGGGGTTATAAATCAAGAGCTGACAGTTCTGTTGGCAGTAACAGAATGGGCCACCCACGGCTCAGCATACCCCACCCCACCCCTGTCCCCTACTCCCCCCATCCACCATTCAGCTTAGAGGGACACAGCTGTTCTCCGGGCTGAGGGGACCTTGGGTCTGGAGGCAACAAAAGAACAGAACTTGCCAGGGATTGTGGGATGGGAGCCCCAGTGAAGGGCCTTGGGGCAGGGACCCTGCCAACCCCACCCACCCAGTGCAACCTGTTCAGCTTTCTGCACAAGGACACTTAACATACACACCACACATGCACAGAACACACTTGTACACTCACATCCATCTAGTATCTCGTACATCAGCCTGGCAGTGCCCTCCTTCCTGGCTCCCAAGGACTATAAGAGGCAATGGGTCAGATTCCAAGGTCCCAGGAGGACGCTGTGCTTGCTTGACCTCATAGGAACCCTCCTTTCCCCTCCTTTTCCCAGGCCTGAGCGGCGAGGCTATAAAAAGTCCCTAAACACAGGGACCAAAATAGTCTGCTGTCCACTGCCTCTTCCCGGCCTGTTGGGCTGGCCTCGATGCCGGGCCACAGATGTTCCATGCTAGAAACCCTGCAGGCATCCTTTGCCCTCTATGCCTTCGCCCACCTTCTCCCAGCCCCAGGGTTAGTGGTCTGAGCTCTGCCCAAGGCTTCAGCTCTGGACACGGACTGGGCGACTGTGCTCCCTGGTTTGGTATCAGCCTCCCTGCCCTTGGGTCCCTGGGTGCCCTCCCTCCCTTGCCCTGGGCTCAGGATGCACTCACCTCTGTGTAGGAAGGACGAATGCAGGGGTCCCTGGGAAGGGCCAGACCGAGGGCAGGACGGACAACAGGGACTGGAAGTAACTTTGGTGTCCGCCAAACCTCATTCTCCACAGGAAAAGCCGAGACAGCCTCCACCCCCCAGGTTAACCCTCGCCTTCCTGACCCAGAGCCTGGCCTCTGGTTAACTCCTTCCTGGTCACAGTCTTAGTACTGGAGAGGACCTTTGACCAGATCCAGCTCCTTTATTTTACAGAGGTTCACACAGGCCCTAACAGGTTAAATGATTTGCACAGAGACACGGTGAGCTTGGGCACAGCCAGGACCCCAAGCGAGGTCTCCTGATTCCCAGGCTTCCTTGAGAGACAGGCTCTCCCTGTGGGGTCGGCCCCTCTGCTGGGCCTTGGCATATCTGCTTGTTTAGAATGGGCAGGCAGAGCAGGGTTCTAGTTGATGGTACTTCTGCCCCTCTGTAGCAGGTTTAGACCTGTCCTGATCTGGGTACATGGATGGTGTCAAGCCTCCTCTCCCTAAGGGTGAGGCCAGGAATCTGCAGCCTAAGGGTGGGGACATGGTGCTGCAGATGTACAGTTTGAGCCTGTCCCAGCAAGTCTTGGCATGAAGGTCACCTGGGAGCCCATTGGAGGTTCCTCTGCCCAAGGTCCTCTGATGGCTGGTGAAAGGGCAATACAGGGATGATTGTGGGGCTAAGTCTGGGTCCCTTGGCCTCCTTCCTCCTCTGCTCCCACTGGAGACTTGAGAGCTGGCACAGTTTCTTATCTGATACTTCATGTCTCGAGACAGGGCCCTGTCCCCACAATGCTGGTGCTGGGGGAGCTCCTCACCCAGAACTCAAAAACAAAGCCCCTGCCAAGGGTTCCCACCCCTTCTAGCTGGCCACTTTCCACAAATCCCTTCCCCTCCTTCTAGCACTTTTTAATGTTTGCAAAGCACATTCACACCTGTGCTCTCTGACCTCCTTTGTCCCTCCCAAGGACCCTAGACAGGGGGCCCATTAGGGTGACCACCCAATTTGATAGGTAAGGAAAGAGGATGGGATTTTGCCAAAGTCCAACACCAAATCTACTCTTCCCAGCGCATCCTCCTCCTTTCAAGTAAGGTGATCTGTCTGACAGCTGAGAGGCCCAAATTTGCTGGTAAGAGATCTTTATTACCTAAAGGGAGGTGTTTTTGTTTTGTCCATGAGAATTCCATATTGCATTGCTACAGCACTTTACAAAATGTTTTCATGTACATTATCACAATTCATCCCCAGGACAATCTTTGGGGAGTAGGTTTTATTATTTCCCCCATTGAGAGCTGAGGAGACAGACTACGAGGGATGAACTGACTAATTCAAGTTCACACCATTAGAGCCAGTAGC
This sequence comes from Manis javanica, assembly GCF_040802235.1. Lineage (NCBI taxonomy): Eukaryota > Metazoa > Chordata > Mammalia > Pholidota > Manidae > Manis > Manis javanica. The sequence goes on along the minus strand of NC_133159.1, from coordinate 19,453,424 downwards.
TAACTTTTGCTGAGAGAATAATACATCTAGGCTCTGTTCTGAGTGCTTCACGCAATAGTTAACATATGTAATCCTCAAAACAAGCCAGTGATATAGATACTTTCATTCAATTTCAGGTTAGGGGTGCAGGCGGATAGCCCTGAGATCTGGTCACAAAGGGGTTAAATATGGAGGCTGGGCAGAGCCAAGCTGGGATGCTGTCAATGGCAGGAAACCTGGCCTGTGAAGGAGGGGGAGGATGGGGCTGTTGTGTCTGACTCCAGATACCACCCCCAACCCTTTGGTCTTAAAAGAGCATCTGGGTTGGACGGAAGGGCAGGCAGAGGACCTTCTCAGTGCTGTTCTGGGGACCCAGGAGAGAGGCTGGGCTACAGAAAAGGGAATCAGAGTGGAACACAGGTGCTGCCCTGCGGCAGCCGGTGGTCTACTGAGGGTGACCCAGCCTCCCCGCAGGAGCGCTCAGTAGGTAGGGGAGAAAGCCCCAGTCCCAAGAGTTCCCAGTCGGAGGCAGGGCAGACAGAGCTCTGCCCTCAGGAGATTGAGGTGGGAGATGGTCAAGGAGTGTAGCGTATTCTCAGGAGCTCCCAAGCTGAGCAGGTGATAGTTCCTGTCCCACGATGCCAAGCAGGGTCATGGAGGAGAGGTCGAACTGGATTAGCTTTCTGGGTGAGAAAGCCCCGAAAGAGTCAGCGGGAGGGGGTAGATAATGAGGAGGAGCTACAGCTGCTGGCCTGCCTGGCTCTTGGTCACACTTATCTCCAACCAGATCATTTATCTTTCTGGTCATGGGACCCCAGGGAGATCCTTAAAGTGGCTCCTTCCAGCTCCAGAGCCAGGACCTCAGACCAGTGGGGAGATCAAATCTGAGACATGTTATTTTCCTGTTTCCGAGCTCATTCCCGGATCACTTTGAGGATGATCGTAATGGGCCTGAGTCTCAATTGGCTCCTTCCAGGAGTGGGTGGAGGGAGGGTGAGAGAGCAGCTCTGGTCAGTGCTGGGAATAATGAGGCGGGTCAGGGAGGCCCTACAGATCCAGCCTCAGACCCCAGACCACATTGTCAGAGACGAGAAACATGCCACCTCCCATACCAGCTAGCCACAGCCCTCTTGCCACAGCCATCCAATACCTCAGCCCTGCCTTGGATTCTAATCCTGGTTTCACCACTCACTGGCTATGGGACCTCTGGCAAGAACTTACCCTGAGTTTCCTTCTGTGTAAAATGGGAGTGATAAGACCCAGCTCTTGTGTGGCACAAGGAAGCGCTGACTGAGAAAGCACCTGGCACCTCAAGGTGCTTGTAAACGTTAGATGAATCTGCTCTTTAGCCCTTGTGCTCCACCAACACATTCCTGCCACCTTTGGCCTCAGTCGTTTTTTTTCTGATCCCACAATTTCCCTCTCAGCTGCCATGGACAAATCATTTTGAACACTGCTGTGTGCTGTGGGGTCAGCAGACGGGTCAGACATGGTTTTTGCTCTCGGGAGCTAGGCCTGCTTGTTTTGGGTGTGAGGTGAGTGGCATGCAGAGGCATGAAGGACTGAGCACAAGTGACAGCAGTGCTACTGTGAGGAAGATGAACAGAGCGGGAACATGGGGGTGGGAGCTTTATCAAAGAGAAGGTCTGTCGGGGCCAAAGGGATTTCTGACAGGGGTGGATGGGAGGCTGGAGTGAAGGGGAGGAGGGACGGTAACAACAGTAGACCACGAGGGCAGCAGGAGCCAGGGTCTCAGAGAGGGCAAGTGGCTGGGGGCCTGAGGGGGTGACTCAGGAGTGCTTAGAAGAGGGGGTGCAGAGAAGGGGGGCCCTGAGGAAAGGCAGGCTCAGAAAGGGGCTCCGGGAGGCCCAGGGGAGATGGGGGCCCAGTGAGGGGCTGGGGGTGGGCGCCAGGACGAGAGTTCCGAGGGGGAGGGCCGCGCGGCGGCGGAAGCGCCCAGCGGCCCCCGGGAGGCGCCCCTCCCCGCCTCGTGTGCGCCCGCAGGGGTGAGAGCTGCCGTCCTCCTGTTCACGGCTTTCCGTTTCGGAAAGAATCTCAGGCGCAACAATAGCCTGGCTCCCTCTCCCTCGGAGGGGTGCGGCCTCTGGCGGAGCCCGGCGCCGCCGCCGCTGCCCGGTGCGCCCGGGCTGCAGGGCGGCGATCGGATCAGAGGAGGGCAGGGGTCGTGGCGGGAAGGTGCCATGCAACGCGCGCGCCTACGTGTTGCTAATGAACGACGGGAATGAGACGGGATTTCTGCTCTCACAGAGCTTATCGCCTGGCTGGAACGACCAAACCAACTGCAATCACCGCGCGTGTGCTGTGTGCTGGGCGCCCGGCTAGGTGCTGGGCACTCAGCGCCTCCCCGACTTCCCGCACAGCCCCGCGGGAAGGCGGTGAGGAGCCAAGCGCAGAGGCGCGGTAACTCACCCGCGGTCCCCCCGCCTGCAGGTGGAAGAGCTGGTCGGAGCCGCAGAGCCGCCCGGCCGGCCCGCTTCTGCCGCAGGCGGCGTGCATCTGCCCTCGCTGCCCGATGCTTGCCTGGCTGTCGGCGCGGAGGAACTTCAAGTCTTTCGGCCTGAAGCAAGGACTGGATGGGGGCAGCCCCAACTGCAGTCCTCGCTCCCTTCATGTCACCACATCTTCGTCAACATCTCCAGCGTCACCCCCCTCCACCGTTGTCTTCATCAGGGCGCCTCCAGGCCGAGGTCAAGGCACAAAAAACATCCAACGTAGGTGGATTAAGTAAATTAGGGGAACACAGGGAGAAGAAACAGGTTTCTCACGGAACTCTGGGGCAAGAAATCTGTCTTACCTTGATAATTATACCTTCATAACTACAGGTTGAAAAGTATGGCTTGATTTTTTACATAGAGAATGTCATCAAAATATCCAAGATGACTGAATGTAATTATTGCGGAGCCTGTGTGGGTGTTTTGTTAAAGGGCTAGCCAGCCATGTTGGATGAATAAGGAAATAAAGATGTGACTAATTCATAATTTATTACATTTTTATTCCATAAAATGTATTTTTCTTGCCTTAATTTCTGCAAAATTACCAGTCATGTTGCTATAATGAAAAGTTTCACATAATATGTAGTCTACTGCCAATAATGCATAAGCAGACCTGTCCAGTATGTTGTGGGTTTTTTTTACTTTCGTTTTTTTAAATTTCAGTTTGGTGAAACTTTACTCTGCTGAGGTACTAGCAAACAGAACTGAAAATAAAATTCTTATATCAATATTTAAATTTAGAGATTATGAATGTTACATAGCATTTTCAAACATTTGAATGAGGTGTACATGAGAAATTATCCTTAATGCAGAATATATGTAATGGCATCATACAAATCTCACTTATCTCACAATTCTCACCATCTCATAGAACAATGTCTAACATATAACAGTTAAGAATTGGCACCATGGTACTTGCATATTATGCCTAGACTCCATTTACACATGTAAGAGCAAAATCCATTGTTTAACTTTCAGAATGTTCCTCAGCCATCACACGCCACTAATGCAAGTGCCATGCTACAACTGGGAACACAAAGTGAAGCAAGAAAATGGATGCTCAGCATCTGCTGGGAAACAATACTTCCTTGTGCATTCATGCTCTCTGAGAGGAAGGATTTGACAAGTTAATTAATTTGTCCTTTCTCTTACCTAAGTGCGTTCCTCACTCTGTGTTCTCCATACTCCCACCAGTGGCTGTCTGCAGTGTCAGTAGACAGCTCAAACCTCCGTGGCATTTGGATGCAGCATTTTGTTACAAGCACACAGGGCCAGGGACGTGGAGAGGCATTTGTCTCTCTGGAGCTGGCATGAGAGCAGATGTTGGGGACTACAGCTTATACTATTCAGCCCTGAGTACTGGGTCCTGAGTGACAAATGCCCATATGGTCTCTAATAAATGCCTTTTGGGGTGCTGTTGATATCAGGGGCCTTTTAAGGGAAGGGATCCCTCTCTCCAGTTCTAAGGGGCACTGAGCCATGGCCAGGGAAGTGTTGTGTCACACCGAGTATCCCTGGCTATAGGAACCTACCCTTTTATATTTGAGGAGGGCGATTCCCAGGGAAATAGAGATTGAGGGCTGAGCAGACCCGAAAGATGGGTGTTAGCACCATCGTCTCTCATACCACCGTAGCATTGTAGCTAACACCATAGTGTTACTCTTGGATTATAACTGCCGCCTTCTCCCGGTTGTTGTCAGAGCCACCATTCCAGCACTGTGAATACTGGTGGTTTTTGCCACTCAGCTATCACTCATCTTTCTTCTATCAATCTTACCCTCACCTTGGCCACGTTTTTCATCCTTGTGCTCCCCAAAGCAGGGTAATGACCTAGGCCTGAGTCAAAAAGCCTATCACATTTCTCTGGCCTCAGGGCTTCATTTAAAGATGGACATGCAACTCAGTTATAGCTGATGAGACTTTTGCTGGGACTGTTGAGACAGCTTTTCTCTCTTCCCTGCTGTGCAGGAACCTGGGAAGACAGAGCCCCGAGAGTCCAGTTTCCTGAAGACTGAGTCAGCAGAGAGGAAGTGGCAGTGAGAGTCAGAGACCCCGAGGAGAGCCTGTGTGTCCGCTCATGTCTACAGCAGACCTGCACATAGTCTTTACAGTCGGCAAGCCAATGTATTTCCTGTTGGCTTAACCCTGTTCAGTTGATTTTTCAGTCACTGACAATCAGAATAAATAGGAAGGAGACACATCATTCTCTCCAAAGCTATGGTCACAGTCATCACAGGCCTGTAGCACTGAGCATTGAAGCCACCGTTTGCTCACCATCCTGACCCGCCTCCACACTCATTTTTCAAAAATGCTGACCAAAGATCCTCAGGTTTGTTGCAAAGCTGGCCTGGAAGAGCAGGAGAAATTCCCATAAGAAGTCAGGGGACCAAAGGTCTGGTTCCTGACTTTGACATGAACTCACCTTGGTCAGGAACAAGTCACTTTCTTTCTTGAGCCTTAGAGTCTGATCTGAGGATTAGATCAGTGGTTCCCAATGCTATTCTCTGGTGGATTCCAGTTGGCTATATAAAATTTCCCTGGGGAGCTTCTTAGCAAGACAGATGCCAGGCCTCTGGCCTCAGAAAATCTAGTTTAGTAGATCTGGGTGGAGTCAAGGAGGAAAAAAGATAACCCAGGGGCAGGCTGATTTTATTGACTGGAGTGTCCTTACTAGAGATTATACACTTAATGTGTTATCCAGTGCAGCTGAAAGTATCTCGAACAGCTTGCTTGGTTGGTGGGCCAAAAGTAAATGAACTCTATTCAGTGAGGTTGAGATACCAGTATTTTCCTGGTTATTGCATCTAACATTTAAGAAGACAGGAATATTGACGATTTATCGCATGCTCCCTAATCCCACCAAGTACTTTCTGCAAGAGGGCTCAGAGGGTTGTTTCTTACCAAGGTGTTGAGAAAAGCATTAGTGGTAGTAACTTCAATATCCTTGAAAAATGTTATGGTGGGGCCTTTGTAGGTTAGGTAATATTGGAAGGTGAGCTCCCTGATTTCACTGAGGATGATGGGGCTTTAGAGGGGCAGAGACCAAGTTGCAGGGCTGAAGTGGGGCCCTCACAGTAACATGGAGAGGTGATCATCATAGTGCTTTGACTTGCAGGGACCTTTGAACAGAGTGTCCCTAGGAATGGAATAGATGAGCCGCTTATTAAATGTTATTGAATTATATGACAGAAAAACCTCCATGTCTTTTGTCCAGAAGTCTAACTTGAATTGTCAAAAGTCTATCTCAGCCTTTTGGCTCATTTTCAGACCTAAGCTAGTTCACAGACCTGAAGTCCTGATTGAATAGGAGGCCAGGTCCCTTAAGGAAGGACCTTGTAGCACTGCCACAGGCATTGTACAAGAAATCTTCCCCTATGGAGTGGGGAAGCGAAACTCCAGCCTTTTAGGAATTATTAGACATTGACTTTGAACTGATGCTAATATCTGGAAACCCAAGATTCAACATGTCCAAAACAAAATTACTGATCTATCTCCTGTCTCCTCACATTTCTTCCAAGGCCTCACCTCAGTTGATCATTCTCCATCTCAGCCTCCTTCCAAAGCCTTGAAGTAATCTTGGACATCTCTCTTTCTTTCACATTCCACATTGAATCCCTCAGCAACACCTGTTGGCTCTATTTTCATAATACATCCAGATGTAGGTCACTCTGTCCCACTCCACTGCTACACACTTGTCCAAACCATCATCTCTTGCCTGGATTATTGCAAAAGCCTCTAAGTCTCCCTTCTCCTAACCTCACCCCTAATAGTTCATCTCAACCCACCAGCAAGACCAATCCTTTAAAAACAGAACTGGAGAAAGACAAATACCATATAATTTCACTGATATGTGAGATCTAAAATAAAATCAAAACAAAATGAACCAAACAACTGTAGACTCGTAGACACTGAGATGTGACTGGTGGTTACCATGGGTGAGGGTGGGGGAAAGAGATTATGGGGATAAAGAGACACAAAATCTCAGACATAATATAAATTAGTCATGGTGATAAAAATACAGCCTAGAGAATACAGGCAATAGTTCTGTAGCATTTTTCTATGTTGACAGTAAATACACTAGTTGGGGTGAGGATTTAATAATGTATATAACTGTTGAATCACTATGTTGTATACTTGAAACTAATGTAATATTGGATATCAGCTATACTTCAATACTAATACTAAAAAAGAAGTCAATCATGTCCACTTCTCTGCTCAAATCCCTGAAAAAGGCTCCCCATTTCACTCCATGAAAGCCAAAGTCCTCAGTGGCTTGCAAGACTACTCACAGGCCCTGTTAGCTCTCAGGCCTTACTCAGACTCTCCCCGCTCTTTGCCCTGGGTACTTCTGGCCTCCTTGCCAGTTCCTACAACACACTGACCCTGTCTACCACAGGGCCTTTGCCTCTCTGCCTGGAATGCCTTTCCTTTAGCTCCCCACTGTGCTAACTCCTTCACTGCCTGTAAGACTTTGTTTAAATCCCACCCCAGTGAGATCTACCCTGACCACTTCAGTTCATAATTTCAGCCCCTTTCTGCAGGATTCCCAGTCCTCTTCACCCCACTCTACTTAATATTTGCAGCTCTTTAATTTTTTCAAAACTTACTACATTCTAACATACTAAATAATTTATTAATCCTCATAAATATCTCCCCTGCTAGAATGTAAGTCCAATGAAGGCAGGGATCTTTGTTTTGATCACTGATGTGTCCCAAGCACCTGGATCAGTGCCCTGTACTTAGTGGGTACTCAATACCTTTGTTTCATGAATGGAGTTTGAAGAAACACTGAAGAGACTGTGGAGAGGACTAGAGAGGCTCTCTTGAGAGGCTGGGTCTTGGGACCAGAGTGATACAAACTTTGGGTCCCAGAAGGCCTTCCAAAACCATACAATTTCCTTTCCTGGTTTCATGTTTCCAGTGAAACATGAGGGAACGTCTGCTGCAGGGTCCTAGGAAAGGTTTCCTTGTTCTCAAGGAGACAGGAAGAAATGGCCCTTTTCCTCGTCTTGATGACCTTCGATGTGATTCTCAGAACTATTCTGGTCATCTTGGGTCTGTGAGAAGAGCAAATTTTAATGGAAAAAGGTTGGCAAGGGGGTGAGGCTGTGTGGATAATCTGGGTCCTTCACTGCCGATGCATCCTCAGGGAAGGGCTTACTGCCCCCATCTGGAGGCAGTGTGGTCAGCCGGCTGCCTGTGGCCGTCACCTCCTTCAGGGTTGCCTCAGCTGCTAAGAGCCCCTTTACCCGAGGTCTTGTCCTTCTTGGGGTGGCCCACATCTGGTAATTGAGGCCCTGCCTCAGTTGAGGATATAAAGGCCTGGCCATTTGGCCCGAAGTGGGACACTCTTGGGCAACACTGGCTCCAAATCACTGGCTGACTCTATGACCTTTATGTGGCACTGTGTTCCCAAAGGGAAGAATATAGGAGAACAGGAGAAAAGGGTGGAGGCAGAAGGGACCCCACTTATCGTTACTCTAATAACCCACTGGAGACCCTGTGCTCCCCAGCCCTGCCCTCTGGGCTCTGCAGGGCTAGAGGCCCTGGTGCTCAAAGGGGGCACACTTTTGCCCAAAAGAGTTGTACTGAATTAGAAGCTTTGTCTGCCTCCTGGGTACTCCGAGCTCCTTGTATCCAGGGATGGGCAGTCAAGCAGAGGGGTCATGGTCCTGGCAGGGCTGTTTGATCCTGATTGTAAGTAGGAGTGTGGATGCTGTTGCCTAGTGGAGATGGGGACAAATGTGGTTCCTGTGTGATCTACTTGGGTGCTTCTTGGTATGCTCTGGCCCAGTTGTAACTGTAAATGCAACTCTGGTCTGAGAAGGGCCTGGTAACCAGGGGCAGGCTCCTTGAAGACGAGGGTCTGGATTGTGCCACCGTGTGAGCAGGGCTGAAGTGGGGCCCTCACAGTAACAGAGGTGGTCGCTGAGGTGGAGGGGCATCTGAAATGGACGGAGGGGGAGGGAGATGATGAGAATCTACTGCAGCCCCAGGCCCATTCGCAGTGGTGGGGCTGTCGTTCCTCCCGCGAGCAGTCTTTTGTCCAGCCTCCCTCAGGAAGAGGGCAGTGGGCTCCTGAAGGAACTGCTCCTTGGATGTAGCTGGGGAAGCAGATTGGAGCAGCAGCAGGGTGGTTTGTGGGAGACACCAACTTTCAAGAAAGGCCCACAGCTGCCTCCCCCTTCAGGGGTCAGCCTCAGTGGCTGGGACCCCTCTCACCCAAGGTCGCGCCCTTCCAAGGCAGCCTGTATCTAGTGACTGGAAATGGTGGGGTATAAAGGTCTGGCCATTCTAGCCTGAAACAAGACACCGACTGCCAATCCTCACTGTCCTGTGAGGGTTGTAGAGCGAGGCTGTGCCAGGCCTGCCTTGTAGCTCAGCTTCTTCCTCTGCCCAGGCTTGGTTCCTGCCCCTTCCTTCACAGGAGTTGTTACCTAATAAACACCTTGGACCCCAAGCTCTGTCTCAGCATCTGCTTTCAGGGAACTGAGCAATGTAATACCCTCGGGACAGACCCGGTCCCCAGGACAATTCCACCTCTTTCCCGTTACCCTTGGAGATCCCAGGCAGAGGTCCCAAGCCGCCTGCAGGGATTTCTGAGCAGCTCCCCCAGCACATCTCTTTCTATTCTATTTGACTTCAGGCTCCCTTTCCCACCTCCTCCTTCCAACATTTGTTCTGCAAACAATATTAAGCACCCACTAGTTCCAGCGCCTTGATAATCTTGAAATGCCTTTGGGAGACAGTGAGAATAAAACTTTCTGCTATAATGGGCCTGGACCCTGAGTTATCTGCTCCGCTTGGCCTCCTGGTGTTCCAACCATACTTAAGAGAGGCCGTCCTTGCCAGCCCTAGTGATCAAAAAGAGAACAGTTACCAGGAGGTGGGAGCCTAGGCCCAGCGTTGTTTCCTGACGCACTGCGGGATCTATGGTCAAACTCTTCCTTCTTAGAGACTGCCCCAACAGGCCCCTGAGATTGGTGAGCTCGGTACTGTGAGGTGCAGGTCACAATGGTAATTTTGCTTTCAAATTATCCTACCCTACCCTACAATGACTACAGGAAGCAAGTAGCCACTCAGAATGGTTTACTGGGAGGGGTTTCCCCTAGGGACACCCGGGATGCCTCAGCCTGATTGTATTCCAGGCTCATCCACCAGAGGGCAGGCTTTGCCATCCAAGAAGCCTTCCTGCTCCGCCTTCACCCAAGGGCTGCTTTCCCAGCTTCAGTACCCCACGGGTCCGCACCACCTTCTTGCCGCATCACTGTGCACTCCCTGGACGCCTGGGTGCTGCTCTTCCACCTGGTGGCCTCCCCGATGCTCAGTTACCTTGACACTTGGTGCTTTGTAACACAAGTTAACCGGTAAGAGCAGTAATTCTTTCATTTATAGTCTTCCTTGTAGTTTATCATATGTCTTATTCTCATTTGGTTTGCAAAACAACTTGGACAAATAATTTATTATTATGGTCACTCTTCAGAAGAGGTAACAGCCTCACAGAGGTGAAGTGGCTGCACTTGGTAAGGTCACAGGTTAAGTAATGGCAGGCTGCTCTCACTGACACCTATTGTGGCCAAAGATGATATTAAGGGGTAATTTATTTAATTCTTCAGAAATCAAGACACAGAAATATTGAGAGTAGGGATAGACAAATATATGACTGGAACATATAGAGCTTATTAGTTTTGTGGTTCGGTCTCCCATGTCCTTACTGAATTTTTGTTTATGTGATCTATCAATTACTAAGAGAGGCATGTTAAAATATCCCACTATGGGATAATGGTTTTGTCCATTTCTCTGTTGCATTTTGAGGCCCATTATTAAGTGCACGCTGATTTAGAAATATTCTCTTTCTCTCTCTGATGAATTGAACTTTATCATTATATAGTGACCCTCTATTATCTCTAGTGAGGCTTTTTGCCTTAATATTATTTCATCTTTTTTCCCTCTAGTATTTCTTTTTCTAAACTTTGTCAATGTGTTTGATGTTTCAGATCTGTCTTTTGTAAACAGAATGTTGCTGGATTTTGTTCTTTCATTTGGTCTGACCTCCTTTATCTTTGAACCGGAGAATTGAGCTCATTCATTGAGATTAATATATTTTTGCTTTTTCTCTCATTTGTAATGTGCATTATATTTGTTATACTTTCCCTCCCCTCCCTTTTTTTAAAAAACATTTTTGGGATTGATCTCCAAACTTCACCTCTGCTCATCTGGCAGTCATAGGCTGTGTGTCTCACCAGTTAGCCCAGCAATTCTAACCTAATGATTAGTCTGTCTACTGAGTTTTCAACTCCAATGAGCATATTTTTTCACTTTCAGAAATTGTATTTGGTTCTTTTTCAAATTTACTAGTTCCCACATAGTATCAAGCTTCTCTTTTACTTCTTTAAACATATTAAACAAGGTTATTTTATGTTGTGTGTCTGGTGACTCCAGTATCTTTGAAGGTCTGTTTCTGCTGTCTCTAATTTCTACTTGTTCTCACTCATGGTATCTTGCTACCATGTGTGTTTTGTTATTTTTACCATGAGCTGTTCATATTGCCTAGAAATTTGTAGGAAGTATTTGAGGCCTGTGTTGATGTTGAGTTCCTTCAGAGACAATTTGCATTTATTTCTGTCAATAATATGCTGGTACTATTAACCCGTACCACTTTCAATAAAGTTCTCTTCTTGAGGATTTTATGATTATATAAGCCATGTGATTTGACATCAGATTTCCTGAGAGCTGATTTGTAAGTTATGAATTCTTAAAGGAGATTTTGTTTTCCTCTTTTCCCAGGGCCAGAACTGATACAGGGATGTTTCATTTCTCCTCCCATCTGAGTACCAGCCAGCATTTATTTCCTATTGGCCCTTGTGCTGTAGTGATAACCCTTTGGGATGTCTATTAGCATTCCCATCTTGGAAAGGCCCTGGGACTCATCTGTCTCCCATATATCCTACACAGACATGAAAGGAGCCAGAGAGAGAAGGACCAGAGCCCACGGCCAGGGGACAATCAACCACCTCCAGCCACCTTGGGCTCATCTGTGGCTTAGCTTTCCAGTCCCTTTGGTGTCTATCCTTTTCCTTTCAATAGCCGCCCCATCTACCCTGCTCCCAGAGTTGTCCTGCAATGGTTCCTCATGTGACTAGAATAGCGGTTTGTAGTCTTTTGGACTTTTGCTAAATGTTATGAACTGTCTCCATGGAAAAATGCATGTACACATAAAATTTTGCTTATGATTCTAGCAGGTCCACTGTCAATCCTGGATGCCTTTGTTGCCCTGCCCTAGAATAAGATACCTAATAATGATTTAATGCATTACCCCTTCTTTCTGTTTCTCAGAGACACAGCTAAGTTCTAACATGAGGTAGAAGTCTGCAGGTGAAGTAGGCCTTGAGTGTGGGGTGGGGTTCTGAAATGGGGCCTGTGCTCCTGGGTGTTTGGAGATAAGCAAATCTGAAAGCTACCGCACATTATGCATCACATTTTCTACCCATCTCACACTGTGACCAATTCTGTTTTTCAATGGCACTATTTTACCTTGTTTTCATGTACGAATTACTAATACAAGAAATATTAATGTGAGGGCCCTACCTACTGAAATTCTCATTGAACTAATATGTGATGGATCCCAGACAGCAGTTTAAATTAAAATTTAAACTAACATTAAATTAAAATTTAAATGACTTTACTGAAGTATAATTGATATAAAATAAAATACACAGATTTAAGTACATCATTTGGTGAATTCTGATGCATGTATGAAACCCATGAATATACGCGTCATCCCCCAAAGTCTCCTCAAGCTCGTTGTTCATGTGTCCTCCTACTGCCTACCCCACTCCATCCCAGGCGGCCTCTGGTCTGCTTTCTCTCATATTTATTCTAGATTTTATTAACATAAAATGTAACCATACTGTTTGTACTTTGTTTTGGCTTGTTTTAAATATTTATTTTGGGGAGGGGATGCCCCACTTCTACTCAAGAGAAACGTTTTTACAGTCCAGAGGTCTTTTATGTTTTTACACCTCTCATGCCCGAACTCACAGGGAATGGGTTCCAGCAGCTCAGGCTCTTTTCTACTGGTTCTCGCAAAGTGTGCTTCTCTGGGTGGAGCAGGCTGGCTGGTGCTTCAGCAGTGCCTGAGTTCCTTTCTCTTTGGCTTTTTTCTTTTTCTGATCATTTTCTTTCACATGCTTCAGGAAGCTATCTGGGTCCTTAGAAGTCGTCATATATTCAATATGTACATTAATTCTCTTGGCAAGAATCTTGCCCTTAACTTGTTTGTTTATAACAAGCCAGCAGTGTGCTGGGTAACCTTGCAGACTCTTCTGGCTTCCTCTGGTAACACCTGTAGAGCATTCCTTTTTGCCCAAAGTGCCCAGTATCACCTTTCTTGTAGATTCGTAGGTATGTGGCTGAAGGAACAACTCCATGTTTTCTAAAAGGCCTACAGAACATATACTAGGTGTCTCTCCTCCTTCTCTGTTGGTAATTTTGGTGAATTACTAAAAGAAGGTGGTTCTGGACTTTCTGAGAAAGGGCCTGGCTTGTTTTGCATTATCATTGAGGATTCATTTATTGATAATTTGTACTTTTTAAATTGCTGAACACTGATAAGGGAATTTAAGCCAACCACTTCAGTCTGTGGGAATTTTCATCAAATTTGGGGAAAAATTTTGACCATTATTTTTTCAGATATTTTCTTTGTCCCCAAACCTCTCCTCCTCTTCTGGGACTCCATTTGTACATATACAGGCCGCTTGATGTTTCACAGCTGTCTAATGTAGTGTTCACTCTTTTCTAGTCTTTTTTCCCCTTTTTGCTTCATTTTGTTTAGCTTCAAGGTCTCTATCTTTTCTTCTGTAATGTCTAATTTCTGTGTATTTTTTTATCTCTGTAATTATATTTTTCATCTCTCAAAGTTCACTTTGAAACATGTATTTATATTCTACATTTTCTCTCCTTACCATGTTCATGCTTTCCTCCACCTTCAAATATACATACAAAGTATATTTAATATCTTTTTATACTATTCTATCATTTGTGTTATTTCTGAGGTCTGTTTTTATTGGTTTTTCTCTTCATCATGGGTTGTATTTTCCTGCTTCTTTGTATGCCTAATACTTATAAGTTAGATGGCAGACACTGTGAATTTTACATTATTGAGGACTGGAATTTTTTGTTTTTGAGCTTTGTTCTGGCACATTATATTACTTAGAAAAAAATTTATCCTTTCAAGACTTACTTTTACACTTTGTTAGGCAGGTTTAGAATAGCCTTTGGTTTGGTTGGCCTCGCTACTGATGTATGCATTTCTGTGAACGTTGGGTTACTTCTTTCCATTTTGACTAGTGGGAATATCAGGTCTTCCTGGTGTGAGCTCTGAGGACTGTTCTGCCCAGTCATTTCAGAGGGTCTTTCCTGCTCTCAGGTAGTTCTGCACTGATCACAAGCATGTACTGATCAATGCTCAGCCTGTTTTGTGAAGAAAACTCTCTGAAAATGTCTGGAGCTCTTTTTTTGGTTTAGTTGCCACTCTTTCTGATATTCTGAATTCCAACTGGCTTGGCCTCTTGAACTCTGAATTCTGTCTTCTCAATGCAGGCAAATTGCTGGACGCAGTTTAGAAATCCCTTCTTGTGTGGCAACCTAAAGATTCTCTCCAGGAAGTAATCAAATGAGGCTTACCTCATTTGATTTCCTTCTCCCAGGGATCACTGTCCTGCACTGCTAGTTGTACAATGCCTGGCATTTCAATTGTTTAAGGCAGGAAGAGAAGTCTAGGCTTTGTTACTTCATAATGGCCAGAAGCAGAAGTCATCAGTTCTGTTTCACTTATTTACCTCCTCAAGTGAAAATCCTAATGTGCAGCCAGAGTTACCAACCACTGCGGTCTAATTCTCTGCTTGTCATCAGAGTTTCAGCCGTTGTTGCCATGCTCTTCTCTGTGATCGCCTCATCCCCTGCCCCAGCTACACTGCTACGGTCACCTCTCGAATCACCTGGTCAGCTAACACTCTCCCTGCCTTCTACCCAAAGTTAGGAGAAATGGCATGTTATTGTAGTATCTGGCACTTATTGGTACTCTCCAAATTTCCAGGCATGGTAGTCTGCGTCAGAGAGACAGCAGGTATTCTGAATCACTGTCACACTGTTAGCAAATAGAAAGAGGAAAAACTGAGCCAAGGGGTTGTTAGGCAAGAAGTAGACCTGTGCAGGGCAAAGAGCCAGGCAGGACATTATAGTAATGGAATATATTTTTCAAATAATTGTGGAAAAATATAAGCTAAATTAAATAGAAAAACTATTATCTAGCAGGGATATAAATTAGCAATAAAAGCAGCTCAGAGTCATTCCCTATGAGTCCTCCAAAGGGAGTGGGAAGCAATCATTTGTTGAGCGTGCCATGCATTTCTACATGCATCATCTCACTTCATCTTCACAGTGCTCCAAGTCAGGTATCATCTCTATTTTATACACATGACAAACTGGATTTGAGAGGTTAGGGCACTCATGAAAGTCACACAGCTAGTAACAGGAAGATGAAGTGTCTGATTTCAAAGTATTTGTCCTTTTCTTCTGCCTCTAACAAAGCTGGCATGGTAGTGTCCAGCCCCAAAGCACATGTTTTTTTTTTTTGAGAGGGCATCTCTCATATTTATTGATCAAATGGTTGTTAACAACAATAAAATTCTGTATAGGGGAGTCAATGCTCAATGTACAATCATTAATCCATCTCAAGCCTAATTCTCGTCAGTCTCCAATCTTCTGAAGCATAACGAACAAGTTCTTACATGGTGAACAAATTCTTACGTGGTGAATAAGTTCTTACACGGTGAACAGTACAAGGGCAGTCATCACAGAAACTTTTGGTTTTGATCATGCATTATGAACTATAAACAATCAGGTCAAATATGAATATTCGTTTGATTTTTATACTTGATTTATATATGGATCCCACATTTCTCCCTTTATTATTATTATTATTTTTATTTTTAATAAAATGCAAAGCACATGTTTTTTAAACATACAATTTTTACTGAAACATGAATACCTAGAGAAAAGAATAAAAATTGTAAGTGCAGCTTGTTGCATTTTTACAAAGTAAACACACCTGTCTAACCAGCACCCAGGTCAAGAAATAAAAAAGTGTAAGTACTTGAGAAGTCTCCTCATGTACAGCCCACTTTGGACTTAGGAGCTTTAGTACAGAGTACTCAAAGGAGCCCTCAGGGTCTTTTAGCTTGGGGTCCAGGGGGACTTCCATAAATTCCCTGAAATTATAGGCAAACATTTTCCCGAGGAGAGGATGCCTTCATCAGATTCTTTCAAAGAGGAGAATAATTAAAGCTATAACTGAAGATTGGTTCACTGGGAATCCATTCATTCAACATACTGTTAAAATCAGAACACAGTAACAATGGCTACCATTTGAGAACTTAAATGTGCCAGGCAGTATGCCAAGCACTTTATTATCTCGAACCCTTAAAACAAAGCTGAAATGTAACTGTCATCATCTCCATTTTATAGAAAGGGGAACTGAGGCTCAGAATTGTCCACCCAATGCCCCCATATTATGTAGGTATTTGCAAAAACTAGTATTCAGTGAGATCTGCTACACTAAAGCCTGTGCTCCTCCCACTAAGCCAGGATGCCTTAGGTAATATTAAGTTGCCTAACTTCTGCTCAGAACAAGCTAAGCTTGAAATACTAGAGCTGAACAGGAAATGAAAGAGTGAAGTCAAAAGCCCAGACGTCTTTTTTTTTCTTTTTAATATTTCTCTTCTAACCAATGAAAAATCATTGCAAAAGGGAAAGTATTGCCTTTAAAAGACGCACTTTGCCCTCAGGAGGTGTGGCTGGTAAGTTTTCTCAAGTAGGAGTTATTATCTAACCACAAACCAACTGTCTGTCATTACACTGCACTTTAAAGAACATCTATGATTGGTCGACTAAAAGAGCAACATTTGAATTTAAAGAAAAGGCCAAAACAACCAAGGATCACCCCTTCAGTGAGAAAGATAAAGCTTTGTTGCTAGAGAAAAGTCCAACTGGAGTCAAAGATTAGGCACTGAAATCCCGTGGGGTAAAACCCTCACCCTCACTAACTGGAGTTACTACTAATTTCCCCATCAAGAAATCAGCCCTATTTTAAGTAAAATCCACTGAAAAGATACGTAAAAACCATGTGAAGGCACTTTGTAAACTGCAAAGCATTTCAAAAGGCTGGTAAAAACAAATATTTACAATGTAATAAAAATCTCTAAAGAAGCAGCAGAAGTTGCCACCCCAGGAGCTGTCAGAAGCAGCCACAATTCTTGATGCCTGCTTTCCTATTTGCTGCTCAATCACATATAGAGTTAATGTTTTGTCTCCCATTTCCCCCACTGCTGTTCCATTGGACCACTAAGTGCACAGTATTCTTAGTACTGTTTATTCTGGGGAAGGCATACATGATGAAACATTTAAAAAAAAGGGGCCCAGATGACTTAATGCAAGGGAAACCATGGTCAAGTTATAGATTGAAAAAGCACATGGCTTTAATATGTTTGCTGTACTTCATTTTGAGTCTGGGATGCATCCTCAGCATAACAAGATAGAAGGATGAATTAAAAAAAAGTCACTTATTTTGGGCAATACAAATTTTCCTGATAAATATGGCAAGATAGTAAGCATTAAATTTTTAGAGAACTTGAAATGCTAAAACTCATATGATTCAATCATCTTTTCCTCAGTAAAAGCTTCTATTACAGAAAATTTCATTTGATAAGGCTGAAAATGACAGTTTTGAATTTTATACCCTCTATTTTATGTTCATGAAGCAAAGCATGACAGAACTACTCAGACCCACCAAAGCAACAATGTAGAATTTTTTTGTTGTTGAAACTCACTTTATTAAAAAAAAAGCAGTCATGAACAATAAATTACAATAATTTCCCCCTTCTATAAATTCTTCATAAAATATATTTAATAATTTTAAAAGAAAATTTCAAAAGTTGCTTTCATTTTTGAAGTGCTGATGACTTATTTTTTGACCATTTTGTCATGCTGGTGAATTATTTTGTAGCTGCTACAATAGTTTGATTGATAAACATTTTACAATTAAAACAACAATAGAGGAAAAAACAGACCAGCATAAATAACTATTCAGTGTGCTATTTATCAACACTTAACACTTACTTTATCATAATGACAAAGTATCCCTTAGCACCAAAAATCTACAGCAACCCCATCTTTCTAAGTGACAACTAGTGCAAAATAACATTCTAGGAACTAACTGTACAACCCCATATTTTAACTGGCCACAGCTGCCTATAAGCTTATTTGAAATATTTGGTCTTTTTAAAATTAAGACAAATTTTGTAAAACACTATAAATTATGGCAAGAGACTCTACGAATAATAATTGTTTATTGAGTACCTATTATGGGCAAGGCACTGTGCACAAATTTTTGCTTTCATTTTTCCTCTAGCAAATACCCAGGAATTTCCAAGTATCACTAATCATCTTTTATTTCTTACTCCAGCTGGAAAAGACCTGTGGCTTTAAGCCACTGTTAAACTGTCATTTATCAACTGACTTTTAGTGCTGAGCACATAGTAGGTACTTAATACCTCCTGACTGAAAGAACAAATAAACACAAATAATTTACTATTTATTTTGCTTGGTATCATAAGGTTATTTTAGAATACAAGGACTTGATAAAATTCCAAAAGGAATTTCCTGATCACTTCACACTCTTACTGCCAGTGAAAGAAGTCTGCTTCACAGGTTAAAATCTTTAAAAATAGTGATAATCATTAACTATTTTAAGTGAGGCAGGATGAAAAACTGTGTGCTTAGGAAGCCATGGCTACAAGCACAGATATTTATTTGAAGAGCAAATGACACATGGGCATACCATCTCCTGAATCATCATGAATCTCTGCTGAAGTGCCATGTTATTGATGGGACATTAAAATGATACTTTTTACTTACAGTAATTCAATTCCCGTGGCCAGATCTGTGTTATACTAATTTGGTGATCCAGAGGGTCAATTATCAAGAGGTTCCAGTGTATTTCCATCTCTGATTTCCAAAAGAATTTTTACATTATTAGCTTGAAAATGTCAAAAGTACACAATTTTATTTTAAAAGGTTTACTTCAGTAAAACCTTTGAGTTTAAATTTTAAACTTCCAGACCAAGTAATACAGTTCAGAAATTTTGCATATTCTAATTTTTTTGTGCTTTTTCACCTTCTATAGTCCCCTGAACACATTTTAAATAAGGAAAAAATTATGATAGCAATATTCCAAAAGCTGTGGAAGTTCAGAGTTCGAAAGACTATGTAAACTATTAATGATTTAAATACTGTTTTTTGCTTTTAACCAAAGATTCTAGTGCTTTATAAAGATTAACCTAGATACAATGGTTTTAAAGTCTATTGAATCTTAAAGGCTGTTTTAGGAAAACTTGGTTTCCTTAGATTTTAACTACCTGCATTTATAGAAAAACAAATTTGAGACAACCAGATAGGGTTAAAATCAAACTCACTTCAAAAGAATAAAGGTCTATCAGTTTTTGACATAGACCCTACCAAGTGATTGTATAAAATCAGTGACATTTCTACTTAAAGATATAGTTGATGCCACAGTACTTTACCCATTTATCACTGTATAGGTATCATCTCCCACTTTAGAAAAAGGTCATCAACATTTAATACAACCATATCACTACCATTACTGTGTCAAATTAGATAAAACAGCATTAGTGCCAAAACAAAAGGAATCCAGTGATTAAACAAGAGACCATTACAGGGCAGACAATGTGAGGGTAGAGCTCATTTGGTTTCTTTGACTTTATGCTAAGGCTTAGACAAAGTCTTCAAATAAAAAACTAACATATCAAGTACCATAGTTCATATATAGCAAAGTTTCCAGAAACAGAAGAATCCTGTGTTCAGCTTTATATCAGATTACAGATGCTCAAGTGCAGACATGTCCAATGCAGTGGTTTAATTGGTTAATTTTATGCCTGGTTACCTAAAGAAGGTATGACTGAATCATCACCGTCCTTGCCAACCTGGTTACCTAAAGAAGGTATGACTGAATCATCACCGTCCTTGCCAACCTGCAACCATGACTGCATGTCTAACTCCACCCCTGGCAGCTATCAGGCACTGGGGGGCTCAAACATACTTCAGCAGCTTTGGATCATTTCATTTCATTCCTGTTTAATCATATAATTTTAGACCCTCCAAAATGATGGCTTGAAAAAAGGTTGTACAATATTACAAAAATAAAAAAAATGTAGGATGGTTTCATTAGAAGGAGGGAGAGGGTAAGAAGATGAAGGAAGGTTCTTACATTTTTCATCACTGATTTCACCAGCAAATCTCAAAAACCCAAACCTACATCAAATAATTTAAACAGAACTGGCATTTTCTTCATATGGAATGCAAAATGCACACATTCACATACTTACATATACATAAATATATACATATATGTTTCCTTTACAAAGCTCCAAGGTTGCATTACCAGCATGCAAACCTCTTTTTCCAAGGAAATTCCTAATACTGACAAGGAATGTCTAAAATACTTGGAGACATATTTCCAGAAAATTGGATGCTCTTTTCTTCTTGGCTCTTGAGGATGTTCCTGCCAAACTTCTACCAATGACCATTTAAAAAAATTTACACCCACATTGGTAATACACATTTAAAACATACTGACAAAATGGCCCGCCTGGACTTAAGAAAAACAAGGAAAAAAAACACCCCACAATAAAATCTAAACCCTTAGAAGGCGGAGTTTAGCTTTTTATATTCTTTTTCAGCCACATTATGTTGCATCACTGCTAAAACAGAAGCAGCATATATCATCCAAGATATTTGCAAATAATATATGTGTCACGTTTCCCAGCTGCTATCTTTAAATGCAATTTGTACTAATCTGAGTTCTAGTTCAAAAGCATCTGGACGATCCTGAGGGTTTGCAGCCAGCATTTCCTTAATCAGTTGTTTCATTCGCCCATTCATAGACTTTTTCTTCACAGGAATGAGAAGTTCCATTTTGGGATTTTCCAGAAGCGCCTCCCCAACAGGCACAATCTCAGTTCCTTGTTTGACATAACTCCCCAAGAGTTCCTTCTTTGTCTCTGTGTCTATGAATGTGATTCTTTCCAGCATTGCCCAGATGATAATCCCCAGAGCAAAGATGTCAGCTTTTGCTGTATAATGTCCCTCCCACACTTCAGGAGCCATGTAGAAATCTGTTCCACATGCTGTGGAAAGGAAACACTTGTTTACACTGACAGGTTCTTCTGGGTTCTGCCCAGAGGCTGAACAAACTTTACTGAGACCAAAATCTGCCACTTTGAGTGTGGGTTCCAAGTCACTGGTATCCATCCTACTTTGAGAAATCAGGATGTTATCAGGCTTAAGATCTCGGTGGATGATCTGGTTTTTATGCAAGAAAGCCAGGGCACTGCTCAGCTGGAGCATGAAGCTGGTGTTAGTTTTACGATTAGGTTTCCTGGACAACAGATATTCATTCATATCTCCTCCATCACAAAAATCCATCACAAACCACAAGTAATAGGCGCTTCTGGGATCAAAGGCAATTTCTCCTTTTAATGAAGTCTCTACAAGCTGTAAGAAGGCGAAAAAAACCAGATTACAATCACTGGCATAATTTATATAATTTAGCTATTAAAAAGAGTAACTGGATAAGTTAGTGGTAACTGGTTAAGTTAGTCTCCAATTTTAAATGGAAATTCTATGAATATTTTATTGTTCAGTGCTTTCATATATGCATTTTGTTTTAAACTTCAGTACTTAGTACTTCAAACTGTCACTTTGTCGCTAATGAATACACACTAAATCTCCAAAGCAAGACGTAAAAACTTGTTTCAAAGCAGCTTTGTTTTGCAAAGTGTCCAACTGGCTACACATTTTCTGCATATGTCAATGAAGTTAAACTCTACCCACCTAGCTAACAGCTTCATGAAAGATCGGTTTAAGCAGCTAGACCTGGGAGATTGCCAGCTGGGATATAAACATCAATTAGTAAATTCTATTCAAAATGAAACTTTCTACTCATTGCATATATACTATCAACATAATCTATGAAATTGAGAGAAAAATGGTCAAGGAACAACTAGTTGTTACAGAAATGAAGTTCTCCTGTGGTCACTGATAAAGGCTGATATCATTACTTCATAAACTTATACAGGCAGAATGCAAATATGTAGGCAATCTCTATCACTGGATGACTTCTAAAAACCAAGGTATAAAAGTCTTATTTGAATTTGATATAAAAATTCAAATCTGAGTTTATTTCTTTGATATAAGATGAAAACCTAGAATCACTGTTTTGTTACCATTATCTAATTGCAACTCTTCTATTACCTGAAATTCAAGAATATTAATTACTTCATTGAACATGAACTACCATTCTAAAATATAGACATATAAGTGCTTTGAAAGCATTTGTCCTATGGAATCCTTTTTAGACACATGGATTGAACTAAAATTCAGTAGGAAAGCTGAAGAGTTGTGAAATAGTGGACTGCTAATTTTACACTTAAATCTACTGGTACTTCTTGTCATTTTGGTAAGCAAAGAACACCTCTCCATGTCATCTCACCCCATGGCAAACAGCAGTAATTGCAATGGTCTGCAGATGTCTCTTTTGCATGCATCTTTCTTATTGCATGTGTTTTCTAGTGAGACAGAAAATGAAAGATAGAAAGGTACAGATCCCACTATTATTTAGCAGGTGCACTGTTGCCAAATATGCTGAGATTAAAGACAAGCACCATCACTCTTACTTCATTTCCTCTCTTCTTCTGTCTTTACTCTCAAAAGCAAACTTCCTAAGTAGCTTTGAGCAACATGGAGTCTCCCAGCATCCAAAGAATGGTTTAGAGTAAGGCCAGATAGTAAATATTTTAGGCTTGACAAGCCACATAAGGTCTCAGTTCCATATTCTTCTTCCTTTTCTTTCTCTTTTTTTAAAAAACAATTCTTTAAAAATATAAAGATTTTTTTTGGCATCCAGGCCACAGAAAAACAAGCTGAGGGATATAGTATGAGGGCCCCTGGTTGAGAGCTACACAACTACAGAGCCCAATGTGCTTACTGTCACGTGTGAGCCATTGGTTCTCCTGCCTGAAGTGCTTCAATAGCTTCCCCATTATCTTAGGATACAGTCTAAGTTATAACATGGGTATGGGATCCTGTGTGCCCTGACCCCCACTGATCTTTCTAGCATCACCTAAAACAATTATCCCCACACACTATAATCTTACTGTCTTCTTTTAATTCTTAGAACACCTCATGCTTTTGGCTTCAAGACATTTGTGTACAGTTCTTTCTGCCTGGGAAGTTTTCTCACTCACGGGTTAACTCCTCTTTACAAGTTTCAGTTGAAACAGCCCCTAATTCCTGAACCTCAGGATTATGTCGGGTTCCCTATTATATGCTTTTCACTCATGACACTTATCCCAAGTATACAGACTGGCCACTAAATTGCCATGCATGAGATTGTGTCCTTTGTTAATTGTTTTACATTTTCTTCTAGGTGAGTTGTTTAGTTATCAGGAGCTGACTTAATCATTCTGAGAACAAGGAAGGTATCTAAAAAAACATGGAGGAAAAAAATTTGTGTAGAGAATGGAGAAGACCATGCAAAGGGGCTCTGAAGTCACACTAAAGATTTATTTAGTTGTCTTTACTAGATGTAAATTTAGGGAAGGTACTTGCTAAATGTGGTCGTGAATGTCTGCTTAACTAAATAAATCCACAGAAAAGACAATTTTAATAGAGCTACACATAACTGAGTACTTCCTATGTGCCAAGTATTGTATCTGCATCATCTCTAATTTTGACAAGTCACATGGAAGGCAAAAAATTATTTCTATTTTACATAGGAATTTACATAGAAAAGACACAGATTCTGAAAAAAGTTGGATTATTTAACTCGTCACACATACAGCTAGCAAAAGTGACACAAGTCAAATGCAGGTCTATCAGGCTTTAAAAGATAAAAGAGATTACTAAACAAAAAAGGTGATTCACATACCGAATCAAGTCTGGAAATACTTTACATCTTAAAGCCTCGGTTAAGACCAGCTAATGCTTAGTTACTATAAAGGTTGCTCGAACAGGACTCAAGGACACCACCAGCACTAAATCATATTTCAAATTTCTGCATTTGTAGTACTTAAGAGATTATGCATCTTAGTCTCTAAAATTCAATGCAAAGTTCAACAAGGTTCTACCCACTTTTAAGAGGAAATGTAGTAAGAACAGTTTCTACTATTTTCTATTAGTGTAACTTACATAATAAGCATTTTTAGAAAAGTAACAATAAATCTAGTAAAGGCTAGACAGTTGTGTTTTATAGTCACTGTTTAAAAAAAGAAAACTTCAGGGCATAGCATGCTGAACTACAATATAAACATATATTGGTGTTAGTTCACCACACAATAAAACGGAATTCCAAGTTTCTGATTATACAGATTAATGTTTTCTTTGTTGTTCCTATCTGAAAATTTTTGTTGTTTTAAAAACAGACTTTTGTACCCTGATGGTAAATTCTGAATTTAGACCCAAGTTGTTTCCTTTTCCAAGAATGATTGGACTTAAGAAATTTTGCTATGGCCTTTAACCACCTATTTCTTAAGTATGTTTTTTCTTCAGCAAGTATAGAGCTACTAAAGATTTTGATTTCTAGGCAGAAGTCGACTGAAAAAAAAAAAAAGCTTTTGTTTTCCTTGGTCAATGTTCTCCTTAGGTCTACAAAAGAGTAATTTGGAGGTTAAGAGAGCACAAGTTCTAGCTGTCAGATAATCTAGTGTTCAGCTCCCAATTCTGCTACTTGCTAGCATGTGACTTTGGATAAATACATTATCTATTCTAAGCCTCAGTTTCTTCATTTTTAATGATAATAATACTTTCCTCATAGGATTGTTCTGAGCAAGTGCCTTTACAACTCTTAGCACAGAGCATGGAACTGAGTAGGAGCCCAAACATTAGCTATTAGCACTGTTAATAACATTCAAGTGCTAAGCCACTTACTTCATGAGAACTAACTGGAATTGCTTGGTTAAGAAACCACATAACACTCCCAAACAGCAGAAGCTTATATTCAAACCAGTGATTTGTTAGAGATGCCTAATTACCTATGGGTACTGCTATTGGTTGTGGAGTTTTTCCTTTTCTTGTATTCAGTTCCAAAAAAAATTGATTTCAAATAAGTGAACTAATAGACTCTAGTCTCATTCACTTCTCTAGCTCCCATGTTGCCCTATTCCTATGCAGACTGGCACATTTCACAGCTTAACAGGTGGCTTATGTTATATTTAGGTATTTGCATAACAGGTTTAAATAAAACCTTGTTTTACAGCAAACATCTACTCAATTCTTGGTAGACCCCATCTACTCCTATACAAACACCCACATTTAAAAGTAGAAGTTCATCTGACTCTTTCATTTCTCTTCTTGCTGACCAATGAATGCTATGTTCAAATCATTTCTATTTCCCATTCAACCACACATACCTGCAGATAAAGGGAAGAATTAGAGCCGTGGGACATCTTTTGCACCATCCCATCTTTTTGTAGGATGCATTCCTCCAAGTGAATCACATTTGGATGTTGGCTCTTGATACTGCTTAGTGCCCAGAACTCACGCAGGGCTAGTTCGACATTTTCAGGTGCATGGCATCGAATTTTCTTCACTGCCACCCGTGCAGAAGTCTTTCTGATGACTGCTTCATACACAACACCGTAACTACCTCGGCCTACCTCCCGTATTAGATCGTACTTCGGCTGGCTACTCACCATCTTCAAGGTCAAAGTTTCTGGAAAAATCAACAAAGTGCTCTGCTGAAATTAACTATGCTTACTGGTTTGTATTTCTTCTTTGTATGATACAGTTACTATCTGTCTGTTTGCAGTGCTTGAAAGATATTTGCTATACCTTGGGCAAATCCAAATATTTAAATAATAATAGTAAAGTAGCTAACAGTTACCATGTATCAGGGACTGCTCTAAGCACTTTACAATATTAAATTCCCTTAATCCTCACAACAGTGTTATTAGTTAGGTACTATTATGGTCATTTTACAGATGAGGAAACTAAAGCATGGAGAGTTTAGGCAACATGCCCAAGGTCAAAGAGCTGGTAACTGGTGGACCTGGATTTGAAACCAGGACATCTGGCTCTGACATCCCTAATTTTTTTTTTTTTCTTTACTTACCGGACAACATCCCTAATTTTAATCACTACACTATACTGCCTCTTACACGAACCACTTCAAAACATCACTGTTAAAAGTAAACCCCAAAATTCAGCATTCTTATTTAGATCATGAAAAAACAAACAAAACTCCAGCTTCTCCTTAAAATTGACACACAAATAAAAATCAGGTCATAAAAACAGCAAATACAGAAGACCCTCACAGTTAGAAATACAAACACCTGGTTTATACTTTGGGACTGAAAGTGAACCAGGTCATGTATAAACTGAAAATGTGTAGTCATATTTATTATTTAAAAGTAAACAGTCAAAGTGTGTATGCTCCCATTTTAATTTTCTATTTTAGTTTACTAATTTTAATTTAATGTTTTGTCCGTATTTCTTGCTAAATAAATGAAAATAAAGTTTGTAGGGAAAAATGTTCCTTTAAAAATAAAGTAAGCTAAAAAAAATAAATAAAAATAAAGTAAGCTACTTAGAATACGGCTACCTTTCTGTGGTTGTTGAACAACAGCTTCAGATCTGTCATTTTTGCCAACAAAAACTGTCCTCCATGTGACAGGGGTCTCTGACAGACCTGGGAACTCAACTTGATAAATTACCTATAGGCAGGAGCAAAGGCCCTACACAGAAGTGCTCATGTGTCGAATCAAGAAAATCTAAAGTGTGCCTCTTCAATCTCCAATGAATGTCGATATTTTATCGAGCTTCAGGAACAAATTCTCATTTGTAGATTGTCACCATGGGCAAGAAAAGTAAACTAAGATTGTACAATTTTTATATTGTACGGTTTGCGGGGACAACAAAAGCCACTGACGCTAGAGCCTGAAAAATTGAGAACAGCTATGTCAGGTCCATAGGCTAGATTTAAAAGAAAATGAAACCTTCTGAGATTGCTTCTTAGTCCCACTTCCTCTAATTGGACACCCACCCTTCCAAGTCCTACTGTGTTTCCCAGTGTCTGATTTCCTGCCGCAGATCCTCTGCCACAACTACACAGTAGACATTCTTGCCTGCTCTCTGCGGACCGCCAATCACTACCCATCTCAAAGTGACCTGTGTCTTTCAAGCCGTCCCACATCCCCATACGAAAGAGCACCTGAATAAGGGGGAGGGTGTGTGCTTTATGAAATCCTTGAGACCCTGGGTCAAAACACGGCACTGTGACGCGTCCTGTGTGCTAAGTGACTTACGACGGCATTTCCCGGGCCCTCAAGCCTGCAGTGCTAATTCAGTGTTTCGACGCGGGCGGGCAGGCCGTACACCTGCTGATGCCCGCGAAGGGCCCGTCCCGGGCAGAGGTGTTGCCCGACGCGGCAGCTCATTGGTCAAGTATCCGGCCCTCCCCCTCCCCGGCCGCGTCCCTATGAAACCCGGAGCGGATCCCCCCGAGGCCCTTCACCCCGGGGAGTCAGTCCTGCAGCTGCCCCAACAACTACGGGCTGGCGGCCGAGGCCCGGGGCCTGGGGAGGAGGCCGCGGGCATATGAGGAGGCCGCGGCTGGGGCCCGAGGCCTGGGGAGCGCGGGGCCTTCCTTAGGATGACTCCGCTGACAGGTCTTTGACAGGCCTCCTGGGAAGTGAGGCACACGCAGGGCTCCTCGGCTCTGCAGCAGGGACTCTGCCAAGCCTTAGCACCAGATTTTACCTCAGGGTAGCCACCGCCGCCGCTTCTCCCTCTCACGGGCTCTGCAGGCCGCCATTATCACGCAGCTCGGGCCTCGGCCGCGGCGGCCGCCAGTCAGAAGCTGGCGCGCGCCCCCGTGGTGCGCGCTGACACACCCCCTGACGCCTCGCGGTCCCGCCCCTCTCCGGCTTTCCGTAGCGCAAGCCTGGACGCCGTGCGCCTTCCCTATTGGGCGCGCTCCCGGCGCTCCGCCGGCCTCCTCCCTTGCCCGCGGCTTTCAGGAGCCAGGAGTTGCAGAAGGTGTGCGCGCTCCCGAACGCATCGCTCTAGCCCCTCCCCGCAGGGGGTAGCCGGACCGCGGAGTCGGGAGGCCACTCCACGCCCGGGGCTCGGTTGGCCTCCAGCCGCAGGAGGCGCGCGCGGCCTGCGGTTCCCGGGATGGTCTGCAGCAGCAAGTCCGGGCCTGGGGGAGCGCGCGCCCGGCGGTCTCCCTTCCACCTCCCCGCCCCCCTCCGACCTACAGAGCCGCGGGCAGGTGTGCTGGGGCCGCTGGGGTGGAACGCCTGGTGCATCTTCTTCGGCTCGGGCTTAGGGTGCTTGCGGGACGCGGTGCTCTCTCGGCGCTCCGCGGGGAGGTGCGGCCGGGGTTGGGAGGCCCGGCGTCCACCCTGCCGGGAGGGAGGCTGCACCTTTTGTCAGAGTCACTGAGCCATGTTTGCGGGCGGTGCAGTTGCTGAGGCGGCGGCGGCGCGGGACTGGGTGCGATCATCTGGGAAGACGCCGTCCCCTGCCCCGCCGGCGCGGTGGTATCTCCCTTAAAGAAGCCGGCACCTCATTGTTCCCGGGCAGCGGCCGCCGGGAGTCGGCGGCGCCCGCCGGGCGCTGGGAGGAAGGGGCGGAGGCGCCGGCACCCAGCCGCTACCGCCCGCGCACAGCCGGCCGGGCGGCCGCGCTCACTGGCTCCTCGTGGGGAGTCGGGATCCAGTCGGCGCCCATCAGAGGGGCGGCGGTCGGGGCGAGCCGGGGCCGGGATTGACAGCGAAGACAGCTGTTCCCTCGCGGCCCGACTGTCAGCCGGTCTTTGGGCCACCCGTCAGTGGTTTGTCGGATCCCGGCACGCATTTCCTGACAGCCAGCCCCGGACTGCCAGTTACTCAGAGACCCGCACCGATCGGTCCTTCAGTTACACAGATCAGGAAGCACCAGCCAGAACCGATCATTCCTTCTTCACCTATTTATTCTGCATCTATTATTTGTCAGTAAAGTGGTTGTTCCTCCTCCCAGTGCTGTATGAGACACCATTTCAAAGAATCCCTGTCACTGCCGTCAAAGATCAACCAATGACCCATTTTATTTTCTGCCCTCCATTTATGGACCTTCTCCAGAGAGACCAGCACTGGGTTAGGTCTTTAAATTATTGCTCTTAATCCTAATCCACAAGGGACAGGCTTTATTATCAACCCTGTTTTTACAGGTGAGGAAACAGACCTCTTCCTTATTTGACCGAAAAAATGTCTGGCTTTCTTTTGGGGGGGGGTGCCTGCCTTGGATTCCCACTCCCTTGGTGTAAAACCTCCATCCCCAAACAAAAACAAAAAACCTGCTCTGTAACTTCAGATTTTTGTCCATAGTGCCTTGTTCCAGTCTTCATCTGTCTGCTGAAAATACGCCAGTCAAAGCTTGGTTTCTGCCCTTAAAGGTAGGGGGAAAATACCAAAGGCTTTGTGCAGACCTGTGTGGGTAATTGATCAGAGTTAGCAAAAGGGATATCTTTTGGTTAGAGAAGTCTTTTCCCTTTGTTTGTCTCAGTCATTAAATATAGGTATTCCTCCTCTCAAGCTGGCTGAAGAACTGAGACTTAAAATCCACCCCATAACCTCCAAGGATAGGCTGACTACAGTTTGTGAGGTGGATTCAGACCTTGTGGAACCTGAAGCTTAAATAATTTGGGGTGTCCTCTTTAGCAAAAAGATTACAAAATGGTTGGGGTTTTGGAAGGAGCTCTGTGAGGGACACTGAATCTTAAGCTTCATTAGCTTCAGAGTCAACCTCCCCCTGCATATTACCTTACATCATTATTTGTTTGCCCATAGGCCTTCTATAGACTGGGAGTTCCTGGGGACAGGCCCCTTGTCTGTGATTCATCTGCAACCTCTGTCTGATGAGGTATCAAAATACACCTGAGGATAGTACTGTCATGCATTGCTGGAAGGCAAAATGATGGAAGTCTAATTAAGAAAATCAGGCAATCTATAACCTCATTACATATGCTCTTTCACCAAGTAAAGGTCAAATCCTAAACTTCTAGGTATCTATCCTAGTGATATATTGGCAAAAATACGAAATAACTGTATTCATAAAGCTATTCATTATGGTATTATTTTTATAGAAAGTACTGGAAGCTGTGTATATGTCAAAGAACTAGAAGAATTAATAATACTATGTACATAGGGTAGAATGCTGTGCAGCTATAAAAAGATAATATGGAAGATTTCTTATATATACTAATGAACATACTCATATGAAATGATGGCCATATATATGATTAAGTGAAATAAGCAAGGTGCACAATAGTGTTTATAGTATGCTATCTTCTATGTAAGTATAAGGGGAGATACAAATATATATTACTTTTTATAATTAAAAGTAAAAAATGGAAGAATAAGCTCCAATCTTCTATAAGTGGTTTCATATTTGGGATGGAGTGGTAGGAATGGCAATGAGACTTCTTTGAACTTACCTTATTATACAGTTATTATTTTGGAACTTGTGAATGTTTTGCATATTTATAAAACAAAGTTAAATAAAAAGAATAAAGCGCTCCATCAAAACTTAAAACAAATGGAAAACAATGAGCCATCTGTATATCAGATTGATGGCATAACTACACAGAAGATCATTGCAAGTGGCTTTATAAATATTTTGACTGTACCTCCTTAATGGGACATAGTCTAAGACAACTAGAACTGCATAGAAATATTAAATTGCATTCATTAATTTTATTGTTAGTAATATTGATATTGTGCTTTTGGACTTGATAGATATATTTAAGAATAAAGCAAAAAAGTAATTACGTAAATGTATTTTCTAGCTTTGCTGAAAAGGCCTTAGAAGCAATGATCAACCCAGTAGTAATGAACACCCCTGGTGCACAGACTTGGTTTCTAAATACTATTTTCCAGTTTTAAAAAATGAAAAATTAAAGAAATCAAGGCTCCTTTGTAGATAGAAGGTTGATTTCAGATCTGGAACAGGTAAGATGGGATGGATCATATTATACCCCTGGAAGTCAGGAAGCTATCAAAGACTATTGTGGTCATGTAAAATGACTAAGGAACCAACACAAAGAGGCCCCACTGGCCAAGATGGAACACTTTGAGCATTAAAAGAAAAATAATGGCTTCAGTAGATTTGTATATATTGTAAAATACATACAAATCCAATAACTAATGATACTTAAGGAACATAACACATTTGTTACCAATGGAGTTTTACAGGGAATCAACTAATTTGCTCTGAGGATTGATAAGTAAAAGGAAATAAACATTTCTGGGCTTTCCTTGAGTTATATTGCAGGCAATTAAATAGTAGATAAGAAAAAGTTATATTTTTATAGATGAGTTCCAACTAATAAATGCAGAAGAAATTATAGGATTAGAAAAGTACAATTTTGCAAACCCTAATGAAAGAATGAGTCTAGGCAATGATCATGAAATGGTGCTAAACAATTGGATGAAAAATTGTTGTAGAACATTGTGATAAAGAGCTTAGGCTGAGCTATTGAACCCACTGACCATTCTTAAAATCACTAAGAGGTGTTTTTAAGAAATTATGAGATATTCTTGCCTGAGTTACTACCCAATTCAAGATCTAATTATCTGTTTACCAGAAACATTAAGGATAGACAAACATCACAATCAGCCACATTATACAGGACAAATGACCTGATTTCTGCAACAAATTTATGGTATGAAAATGCAACAGGAAGGTAGATGCTAAAGCATAAAACTCAAGATGCGTGCCAGATGCAAAAACCTTATTTGGATCCTGATTCAAGTGAGCCAACTGTTAAAAGACATCTTTGGTATAAATCAAGGAGATTTGAATATGAACTCATAAGGTTAAATTAAGAAATTATTGTTCTTTCTTGTTTGGTGTGATGATGACAATAGTGCCTATGGAAATAAAAGCCTTTTTCGATTAGAACTGAACACTATTGTATTACGGATAAAATTAAATGAGGTGTAGGATGTGCTTTAAAATACTACTCCCCAAGCAGCCACAACAAAGAGGGAGGGAGACTGCCAAATGTTGATAGGTGTTGATACCTGGTGCTGAGTACATGAGGTGCATTGTACTATTCTACCTTTGTGTATGTTTGAAATTTTCCATAATAAAAAGTTTAACAACCATTCTCAAAAAATGAAGTAAGTGTCTTGGCTAGGTGGGAACTTGAGTGTGGCAATTCTGCCCCCTCGTGGTCGTTTCTGTTGGTGCCACGGCTGTGCCCTCAAGGTGGGTCTGCATTCCTAGGTGTATGTAAAGTAACGTTATTTATAAATCTCACAAGAATCCTACAAAGTGAATAGTATTAGTATAACATTTTACAGCTGAGGATACAGACTTAGAGGAACTCAGTAACTTAAGTTCCTGATAAGTCACTGGTGGAGCCAAACTCCCAAGCTGCATGAATGGCTGTTTCTGGACCTAATTTTTCCTACCTGAACAAAGGGTCGCATGGGAAGAGGCAGGTAGAGATGCCTTTAGTTAGAATGGGTCCACAGGAAGCAGGTCATCAGGGAGCAATTTCACCTATAAACTACAGATAAATATAAATAGATAATATAAAGGTAAATAAATGATAGGTAATATCCATATTGCCTACTGTGCCTGGCACTGTGCAAAGTACAGTTTGTACATTATCTCATTTACTCTGCATAGTTATCCTGTGAACTACATGTTATTACTACTCCCCTTTTACAACTGAGGAAACAGAGCTTCTCTGAGGTGAGAGGACTTGTCCAAGTCACACAGGTAGAAAATACCTCAATTGGGACTTGAACCCAGGTCTGAATACAATGTCTATGTGTTTTTAAATCAATTTTTGTGAGATAGACTTTACACATCTTAAGTGTATAATGCTTGTGTTTTTAACCTCTCGTGAACATTGCATACTCTTTCACTTTAGCACGAATGCAAATACTAAATTTTTCCTGGATAGTTTATTAATTTTTTTCTAAGTAGGAATGGGGGCCATGAAAGAGAAGAAAACAGTTCAGAGAGGGAAGGTGGGAAGGTAAGGTGAAAGCTCACAGTTCTGCCTGGAGTTCACTGTCCCTCTGATGATTATCTTTTCTTGTAGGAAGATGTGGCTCTTTATACTTTTATCTCCTTTTCTTTTAGAAGAATCACCATCATGCCTTTTCAGCCAGTTATATATACAGCTAAGTCAGTGGTCCTCAAATTGGGTGATTTACCTTTCAGGGGACATTTTGGTGATGTCGGGGACATTTTTGGTTATCACAGCTGGGAGGGTAGGGCTACCAGCATCGTAGGTACAGACCAGGGATGCTATTAACCATCCTACAGTGCACAGGTCAGTCCCCACAACAAAGAATTATCCTGCTCAAAATATCAGGAGTGTGGAAATCAAGAAACCTGATCAAGTAATGGGTGACTTGTTGTGCAAATGCAGCTTAAGACCAGTCTCTTAGTCTCCTTCCCACCAGATTTCTGGCCCTGAATTTCTCTCCTGTAGAAATTCTTGGAGGCATCACCAATGCTTTATCAGAGACATAGTATCCTCTGAAGCCATCTCCCCCTGGACCAGCCGCAGGTGTTAAAGTGCTACTAAGTTGTTAAGGACCAGGCCTGCCAGTGGCTGGGGGAGCAGCTCCTGCCTTGCCATAGCAAGGAGACTCCCCGTCAATGTTCCCTGCCCCCTCCCAAGCTGAGGGAGACCCAGCCCTATCTCTACAGGAGAAGGCTGGTGGAGAAACTCCGTTAAGGGGAGTACTGGGTGAGAAACATCACACATCACACATGCTGTGTGACCATGAGCAAGTCTCCCTGCTCTGGGCCTCAGTTTCCCCATCTACATAATCAGGGGTCTGACCAACTCATCTCTAAGAATCCTTCCAGCTCCGACACTCTGTTCTTCAATCCTACACCTCCACTATGCTCACACCAGGAAGATGGAAATATTTATTTCTGAGTCAGCCCCCAGACAAATGATTCAGGAGCCCAAAAAGGTCACGTGTTAGGTACAATTTTAGTTGTTTTGTCTTTGGGTGGCTCCTAGTTGTCTCCTCAGTGAGGATTGAGAACAGCTGGAGCAGCTAGTCATTGAGACCAAGTTCCACACCCGCTGCCCTTGGTGACAGGAACAGGAGTGCCCCCATCTGATAGCTATGGTGAGTGAGGAGTTGAGGGCTGCAAGACAAGGTCCCAAGAGCATCCCAAACTGAGGATTCCCTCAGCTCCTCAGCAGGTGCTAAGATGTTGGAGCTTGGGTGGCCTTTGACCCTTCTGGATGCTGCATGTTACAAGGGCAGAAACCTAACTCAAACAGATTTAAAGGAAATGGTTGGCACACGTGCCAGAGAAGAATGGAGATGGGAATATTCGCTTCAGGAAGGTTTTGATTCAGCAGCTCACATATTGCTAAAAACTCAGATTCCTTTGTTCTGCCTTCCACTTGCTGACTTCATGTCAAGCAGGTCTTCTGTGGGCCCAGGTGCTCAGCTGTGCTAGGGATTCAGCCTCAGAAGCGTGTATCCCGCAGGACAGGGAAAGTCAGCTACTCCATTCCTCAAACAATAGTCCTGGAATTAAGTCTTTTGGACCTGATTGGCTCACCTAGGGTTGTAAGCCCTTCCTTGATGAAGCTCTGTGTCCTGGAGGGTGGGTCTTACTGATGGGTTTAAATCCAGAGGCTGAGGGGCAGCTAGCAAACTTCACTACACATACCCTGTCCTGAGGAGTCATCTAGTGCCTGGCATATGGTGAGTGCTTTATTCATCAAGTCAAAACCTATTTAATGAGTACCTACTATGTGCAAGAAATTATGCTAAATGGTGGTGAAAAGGCAGAGAAAAGAAGACGGAAGTCCTCACCCTCATGGTCCTCACTGTTCTGTAAGGGGAGATGCACACTTAAACAGGAAAAGAAGGTTCAGTGTGATTAGTGCCAGAAGGGCTTACGTGAACCCGGTGTTCTTAAGTGAAGGGGAGTGGGGGTCTGGGAAAGCTTTTGACAGGAGGTGGTATTTCAATTGAGACTTGAGGGTCACAGTGAGGTACTTGGATACTTCATCAAATTGACATTTGAGTATTTGGTCAACAGCTATTTAGAGCAGGGGCTGAGTGCTGTTTGGGGGAAGGGCAGAGAAGGAGGCTCCAGGTAACGGCACTTAGCTTCTCGATGGTCCTGAGCATTTGGACCCTGGACAAACCTGAAGAACCCATATAGCAAAACAGAGAAGCCTGCTACTCAGTGAGGCACTGAAAGTTAACAGGCTTGCCCCCTGACCTCCTACCCCCAAAGCCTTACCCACATTTTCCTTCCAACAGCGTACAGAACTCTCCCTGAGAGGAGAATATAATAGTCTCCAACATGTATGGGCACCAAAGAGCGAGGCACTGTGCCAGACACCGGGGATGTGGTCATGGACAGAACATGCCCAGGGCCTGCTCTTCCAGAGCTCACCTTCCACAAGTGATCACGAGAAGAGATGCATAAACACAGCTCTGGAAAGTGCTGTGAAGAAGCTCCAGGGGCAATGAGGCTTGTTAGTAGGCAGGGAGTGGAGATAAGATGGATCATATGGGTCATGGAAGGCCTCTCTGAGCATGTGACATTTATGCTAAGAAATGACCAATGAGTAGTAATTAGCTAAGTGAGCAGTGGAGGGAAGAGCAGGTAGGCAAAAGGAACATGCATACCAGCCGCTCTGCCCAGGACTGAATTGGAAGTTTAAAGCAGGAGCTAGGGGAAGCAATGGAGGGAAGAAGGTACCAGGAAACTCCGTTGTAGCTATAGATGTAAGCCTTGTCCCCAGCCCAACTTTATCAGTAACAAAGCCCTTATCTTCATCTGTCTATCTGATTCCCATTCTTTTTTCCTAATAGGTCCAGATTCCAGGGGGAAGAGGTTTGATGATCAGCCTTAAATCACCAACACAAGGCAAGGGCCAGGTCCTGGAGGTCCTTGTAGACCATATAATGAATTCTGAGATGAAGTCATTGAAGGTTTTTTTAAATTGCAATAAAATATACATGACATAAACTAATCGTTGTTAAAGGTACAGTTCAGTGGCATTAAATATATCACACTGTTGTGCAACCATCACCACCATCCATCTCCAGAACTTTTTAATCTTCCCAAACTGAAACTCTATACCCATTAAACAATAATTCTCCATTTCCTCTTCCTGCTATTGTACTTTCTCTCTATGAATTTGACTGTTTTAGGTAACTCATATAAATGTTATATGACATAAAAATATTTGTCCTTTTGTTTGTGGTTTCTTTACTTAGCATAATGTCTTCAGTTCTTCAATTCATGTGGCATGTGTAAGAATGTCTTCATTTTTAAGACTGAACAATCTTCTTTGTAGGTATACACCACATTTTGTTTATCCATTCATCCTTCCATCACCAGAGGATTTTAAGGAGAGATTTTAAACATGACCAGCTTTCCAGTTTAAAGGATCTCTTAACTGCCTGGCTGAGAATGATCAAGGGTGGGTGAGAGGATGTGGGGAGGTCAGTTGCAAAGGTCTAGGTGAGAGATGGTGGTGGTGTGGACTAGGCTGTGATCAGGGAGAAGGGGAGTAGATTTCAGGGCAGGTAGGAGATGACACAGGATCTGGGGTTTGGAGGTTTGGGGTGGGAAGCAAGAATCATCAAAGAATTAATGATCTGAACTCAGTCTTTTTTTTAATTTTTATTTGTTTTTTTTTTTTATTTTTATTTATTTTTTTTTATTGAAGGGTAGTTGACACACAGTATTACATTAGTTTCAGGTGTACAACACAGTGATTTAACATTTATATACATGATAATTCTAGGTACCAGCTATCACCATACCAAGTTGTTACAATATTTTGACTATATTCCTTATGCTATACATTACATCCCGGTTACTTATTTATTTTACAATTGGAAGTGTGTACTTTTTTTTTTTTGTGAGGGCATCTCTCATATTTATTGATCAAATGGTTGTTAACCACAATAAAATTCTGTATAGGGGGGTCAATGCTCAATGCACAATTATTAATCCACCCCAAGCCTAATTTTCATCAGTCTCCAATCTTCTGAAGCATAATGAACAAGTTCTTACATGGAGAACAAATTCTTACATAGTGAATAAGTTACATGGTGAACATTACAAGGGCGGTCATCACAGAGGCTTTTGGTTTTGATCATGCATTATGAACTATAAACAGTCAGTTCAAATATGAATATTCATTTGATTTTTATACTTGATTTATATGTGGATACCACATTTCTCTCTTTATTATTATTATTTTTAATAAAATGCTGAAGTGGTAGGTAGATACAAGATAAAGGTAGAAAACATAGTTTAGTGTTGTAAGAGAGCAAATGTAGATGATCAGGTGTGTGCATGTAGACTATGTGTTAATCCAAGCTAGACAAGGGCAATAAAACATCCACGATGCAGCAGATTTCTCTCAGAACAGGTGGGGGGAGGTTCTAAGCCTCACCTCTGTTGATCCCCATTTTCTCACCTGATGGCCCCCCTGCGACTGTGCCTGTCTTAGGTTGTTCCTCCCTTGAGGAATCTTACCCGTCTCTGGCTAACCAGTCATCTTCCGGGGCCATACAGGGAAATGTTAAGTTGGTAAGTGAGAGAGAAGCCTTATTGTTTGAAAAGGTTAGCTTTTTACTTCTTTGCATATTTTATGCCCTGTGGCTTCTATGCCCAGCATTTGTCTTGAGGTGTCTTTACCACTTGGAAGAATTATGATACTTGGTAAATTCGATATGAGGCACGAATTCTACTTAAGGGTTATAATTAGGAAGGAAGAAGAAAAGCTATAGAAGTAGCAGGTGGAAGAAAACCTGGGAAGATTGATTATTTCTTTGACATACCTTCTTGTAGAGTAACTTTAGCATGTATAGGTTTTAAACTACTAATTAAATTGCACACACACATTAACATAATAGGAGTACAGTTACGTAACCAAAGCATACCTGTAATTACCAGCCATCTCCAGTGAAACCAAGAAAACCAGTTAGGCACCTTAGGCATTTGTGAAAACTTATCTATAATATGGTGAATATTGTCCAACTGAACTTGAACAGTCTGAGAGAAATCAGACAAATCAAAACAACCCATTCCTGGGGACTGTTCACATCCCATATGTTCTTTTAACAGTAAATAGTCTGTAGTTGTAAGATTATGGAGCACTACAATTTGCACTTCTCCTAATTCTTGGTTGAGTTCCAACAGTTTAGATCCAGTCAAATTTGTTGTTTTGCTGTATGCACAGGCCAGCTTAGATATCTCCTTCATTCCCATGGCAAGTCCAGGAACTGGTGGGATGAGTGCATCTACACCTGTAGCAGTGCATGGATCTTTGTTGGGGTTTTTTGATGGTCATCTTCTGGCATGAGTCTTCCGGAGAGTGCTCATGTTGGAAGTTCTTCTTCATATCGTATCTTAGTTAATTTTCGGGGTAGCCAAATTAGGCTTTGATCCTCTGTATAAAAACAAACAGACCCTATGCCTATACTTTTATATGCCCTTTATATCATTGTGTAGAACTCATTGGAGGTCACCACACAGGAACTGCTTTTTTTTTTTATCATTAATCTACACTTACATGATGAATATTTTGTTTACTAGGCTCTCCCCTATACCAGGTACCCCCTATATACCCCTTTATAGTCACTGTCCATCAGCATAGCAAAATGTTGTAGAATCACTACTTGTCTTCTCTGTGTTGTACAGCCCTCCCCTTTCTCCTACCCCCCCCATGCATGCTAATCTTAATACCCCCCTTTTTCTCCCCCTCCCTTATCCCTCCCTACCCACCCATCCTCCCCAGTCCCTTTCCCTTTGGTACCTGTTTGTCCATTCTTGAGTTTTGTGATTCTGCTGCTATTTTGTTCCTTCAGTTTTTCCTTTGTTCTTATACTCCACAGATGAGTGAAATCATTTGGTATTTCTCTTTCTCCGCTTGGCTTGTTTCACTGAGCATAATACCCTCCAGCTCCATCCATGTTGCTGCAAATGGTAGGATTTGCCCTTTTCTTATGGCTGAGTAGTATTCCATTGTGTATATGTACCACATCTTCTTTATCCATTCATTTATCGATGGACATTTAGGTTGCTTCCAATTCTTGGCTATTGTAAATAGTGCCCTTTCACCAGGCGCTGGGCTCTCGCACGTGTCGATGTAGTCAGGTGTCTTCTGGTCTCTCTTTTAGGATTAGTTGTATTTGTTGTATTTTCAAAAATATATATGTTTTTGGGAGGAGATTCCCACTGTCCTACTCACGCCGCCATGTTGGCTCCGCCCCCCTGAACTCAGTCTTACTTAAGGAACCAGATCTGAGGGAGTTAGTTGAGCTGAAAATAATGTGTCCCTTCTTCACATCTCAGCACCTCCTCCTCACCAGCTCTGTTTTCTGGGGAACCCAGACTAAGCCACCAAGAAACTCATAATTTGGCTTTCCCTGTGGCCTAATAGAGAGAGGACACACCTGTCTTCTGGCATGTACTTCCTTGTTTCTTTGATTGTTAATCTTTGTAAATTCCTAGATTGATATTTGCTTTAATGATTGAATCGGAGTCTGTTGATTGGTTATTGTTAATCCACTGATGAAAGGTGAGTCCTCTCCTAGTGTTCTGTGAGAAATCAGAGTTCTGACTCTGTAAAGCTAAGTCTCAAACTCAAGACCAAGAGAGATCCTGTCTGGTGAGTCATTCTCATGCTAGTCAGACTTGTGGAGACACCCTTCTGTGCCACTGTATTATGTGCTGAGGATTCTAGCTAAGTTCTAGGTGATTCTAGCTTAGAAGGAAGGTGACTGAGCTGGGCTATAGTTATGCTCTGTGCCTGTAGCTTGCTCCTTGCACTGCTTGTGGGGCTGTATGACATTTTAGGAAAGCAATCTCTCAATATTTACCAAATACCCTTAAAAAAATCAATTCCACTCTGAGAGTCTAGAGTAAAGAGATAGTTTTAAAGTGTGGCATGTGCTATAGCACTATTTTTTTTGTATCATTAATATACAATTATATGAGCAACATTATGGTTACTAGACTCCCCCCATTATCAAGTCCGCACCACATACCCCATTCCAGTCACTGTCCATCAGTGGC
The DNA here is from genome assembly GCF_040802235.1 of Manis javanica. NCBI lineage: Eukaryota > Metazoa > Chordata > Mammalia > Pholidota > Manidae > Manis > Manis javanica. The sequence continues at coordinate 19,413,708 of NC_133159.1, read as the reverse complement.
TATAGCATTATTTATAACAGAAACTAAAAGCAAAATGTGTGTCCAGCAGTATATCCATAGGGTGGAATATTCTGCAGCCATTAAAAAATAGGCATTCTTAAAAAAGCAGATTCTGTTCTTAAACAGGTGAAACTAATCTATGTGGAGAGGGATGGTTATTGACTGGAAAAGTAAAGGACTCTTCTGTATCTTGATTTGGGTGACAGTCATATGTGTAAAATTCAAAGAACTCCACGCTTTGTGTTTGCGTTTTCTACTGTACATAAATTAGACCTCAATGTAAAAGAATGAGTTCTGAAGGTGAGGCAGAGCAGGGGGCGATGGACAAGCATCATGATTAATTTTTCCTGCCTGTGATAAAAATGCTGAGATATAAATAGTATAGTAAGAACAAGAGGGACTCCATCTTAAGGCTAAGATTCCATTTTAAAAACCAGGGAGTTAGGAGGTAAGATTCCTAACATTTTATGGTAATCAGCCAATAACTAACCCTATCTTAAGGCGGGGCAAGCAGTCCTGAATGGTATGTTTCCACTGCATGAGGGTAACCGCTCTCTTGAAGAAGAACAAGATCAAGAAATTCCTTGTGTTAAGTTTGTCTTATAGAATATCTAGAGGACACACTATGGATGATGACATAATGTCTCTCACCAGAGACAGACATCATGAGACCACATGTTGACTCTATGCCCACACCGCACCCCTCCCACAACCTTTGCCCCATTCTTGAAAGCCTTAAAAGACAGAATCCTAAGGCTTTAAGCACACCTCCTCTGCCTGCACTCACCTTTCTTTGAGTGTGTACTTTGCCTTAAATAAAGACCTCTCACTGCTCAACTTACTGCATTTTGTCTCTGTGCTCTTCCAAACCTCTTGGGAGGTTAATAAGAGATGCTTTTCCCAGTGGTAAGCATCTTTGTTACATTGCTATTTCATTCAGTTTTCAAGACTTAAGCACAAGTCTTCACTTTCTTGTTCTACTTCAGACAAGTAGGGAAGGTCTACTGAGATCTCTGATTTGGGCTTGCCAGTTCCCATTGCCTGGGTGACCAGGACAGGACTGCAGCTGTATGAACATTCTCTTTAGTAGCTTGCCCAAATATCTCTTTGCCTTTGGGAGATTCTTAGAACATAATCTCACTCCATCCAGTGCTCTGTGGCTCCCCCAAATCCTGGGGTGGTAGGGGCTTAGTTCCCACACTGTGCAGATTCAAGCAGACACTGGATGCCAGGTGACCCTGGCTTCAGGGGTTGGCAAGACATCTGCCCTATGCCAAGCAGGAGTTTAATGAACTTCCCTTTGCTCCTCCATTTTTCCTTGCTCTCTGCTGCCTGTATGGTTGCTGCCATTCACCGCTATTGCCATTCACTGCTACCACTCATTGCTATTCTCACTTTAATGAACTCCTTACCTAAACTCGTTGGACCTGTTCCAGAATTCTTTCTTCATCAGAGTCAAGAACGCTTTGAGGTTTCACCTAGTGCACAGGGACAGACCTCCCCAGATGCAGCTGACTGACAACAAAAGCAATGGAGCACTGCCCACTAGGATAGAGCTCCAGAAGAGAAGGGGTTTGTCGGGGCTGCAGGCTTGCTGTATGCCCAGAGCCCAGTACAGTGGTTAGCACCTAACAGACCCTCAATAAAACCTATTGAATGATTATAGAAAATGCTTAGGATAAAACATTAAATGAAAAGTCCCAAAGTCACCCAACTGTAAGTACATTGTGATCCCAGTGCTGTAAAATGATGGACAGAAAAAAAATTAGAAGGAAATGGAGTGAAACCATGCCAGCAGTAGTATTGAATGGTGGAATTATAGATGATTTTTTTAATAAGTGCAATCACTTTTTATTAAAATTTACAGGAGATGATTTTTTAAAAGTTTCCTTGATGAATGTCTTTTTCTTTCTATTCTGTCGATGATGCTATTTGTAACATTTGAAAATAGCAGCTAACACTGAGCTAGTGCTTATTCTGTGCCAGGTTTTATACACTTTACATTTATTAACTCCATTAATTTGTACAACAACCTTTTGCAGTAGGTATTTATCCCTATTCAACAGGTGGGGGAAACTGAGACACAGAGATGTTAAAGAACCTTACCAAAGCTACACAGCCCTAAGCGGCAGACCTGGAAGGGGGCCAAACATCAGTCTGGCACCAGTAGGTAAGCAACTGCTATGCCACTGCCCCACTGAAGCTAATGTCAAAAGCCTACATTTGAGGCCATTATGACTCGGAGCCCCTGGGCAAGTGGACATTGCTCTCCTCTCCCTGTGACTGACCCTGTCTCTGGGAGGCTCCAAATACTCAAGCACCTCAAAGGGGTGAAGAGTTGAGCAGAAGGGTCAAGGCCTGCTCCCAGCAGGGCTGTTTTCCCTGGGGCAGGAACCGACAAGCCTGTCACCTGATTCCCTGCCCCAGAAGCCTGGAGGGCCCTTCTCCCAGGCTGGCCCAGTCCCTGCCCCCTGGGGCTGTCACAAGGTCTGGGCCAATGGGCCTGGTCCTGCTTCCACCAGAAAGCCTCGCTTCCTGGAAGTTCATGCCCCTCCCCCCACCCCATCCCAGTCAACTCTGTTCCTGGAAGTTAAAGGAACTGGGCCACAGTGTTTACTGTGCGGAGCAGGGTGCCTGTCTTTGGCTCTCACCACCCACAAGAGGACTCGGTGCTGCTGGCAGATGGAATTTGAATTCCTGCCCAGACGCTCACCTGCTGTGTGGCTGGGACAAGTTACTTGACCTTTCATGAGCCTCAGTTTTCCCAGATATACAGTGGAGATACTAAAAGTACCTGAAGGGATTGAATGCAGCAATGTGGGTGATGCATTTGGCACCGTGGCACTCTATGACACTCAAAACAGGGTAGCTGTTATTATTATTAACCTGACACCTTCATCCTCTTCAGAGCCATTGAAGGCTTGGAGAGATGGGCTGAAAAGGCACTCAGATGTCTTGGCGGCCAGGAGCACATGCCTTTCTAATCAGTGCAAACGTCAGAGTCCAGTTATTAATACCCAGACGCCCCACCAGCTCTTGCACTTAGCATTCCAAAGAGGAGGTGGAGAGGTGGGGAGGGTGGGTCTGGGGAACAGGTGGCTGGGGCCCCAGAAGGAACCCTCCCCCTCTGCAGGAGCAGCCCTTTCCAGCCCTCCAGGCAGCACTTGACCCCTTCTCAGCCAGACACCCTCCACCTGCAGTCTAGGGTCTGGGAAGGTGTGAAATTCCTGCATGAGGTAGAGCTCCAGCTCCCAGTCCCCTAAGGGCACTGTGCTGTCCTTCCAGGGATCCAATGCCCAAGTGAGCAGGGCCCCCAAGTTGGGCCCCAGAAGAGATGAGTCCGCTCCTGAGATCATGGGTAGAAGGGACTGAGACAGCCCCCACCCCCAGTTGCCCTAGTAGGTTAGCTCTCAGCCTCTGGGCTCAGATGGACCAGGGTGACTGGGGAAATCTGTGTCCCCCAGCCTTAGTTTCCTCAGCTACTAACTGAGAATAGTAATAATTTTTAACCCTTTCATGTAATGTAAAGCTTTCATCTGCCTGTTGAACTAGTTCCTATAAAGCACGGGGTTTAGCACACAGTAGGTGTCCAGTGCCTTCAGTCGACACGTGACTTCCTCCTCATTCCTTCGTGTGTTGTGCGATGGCAGATCTACAGGAACAAAGATCTTCCAGGAATTTCCCATTCCCCCCGAGCTTACAACTATAACCGACAACGCTTGTTTTCTTATATTGATTTTTTTAAAATTAATAACCTTTATTTTAAAGCATTTTTAGGTTCACAGCAAAATTGAGCAGAAAGTGCAGATAAGTCCCCATATACCTTCCCCCAGCACCCACCGACACACACACAACCTCCTCTATGGTCAACACCATGCACCAGAGTGGTACATTTGTTATAATCAATGAACCCCCAGCCGTTGACACATCATTGTCGACCAAAGTGAGTAGTGTACGTTAGAGCTCATTCTTGGTGTGTATGGGTTTTGATAAATGTATAATGACATGTATCTACCATCATAGTATCATACAGAATATATTATGCTAAAAATTTTCTGTGCTTCATCTATTAATAGGTCCTTCTCCTCAAACCCTGGGCAACCACTGAAACTTTCACTGGCTCCATACTTTTGCCTTTTTCTGAATGTCATATGGTTGAAATTATACAGTATATAGTCATTGCAGACTGACTTTTTCACTTAGTAATATGCCTTTAAATTTCCTCCATGTTTTTATGTAGCTTGGTAGCTTTTAAAAAATTGCAATAAAATTGATGGATAATATTACATTGGTTTTTGATGTACAACATAGTGACTTGATAATTGTGGATCCTTGCCACAATAGGCATATTTACCCCATTATCATACCAAGATATTACAGTATTGTTTAAATTCTCTATGTTGTGCTTCCATTCCTATGTCTAACTTCTACAATTTGCAGTTTCTATCTCTTTATCCCCTTCACCTATTTCACCCATTCCCCCACCCCTTCCGTATGGTAACCAGCAGTCTGTTCTCTATATTTGTGGGTTTTTTTAGTACTAAATAAAATTCCGTTGTCTGGATCTACCACAGTTTATTTCTCCATCACCTACTGAAGGACATCCTGGTTGCTTCCAAGTTTTGGCAGCTGTGAATAAAGCTGCTATAAACATTCACATACAGGTTTTTGTGTGGACATGTTTTCAACTCTTGAGTAAATGCCAAAGAGCACAATTGCTGTACGGTAAGAGTATGTTTAGTTTTGTAAGAAACTGCCAAACTGTCTTCCAAAGTGGCTGTACCATTTTGTACTTCCATCAGCAATAAATGAGAGTTTCAGTTGCTTCACATCCTTGTCAGCATTTGCTGTTGTCAGAGTTTTAGATTTGGGCCATTCCAGGTGTGTAGTGGTATCTCATTGTTTCATTTTGCAATTCATTTGCATAATGACGTTTGATGTTGAGCATCTTTTCTTATGCTTATTTGCCAACTGTATATCTTCTTCAGTGAACTGTTCAGATCGTTTGCACATGTTTTAATTGGGTTGTTCCCTTTCTTTCTGTTGAGTTTTAAGAGTTCTTTTGTGTATGTAGGATAACTGGTCTTAATTAAATATGTCTTTTGCAAAGATTTTCTCCCAGGCGGTGGCTTGTCTCATTCTCCTGGTTGATTTTATTAATGATTCAATGTTTTTGTTTCCTGTATTCTTATATGTGTATGTCACATGAATAGTAGAAAGGCTTAATTTTGCCAGTGCCTTCCTTTACAAGAGACCCCACTTTGGTACATGTGGCAATGTGCCAGGCAATGTGGCATCCTGCATGTTTAGTACCATGGCCCAGAGAGGAAGTGTGATTTGCTCACCATTGGACAGGATGTTCACTAAGATGATACGGCCATCTCACATGTATAGCTTCACAGTAACCAGAGAATTGTCTGATTTGGTCTGTATGAGATGCCTGGAATGCTTCTTTTTTCTTGACTTCTAAAAAATTGAAGAAATAATAATAATAATAAAAACCACCCACAATCACACCACCTCAATAAATTATGTTTCACTTTTCTGAGAATTTTGTCTGTCTAGCAAAGGTTGGGACAATGTGCACAGGTACTATGATAGTTATCATCTCAGTGTATTTTGTACTTTTTATTTAACTTTTTTCCAGGTCTTAGTCTTCAAAATGATATTTAGAATGGCTACATAATATTCTGTTTGTTCCTTAAACACGCCAAACTCATTGCTGCTCTGTCTGGAATGGTCTTCTTCCAGTTCGCCATGCAGCTGGCTCCTCCGCGTCATTCAGGTCACCTCCTTGGGGGGCCTTCCTTGAATGTCTTATCTAAGCAGCCCCCTTGATTACTGGTCTCTCTCTAAGCCATTGGCCTGTTTTATTTTCTCGATAGCACTTATTACTATCAGAAATTATCCTTATTTATTTTTGTGTTTGTCTTCCCATGCAGAATATAAGCTCCATGAGGATAGGGGACTTTACTATCTTGCTTGCTTTGTATCTCCAGAGCCTACAACAGGGCCTGGCACATAGTAGGTGCTCAATAAATATTTATTTAATTGACTTAAGAATGTAGAAGACCATAGTTTTCCAAGCTTGTCATTGACTACCCAATTTTTTTTTACTTATTAGTTGATCAGCCTATCAAGGGGTTTGGGAGGAGGGTCTTAGCAAAAGACTCAGGTTCCTCTTTTACCTCTGTTGCTTACTAACTTTGTGACATTAGCCAATATATTCAAGTTCTCTGAATCTAGGTTTCCTTATTTGAAATGAAGGTAAAATTAGTGCTTACGTCATAGGGTTACTGTGAGGATTGAATAAAAATAATGGACATAAAATGCTCAGCACATGCCCATGAAATACAAAACAAGTGTAGCATGAGCCATCTGTTACCAGTGCTCTAAGTATTTTTCAGGTGGCGGTTCATGTAATCCTCAAGACCACTGTATTTGCTGGTTATACAACCATATGCTTATTTTGTGAAAAATTATCATATTGCACATTATCACATTGCACACTTACTTGTATGCTTTTCTCTTTTTGGATTATAGTCAATAAAAAAATTACTTAATGACAACAACAGAAGCCCTATGAAATAGGAACCTTTAACGTCCCCATTATACAGATGAAGAAACTGAGGCTTAAATAGGTTAAGTCAAAGGGGTGAGGCTGAGGCTCTAGAGCCTCTGCTCTTAACCATAGTTCTTAATGCCCTGCTCACTGCCTGGCCTGTTCAAACACTCATTACACAGCAGCTTTTATTATTACTAACATTTAACACTTTTGTTGTTTAGATTTTTTCCTCTATTTTAAATAAGGCTTCAAAGTTTATCTTTGGGTATTTAAGGCTTTTCTGTGCTTTAGAATTATTTCCCTTAGATAAAAATCCCGAAGATAGTATTAACTGGGGAAATGGGTCCCAGAGAGCTGAAGTGACTTGCTCAGGTAATGGTGCTTGAGTAGGGCCATCATGTACAGTTGTGTAGGTTGTTCACTTCACAATGACACTTGATCTAGGGGTAAGTGAGCTTCCCAGAGGAGATCTAGTAGGTGCTAAGCCTTAGGTAAGGTTTGAATGGGCAAAGGAGGTAGGGCATTCCAAGAGGAGGCACATAGGAGGGGAGAATGAGGAGGATATAATGGAGAAATAGTGGGAAATCTTTCTCAAAGGAGCAGAGAATCAGAAAAGGGGGATATTAGGAGATAGATGGGCTGGATCATTTATTCATTCCACATATATTTGCTAGACTCCTATTAAAGTCCATCCAATCCCTGCACTCAGGGAATACTTTATTGGGTGGGGGTGGGGACAGACAATTGACAAAGAAATTGAGTAAAATAATTATAGATTGTGGTAAATATTAGGGAAGAACTGGTGCTGAGTCTAGGAGTAATGGTGTGGGATCTATTTGAGTGGTTAAGAAAGGCCTCTTTAGAGAGGTAATATCTCAGTTGAGAATGGGAGGAGTCTTCTAGGCAGAGCACACAACCTGTGCAAAGATCCTGAGGTGGTTGCTACAGAGAGGACATTCAAAACCTGGCAGAAGTGGATCTGGAGGGGTTGTGAGTTCAGAAGTCATTCCAGATAGTCTTGAATAAAGGACTCTTCCCTCCATCCCAGTCTGATCTTCTGAGTTCAGTTCCATCTGTCAGCTGGTTGACCCCACAGATCAGTCACCTCAAAAGCATGTACTTCCTCAACCAACTTCCTATCTCCAATTGTCTTTCCAGTTCTCTACACTCTCCCAGACTGTTGCCAAGCACCTTGATTCTTCCTTTCATCCCTTTTTCAGCCACATTCCTAGCCCAGGGAGGCAGCCAGGTACTGTGGTGCAGGGGGCCACACACAGCAAGCACTTTGGAGGCACACAGACCTGGGTTTAAATCCCAGCTCTGCCATTCATTAACTTCCCTGAACCTTGGTTTAGGGGAGTCATAAGTTGCTGGAAGTTGGGGAATCACAAGACATAGTGATGTACGTGAAGTGGTTGGCACACAGTAGGTATCTGGTAAGTGGCAGTGCCTTGCCCTCTCCCTGCTAATCTTGGGAACTGTCTTGTTTTCTTCATACCTTGGCTCTTCATATTTGGGAAGCAAAGAGATGGTAAAGGTCTGGGGTAACCACTTACTCCCTAAATATCTCTCTGGGGGAATCAAATCCGCAAGTATCCCTTTTCCAAAGTATTTTAAATGGATAGCTTAATTTGTAATTATAATACCTGCTATTAACTGAAGCTTTGCTATATGCTGGTTACTGTGCTAAGTGCCATATATACACTCTCTTCTTATCCTCATGACAGTCCTATGAAAGAATTTCCATTGTTATTCCCGTCTTATAGTTTGGGAAACTGAGATTCAGAAAAGTGAAGTGACTGGCTTAAAGTCACATGACTAGTTAAGGGATGAAATTGGGATGTGAGCCCATGTTTTACTGGCACCAAAGAAAGCAGAAACAAAAACAAAAAACAAACCCCAAAACCTGTGTGCCCAAACACTAGGCCATCTTGCCTCACAGCCTATCTGGCAAAAGCAGGGAGAGCCAACATCTCACTTCCTGGAAGACAGGAGGCCCAGAGAGGTGGAAAACTTTTCTCAGAGCCTCATAGTGGATTGGACACTAAGCCAGACCATGACGGGCCTGGCCCTGGACCCCACACTTGCCCCAGCAGAGCAGATAAGGCAGTCTGAGACCTCAGGGTGGCCCAGACCTTCCTTCCTGAGCTGGAATGCCTGCCGAAAGCAACAGGGCCATAAACACAAGCAGCTCTTTCAACAGGACGCTGAGCCTGACTCATGGAGTATTTATAGAAGGGCCCCTCTTCTCCTCAGCTTTGCCAGGATATATCAGGTTCACTTGGGGCTCAGAGGGTGACAACCTGTTTATCATCCAAGGTGCCCAAGCTGACGGTTGGGACATCCTCCCAGGATGAGGTTTGGAGGCCTGCCTATGTTACACCTGACCTGACCCCCCAACACTGGACCGGGGCAACCCTCCCTACCCAAGTTCCACCTTCTCCCAAATAGCCCCTGCACCGTTTCCACCACAACCACACACACACCCAGTGAGCTCACTGTCTCAGGTTAAAATGGGACAGAAATGCTGCTTCTCTCAGGAAAACCTCATGGATTGATCTGGAAAGGTTAAAAACTTTCCCTAGGCCACTACTCAAGAAGTAAAATGTTTTCATTAGTTAGATAATTGAATAAATCATAATAACACTGACTGAGGAGCTTCTCTGTACCAGATATAATGCTGAGGGTATTAACATTACCTTTTTTAACCTGCGAAGTAATTTTATAAATCAGGTATTATTTTAATATCATTTTTATAGATGAAGAAACTGAGGCTCAGAGAGGTAAAGGTACCTTGACCAAGACCCACAGCCAGTAAGTAGCAGAGCCAGACTCAAAGTCTATGTCTTCCTTGCTTCCAGAGTCGAGGCTATAGGTGACCTTGGGCAAGTTACTTGCCCTCTGAGCCTCTTTTTCTTTATCTGTAACATGGAGACACTAATACCTTCTCACAGTTGTAAGAACTGAATAAAGCTAGTGCATAGTAGGCTCTCAACCATCGACTGCTGCGCTCCCCTTCCACATACTCCCCCACCCCCAACAATCATTAAATTGGCTTGTTCTAAGCTGCTTTTTACAATCAGCCAGGTCACATCTGATTCAAACTTCTGGGGCTTGAATCCAGGACCCGGCTGTCCCTGCCACCACTACCCCACTGCCCCACCTTTTCTTTCTTCCAATGGCCAGGCTTCAGGTCCTAAGTGACTCAGAACCCAGGGGTTAGGGTGGGAGTGGGGGGAGGGAGCAGGGGAAGTGAAGGGGTGTTGGGAGAGTTGGGGGGCCAGAACGGGGTGCCTGTGTGCAGAGGCACAGTGGACTGACAGAGCTGTCACTCCTGGGATCTATTTTGGGTGGTGACAGCTTCCAGGCTGCCTGCAGCTGGAGCCCAAGGTGTCTGCTGAGTTAACAGAGTGGCCCCCTGGGGCCAGATTAAATGGTTGAGCCCTGACCCCTGATAGTGGTGTGGCTGCAGGCACTGGGCACAACAAACTTCTGTGATTCCTGGTAGATTGGGGGCTCCCAAGACTCTGAGCCCTGGGAAGACCTGTAAGCTGGGTTTCTGAGTCTTTGCTGAGGGCAGCCTGCTACTCCACTGAATTCATGCCCTCACTCCCCAGCCCAGTGCAGAGCCGTAATTTGAGGCTCAGACAAATTTGGGTTCAAGGCCTGGCTCTTCCACTTACTACCTGTGTGACTTTGGGCAAGCTATTTCATTCACCTTGGCATCCTGATCTAGAAATGGAGAGAATCATACCTACCTCATAAGCTTGTGATGATTCAGTGGGGTCCCTGGGTAAGGCTGTGTTCCCCTCCTTTCTCCACAGCCCCAACCTCTGAGGCCCTTGAGGGCAGGGCTAGTTCTGATTTCCTCCTGCCCAGCAGTGGCCTTTACATGCACTCCCCAAGGCCTTGACCTGGCTGTTCCAGGGGTCCTGGGGCTGCTCACCTCTCACAGAGCTTCCATAAACCCTGATCCTAAATCCCCTCTGGCCTGCTGGCTGGGGCCCAGCTGTGGCAGAAGTGAGGGCACAGCTCTCTGGGCTGTGGTTCAGATTTCCGGCTGGGCCTCATCAGGGGGGCCTCAGTAAAAAGCCTCAGCTTTTTGAGTTCTAATCCATAGGAACAGTGACTTTTTAACAATGGGGATGTCTTTCCAACTGTTTTCTATGCCTACACAACATTTTTGTTATAAAAACTTATTTACATATAATATATATAATTTTTAATAGAAAAACATATAAATGGTGTGTATTTTTCTGTTTGTGCTTAACAATATACTGCTGACATCTTTTCATTTTGGTATTCCATATGGAAAGCCCAATGTAATTTTTTTAATTGGAGGAATATGTAAATATATATATGCTTATTATATATATAAAAAATGGACAGGCAGTTGGAAAGCTGATTGGGGTATGCTTCTGTTTTGCTTCTGGTACATTTTTTTAAAAAGTATAATATACATTCAGAAAAGTGAACGATTCCTAAGTGTATAGTTCAAGGCATTTTCACAAAATGAGTTTGCCTGCATAACCTGTACCCAGATCAAGAACCAGATCATTACTGCACCCCCGGGACGCAGCGCCTGCTCCCTTCCAGTCCCACAGATGAAGGTAACACTGTCCTGACATCTAACAGCTTGATAGTTTGGCCTTTTTTGAACTTTATAAAGGCAGCATCTACAATGTGTATTCTTGCTCAACATTCTTAAAGATTCATCTATGTAGCTGCACATGGCAACATTTGTTCATTCTTACTGCACAACAATTTTATTTGTTTGTTCCATTGATGGGCATCAGGGTTGTTTCCAAGGTTTTGCTACTACAAATATTAGTGCAAAAGAAAAAAAACCCTTGTATGTAAATAGATCTATATATCTAAATATCTACCTATCTCTATCTAGCTAACCAACTACTACATCTTTTGGTCATCATCTTTCTAGTTTTTTAACAAGATAGTCTCCTCAGAATACAACTGCTGAGTCACATGTAGAAATACATTTGATTTTGTCAAATTGTCACCCCTCCCCAAAGCCAAGAGTCGTGGCAGTGTCCACTGCTTTACACCTTCACCAACCTTGGATATTGTTAATCTGTAATATTTTTGTCAATCTGATAGAGGAAAAATCAGATTCTATTGTGGTTTTAATGAGATTTTTTAAATTAGTGAGGACCAGCTTCAGTTTTGTTTGTCTTTTAGTTGGGAGACTGGGCACTGACATTCATTCTTTTATGAATTGCCTGCTTGCATCCTTTGCTTCTTTTTAAAACTTTAATGCATTATGGGTATGGACACTTGGTCTTCACATGTGTTTTTACTGTCTTCTTGCAACAGGTCACTGGTCTTTTAGCTTTGTTTATGGAGCAACTGCCAGTTTAAATATAGTTTGTTTTCCTCCTGCCTACTGTTTATGACCTGGATCATCCCGAGTGTGTGTGTGTGTGTGTGTGTGTGTGTGTGTGTGTGTGTGTGTGTGTGTGTGTGTGTGTGTGTGTGTGTGTGTGTGTGTGTGTCAAGCCCCAGGTTCAAGCTGGTGGTGGGCTGGGGAGCAGCAGGCCAGAATATTCAGGTGGGCACTGAGCCCTGGTGTTGACTCTGCCATAAGCCCTCCCCCAGTCTCTTTTCCAAGTCTTCCCAGTGCCACCCAGCCCCACTGTCAGTGAAGGGAGCTCTCCACATAGCCCAGGGACCAGGCAGGGATCAGTGCACATCAGGGCTGGTGTTAATTGTGCAGGGGAGGGAGGAAAGTAGTTTAAGAGGAAGGGCTAAGCAGTCCAACTCTCTGAGTTCAAATTCTGTTTTAGTCAGCTCAGGCAGCCATATCAAAATGCCACAGCCTGGGAGGCTTAAACAACAGAAATGTATTTCTCTCAGTTCTAGAGGATGGGAAGACTGAGCGAGCTCAAGGTGTCGGCAAGGTAGGTTTCATTCTGAGGCCTCTTCTCTGGGCTTGTAGATGGCTGCAGTCTTGCTGTGTGCTCACATGGCCTTTCCTCAGCATGTGCGCGGGAAGAGAGGGAGAGGGTAGGTTCTCTGTGTCTTTAGGGGCGCTAGTTCATCAGACGAGGCCCTAACTCGTACCTCATCTAATCCTACTCACCTCCCAAAGGCCTCATCTCCAAGCACTGTCGCATTGACGGTTAGAGCTTCAACATACGCGTTTTGGGCAGAGAAAAACATTAAGTCCATAGCAATGCCCCAGACCATTTCCTACAAGTGTAACCTTAGGCAAGTTACCTAATCTCTCTGTGACTCCATTTTCTTCTCTGTAAAAGGGGGATAATAATGGTATCAATCTCATAAATTAATAAATAAATTAATAGCTATAAAACAGATCACACTGTCTCCAAGATAGCCCTCAATAATTCCAGTCCCCTGGGGTTCGTGCCCTGTGTGGTCCCCACCCACAGCATGTCAGGATTGGTCCATGTGACCAAAAGAATACAGTGGAAATGATGGTGTGTGATGTCTGAGGCTAGGTTATCAAAGACATGCCACTTCTGTCTTGCTCCTTGGATCACTGTTTCTGGAGGATGCTACCACCATGCTATGAGGGTACTCGAGCAGCCCTGTGGAGAAGACACTTTGCTGAGGATACCAAGGCCTCCCACCAACTTGCCAACTATGGAAGGGAGCCATCCTGGAAGTGGATCCTCCAGCTCCAGTCAAGCCTTAAGATAAACTGAACTGCAGCCCCAGCCAACACCTTCCCTACAACCTCCTCAGAGACAGTGAGCTGGAGCCACCCACCTCAGCTACTCTTCAATTCCTGACCCTCAGAAACTGTGTGAGATAATAAATGTTTATTATTGTCATAAGCTACTAAGTTTTTGGAAAAATCTGTTATGCAGCAATAGACAATACACAGACCGTGGGGTCGTCTACAGTAATTGTTCAGCAAATGATGGCCAGTATTATTCCCTTGACTGTGAAAATATTAACAACAATGTTTGTTGAGTGTCTTCCATATGCCAAATTTTTGCATTGTGCCTGAGCAAATGGACAGACTCCATTTTCAGTAAGGGATGGAGTGTTGGGGCAGATACCCAGAACCCTAGACTCTCAGGGTTAGAAAGACCCAGAGATATCATTACTCTACCCAACTGAAATTTTACAGATGAGGAAACTGAAACACAGAGGTGAAGGAACCTGCCCATGGTGACAGAGCTGATTCGTAGAGAAGGCCAGACTTGAACTCAGATCCACTGGGGCCCAGGCGGGCTCCTTGTTGCTCTGCACTCTCAGGGCCTTGTGGTAAGGATTTATTGTATCTCACAGTTTATAAAGTATTTTCAGTACTTTATTTCAGGATCATCTGATAGAACCAGGACGGGAGGACTGCTTTCTTTGAATAAGCCCACCCTCCATCTCAGAAAGACCTAGGTTTAATCTTACTGAGGCTACAAGCATTCTCCAGAGGACACGTCAGCAAGCCACAAGCCCACCTTTTCCCTGACCCCTCCCCTCAAAAATCCTGCCAAAAAACCTAGCCATAAAAAGTCTCTTAGCTTGTAAGAGACGCCTTCTTTGTTCTGCTAGCCAGAACAGAGGGGTCCCTCAGGTTTAGTAATAAACCTGCTTGGACTGTGGAGTTCACATCCCTTCTTTTCCTTTCATCATCTATGTAGACCCCCCTCCAAACCCTATTAGCTCTCCATGTGCCCCAGGGCAATCCCTTTCTCCCCAGAGCCCCTGTAGCTGCCCACAATGGTTGTCTGGACCTAGACACAAAGGGAAAAGACCTGTGGGGCTCCCAGTCCTGGGTGGTGAGATTCCAGGACACTTTCCTCCTTTTCCAGGGCACAGGGGCCAGGCTCAGTGGGCTTGGCCCTGGCACCTGGGGCCTTCCATCATGTCCCAGACCCCATGCACCTGCCTCTGCCAGCTGCCCTGGCTTTAGCCCCCAGATCAAGTGACCTTATCGGTTTTATCCTATGATTCGGGATGACTCTTCAGTGAGAAGGACGTTGAATCATGGACAAGGATTTCAACCTGCAAGGAAAAAGCACCCTCCACCCCCTTCCTGACAGCACTCCAGGCACCACAGAAACTCAGGAGGAAATCCAGAGGAAGAGGCAGGGCAGACCCCACCCTCACGGGGGCTGGGGGAAGAACAGCGCCGGGTGGAAAGGATTTGCTCCCTGATGCAGCAAGAAAACATTTGAGCAAACCCGAGCTATGTGGAAATGAAAAGGGAGAAAGAGAAACCAGCATCACCACTCCCAGGCCCGTGTCAGCTACCCCAGGAAGAGCTCTGAGAACCACTGGGAGATGCAAGGACCCTGAGGGGTCAGATCGTCTCTTACGTGGCTCCATTTGGCAAATGAAGAAACTGAAGGTGGGTGTGGCTGTCTGGGTATCACACTGCTTGTCTGGCAAGATCTGAAGATCGAGCCCAGGTGTCTGGGCCCCAAGCCAGGGTTCTCTTCTCCAACTAAGAAGCCTCAAAATCTCAGATTTCTAAGAAGTCCCCTCTCTAGGGACAATTAAAAAAAGCATAGACTTCAGGGTTAAACTGCTCTGCCTACACTAGCCATGGGACTTGGGGCAACTCCATATATCGATATGTGCCTCCAGTTATTTCCTCATCTGTAAAATGGGAATAAGTATGACCTACTCATGGTTGTGTGAGGATTGAATGAAATAGTGCCATGGAGCTCTTAGTAGATGCCCAGCATTTGCAAGCATTAAATCAATAAATGCAGCATTATAATTCTTAATACCTTCCAGCTCTCCCTTTTCCTTGCCAGGTCCAGACCATTCTCCCTGCTGTTTTGCCTGACTCCTACCCAGCTGGGACCCCTTGGGCTCTAAAGCTCCTCCCACTAGTAATACAGATTTGAGAAAATCTGTCTCTTAGCTGGGTGACGTTCACAAGTCACTTAACCTCTCTGAACTTCAGTTCCTGATATATCAAAATGAGAATCATAGAACCCAGAACTGTTCTCTGACAAATCAGTGGCAAGAAGAATGGGAGGGAAGGCAGATGCTATAGATTATATGAGACTGATGAGACAAAAACAATGAAGGGCTGTGTGCAAGACCTTATTTGGGTCTGATTTGGACAAACTGTAAAAAGACATTTGTAAAAAGACAATCAGCAACCTCTGAAAATGGTTTGGAAACTAGATAATATTAAGAAATTCTTGTTATTTTTATTAGATATAATAATGGCATGATTATTATGGAAAAAAAATCTTATCAGGTAGAAATGCTTACTGAAGTATTTATGGGTGAAATGACTTGATGTCTAAGATGGGCTTTTAAATATTCCAGAAAAAGTAAGTGTGTATGGGGCTTGGGGGAGAGGAGAGTATAGATGAAATAAGATTGGGGAAATGTTGATAAGAGTTGAAGCTGGATTTAGTTACATGAGTTCATTTTACCATTCTCTCTACTTTTGTATGTTTGATATTTTCATTATAAACAGTTAACATAAATAAACAAAGGGATGTGCAGAGAGGGAAGCAATAAAATGCAGTAGTTAAAAGCTCTGGGATAAAGTACACCACTGATATTCTGGGTTTGTCTCTTCATCTGTCAGTCCAGAGCTTTACGTCTGTTCCAAAAACTGATAACGACACTGGTTTATAACTTCCTGGTTCTGAACCAGGCTCTGCCACCCACTGGCTGGGGGACTTCGGCCAAACGACTTCACCTCTCTGAGCCTCTTAGCCCAGCTGCAAAATGGGAAACCATGCATGCCCATGCCTCACTGAGTTATTTTGAGGACTGAATGGGAGGATGGATGGAAAGAGCTTACTTAGTACAATGCTTGGCATGCAATAAGCACTCAATAAGTGCTTCAGTACGAGGAGCACAGGCTACCTTGGATGTGAACCCCAGCTTGGCTCTGCCACTGTGACTGTGTGACTTTGGCCAAGACAATTAACTGAATCTCGTTTCCTCCTGGGAAAAATGAAGATCATAATGCCTCCCTTGCAGGACTGTTGTGAGGATTAAATGACAAGACATGTTTTGATGCCCAGCATGGCCCATGCAGGAATTTCCCTTCCTCACCCCTTGACTTTCAGCAGTGCTAACCTTGCCAAGGCCCGGGCTGGAGTTGATCCCACTGTCCATTTGCTTGGCCTTTGCACCTGGACTGCCAAGTGCAGCTGCAGAAAGTCAACAGAACCATGTGAATGGCTTTCTGCAAATTGTAAATAGGTGCTGTGAAACATCAGTGAGGCTCTTCTGCTCCCAGGCAGCCGTTCCATCCTTCCCTAGGGCACTTCCTCCCATGTTTCACACTGGGCCCACCTTATCCCACCACCCACTCATGCTGCTCTTTTCCCTGCCTTAGCCTCAGGAGTTGACCTCAACTCTTGACCAAGGTCAGCAGTATGAGCACCCTTCTCTCCACCACCCACCACCTCTGATTCCTACCTCCATCTTTTCCTCTCTCCTATCCTCCCTACTCAAAGGCCAAAATGTCTCTCTCCTTCCCAAGGCTTTAGAATTTAATGCATCAATCCCCTGCCCCCAGTATTCCAGTACTTTCTCTCCACTGGCTACATTGTCTCAGCCAAAACAACCTTGCTCAAGTAGCCTAAACTCCCAAGTCTGACAGTGATCCTACTGCTCCCTCATTTCACTCACTCCTTCCCTTGTCCACTCATTTAAGAAATGTTTGTTGAGTGCCTACTATGTGCCAGGTGTGGGGATACAGAGGTGAATAGAGACAGTGTTTGCCCTCAAAGTCCACAAAGCCCAGAGGGAGAATCAGACTCACAAACAGGTGACAAATGAGATACAGAGATGCTGAGAGTGACTGTGTGTGCAGTGGGGGGAAGGGGAGCCCAAGGACGGCTCTCAGCTTCCCGTGCCTTGCACACAGGTGGGTGGTAGTGCTGTTCACGGAGACACCAATCGAAGGAGGAGCGAGGAGTGCGGAAGATGGTGTGTTCTGTTCGGGATATGACATCCCAGTAGAGATCTCCAACAAATCATCGCCTTAAGGGAGAGAGAGATCTGAATTGGGGTTAGAGATGAGAGGA
Source organism: Manis javanica (assembly GCF_040802235.1). NCBI lineage: Eukaryota > Metazoa > Chordata > Mammalia > Pholidota > Manidae > Manis > Manis javanica. The sequence goes on along the minus strand of NC_133159.1, from coordinate 19,396,146 downwards.
CCCTTGGCATATGGGAGCTGGAATTGTGGGTGTATATAGAGTGCTCTTGGCTGCAAGTAACAGAAGAGTTACACTGTGATGACACTTGTTATCTCACCTCTTAAATAGTCAAGAGGTGGGTAGTTCTAGGGGTGTGCTGAACTGGTGGCACAATGATGGCATCAAGGTCCCAGGTGCTTTCTATAGTTCCCCTTGGTCATCTTTGGGAGTGGATTTCTTCCTCAGAATTGTCCAGTGCTGGTGGCACAATTGCTGCCCTACTCTCTCATAGCCCCATTCGAAGGTAGGAATGAAGCTTTCTTCTTGTGCCTCCCTTTGCATCAGGGAGGAAATGCTTTACCTTTAGCCATCTCCGCCATCCTTTGGGGCTCCATGGTTATAAGTGCATCACTTAGACAAAGGAGAATGGGATTGCCGTTGGGTGACAGCCTTGTCTCCTGCGGCAGTGGAGAGGCCCTTCCTAGAGAACTTGCTGATTGATACCTGGACAAAACTTAGGTCCTGTGAGCAAGGAAGAAGGGATGGCGTCTTTTCAACCTCATCCTCCTCTAGCCATGGCTGGCCTGGCTGTGTTGACCTATAGTTCTGTGGAGACCTGAGCAGCTTGGGCTTCTGAGTCAAGCATATATCTGGATTCATGTCCTGGAGACACTTCTTATAAGCTGTGTGACCACATACAAATTATTTTACTGTCTGTGTCCGAGTTTCCTCATCTGTGGAATGGGGCTATAATCATACTTATGTTGTTGGCTGTTGAGATGATGAAACGCAATAGCCTGTGAAGTGCTTATGTTTAGCACAGTGCCTGGCACATAGTAAGTACTCAGCTAAAACTAGCCATTAACATTTGAGGGGGAGACCCTCTCCTTAAATCCCCCAGTCCCCTGTCCTCTTGCTCTCCTCCTCTTTATGGGCCTGGCCCCCTGTCTTCTTCCTCTCCCTCCCATTTCCTCCCCTTCCCAAGGTTGGCCCCCTGCCCTCACCCACTCACTAGGTCTTGTCTCATGGCTCCAACCATCAACTCTTCTCCAGGCTGAGGGGGTCATGCCAACTGCCCCACCCCTCTGTCACGAGGCCTTGGGCATTCCCGTATGTTCTTAGTGCTTAGACTCACCCTGAGGCCTCATGCCACTGCTCCCACTTTCACCCCGGCCCCTTATACTGGGTGGCCCCAATAACCCTTTGCATGAGATTCTACTTTAAGAATAGCCATTGGAACTGCGCTAATGATTTCTACCTGACAACACAGAAGATGGACAGAAGAAGGACATGGAGAAAAACTGAAATTTGTTCAGAGAGCAGAGTGGGGTATCTGGCTCACTTCTGAGTGTCTAGGTAAGGTTTCATGGCACTACATAGTAGTTATTTCTGTCTCCCTCCCTAGGCTGTGAGCATCTTGGGGCACAGAAAAGGATTACTCATTTATCTGTCACCTTGGTGCCTGATGTATAGTTAGTACTCAGAAAAATATCCAATGAGTGAATGAGATTTCTGGCTCTGCCACTTACTTTCTAAGTGACTTTGAATAAGGTCTGTTCGTTCTCTAGACCTTGGTGTCAAAATCTATAAAATGAGGGGACTGGACTCTGTTTCAAGGGAGCCCTTTCAGCATTCCAGTGAAATTAATGGCCAGGAGATGGAGGGATGGGCTAGCTAGGGTGTGGGGGTCTCAAGGTCTCCAGCAGCACGCTGAGCTCAGGGATGGACTCAGAGAGGGGCTGCCCTGACCCCCCATCTTAGGGGCTGGCCAGGACTCCTGAGGTAGGTCATGCAAGGGGCACTGGCTATTAACCTTGCAAATCCCGATGGCCTATTTGCTGGGTCCTGTCCCTGGCCTCCCAACCTGGTGTGGGAGGAGGCTAATTTCTGGAGAAAACTCTGAGTACCTGGTCCTCCCCGCAGCCGACAAGCGAACAGGCTGTTCTTGTTTACGACCCCCTTCCTAGGGGAACAGTGATTGCTCATCTCTACATGTGATTTGAGAGGGCCGGTCTCTCAGGCCTGGAGGAAACACAAGTCCTGCCAGCTGCTTGGCAGCGGAATGCTCAGCTGGTCCCCTCCTGGGGCTCATGTGACCAGGGTCCAGCTATAAATATCAGAGGGGCCTCAGACCAAGACAGGATCCGGGCGCCAGGAGAAGAAGGCAAAGAGGCTCTGGGCGGCTATTCTGTGACAAAGGCAAGACCCCAGATCTGCTTGGAGGCTGGCAGGTGAAGGAAACAGACAGGTGGACCCCACACCTCTCAACAATATGGACTATAAGTCAAGCCTGATCCAGGACGGGAATCCCATGGAGAACCTGGAGAAGCAGCTCATCTGTCCTATCTGCCTGGAGATGTTTTCCAAGCCGGTGGTCATCTTGCCCTGTCAGCACAACCTCTGCCGGAAGTGTGCCAACGACATCTTCCAGGTCAGGCCTGGAGCCCTGGGCGGCTATTCAGTTTTCCTGTGATGAAAGCCCTTCTCTTGGCTCAGGACCCTTCTAAACCAGGGTGGGATTTTTCCCTTCCAAAGTGAGCCCCCGCAGGAGCCTCTGGACAGGGCTGAGGGGGTGAGGAGGGCGCTCCACTGCCCCATTCCTTCTCCATGACGCATTTTCCCCTCCCCACCCTTGCCCTGAGCACAGCAGTTGACTCTCCAATCAAGCGTCAAATGCCTCAAGCGATAAGTGGGAGAGGCAGGCAGAGAGGAGAGAGAAACCAGACCGCTGGGGCTGGAGCCAGCTCCTGGTGGCAGGGGGCCCAGAGCTGTATGAGGAGGGAGGCTGGGAGGCAATGGCGATAGTGGCATCTTCCATTTAGGGCAGGAGGGGCTCCATCCTCATAGGAAAAGAATCCAAGTGGATGTCCAGGCTGGGAGACAGACTCAAGATTTCTCACAGGCATGTTATGAAATGTTCTCTCATTATTTTGTCTTTAAAGTAGCAGCCCTAGGAGCTGGCTCTAATTACAGTGGCCATTTCATGAATGGTCAGACTGAGGCTTGGAGGGATAAGGTTGTATGCCCAGGTATTCAGAGAATAACTGTGACTTGAACCTAGATCTGGTGACTCCCAAACTTGTTGATTGCTTAGCTGCTTCTCAGGTGCTCCCCATGTAGGTGGCCTGGCTCCCATCTCAGGATGGGGAGGTCCATTTGGTTTGGGTAATCAGAGGGGAGGCAATCGGAGATTAGAAAAGGGAGGGGCTGAGCCCAGGCTTCACCTCTGCCCTCACCACCTGCAGGCTGCAAATCCCTTCTGGACCAACCGGGTTGGCTCAGTTTCCATGTCTGGAGGCCGTTTCCGCTGTCCCTCCTGCCGCCATGAGGTGATCATGGATCGTCATGGAGTATACGGCTTGCAGAGGAACCTGCTGGTGGAGAACATCATTGACATCTACAAGCAGGAGTGCTCCAGGTCAGTTTGCTCGGCTGCTGGGTGCCCAGCCTTCCTCCCAGCTGTGCTTTGCCCAGCTCTCCGGGCTCCTTCCTCCTCCATCTGCTTGGGATCCAGCCCCCTCCCTGGAAGAGCTACACAAGCCAGTGCAGAGAGCCATCTGCCTCTTCCTCAGGCAGGAAGAGAGACTCATCACCGTCCACCAGCCCCGGCTCATGTCACTCAGTGAATGGAAGGGGCCCAGACCTTAGCCTGTCCTCCTGGGAGATACCGAGACAGAGACCAGAGGAAAGACAAGCTATGACAGGGAGAGTGAGCCACTGGGGCCAGCTAAGTGGGCCTAATGTGCAGAGAAAGTGCCCAGTGAGCATGGGCCAGTTTCCCTATGGTGATGGCAACAGCGATTGCCCTTGGGAGGGGTAGGGGAACAGTGCTGGCCACTGGCCATGCTTCTCCTCTTGCTGATTCACAACACTGCTGTGTATCGGGCATGACTTTATCATCCCCATTTCACAGATGAGAAAAATGAGGTCCAGTGAGGTGAAGTCACTTCCCCAAGGTTTCCCAGCGGAACTGGCCTGGCTGGGAATGGGCTCAATCAGTGTAGCTTCAAGTCTCTGATTATTAAATAGCAGCTTAGTCTGAGGCCAAATGTGTGAAAAGCAGAGGTTGTGCACTGGTGGGTCTTAAGCTGGAGAGAGACACAGCTACCACTCTGACAAGACTTCCAGACTGCTGACCCCACAGCCCTTGTGATCCCAAAGCGTCACCAAGTGCTTGCCTGCAGGCAGTGTCCTACTCCAGAAGAGGTGACAGACCAGTCCTAGTGAGAAGAAGCCTTGACTTGGGGAACTGTGTTTGCTGGTCTGACTGGTAGGAGTGTATTGTAGTATCTTGGGTCAGGCTTTGGGTCTTCATTTCCCCTGTCAGTAGAAGGGGAAGGTAAGATTTACTACTGTGATTATCAAATAGGATTTTGAGGGGAAATGTTAAAAATATCAAATATTTATTGAGCACCTACTGGGCGCAGGTACTATACTAAGTATTTCCTGTGTATGATCCCTATTTAATTCTCATAGTAATCCTATAAGGCATTCTCACTCTTATTTTATAATGAGGAAATGGAGGCTCAAAGAGGGTCAGAGGTTTGTCTAAGGCCACTTGGCTAGCAAGTGGTGAAGCTGAGAGGGAGCCTGTCTGATTCCATGATGAGCATTCCTAACTGCTCTTGCTTCTCCTGCTGCTAGAATTTAACTCTCCAAAATGTAAATATATGTTGATCATTATAATAATAAGAAAATCAATATTGCATCAAAATATTAGCCCACCCAGTGTTGACCTATGAAGAGCATGTTGTGCTGGAACCCTTTCTGCATTGTTGAATGACAGTGATAGCTGGTGTTTATTGAGGGCCTACTCTGTGCCGGGTCTTACACATCCATTATAGACAACTTCTGTCGTGATCCCAGTAGCTCTGGAATGAAACTAAGGCTCAGAGAGGTGAAATCATTTGTTTAAGGTCACAAAGCAAGTGAATGGCAGAACAGTCTGGAATTTGAATCCAGATACTGACACCTGGGCTTGGGAGGGTGGGTGTCCTTACAACTACTGCCTTCCCAGAGCTCCCTTCCCAGGGCACAGAGACAGGTGGCAAAGGGTACAAAAAGACAGATCTGAAAAATGGCTTATTTAAGAACTTGAGGGGACAAAAATGCCTGGGGTATAATCAGTCATACAAGACTGTTTGGAGGTGGGGGGACAGTCACCATTTGACATTTATGCTGCAGTGTTAAAGGCTGGGAAATCAGAGGTAGTGTAGACATGGTGTTGGCTCTAAATGAGTTATAGTCTAGCCGGAGAGGTAAAACTTCAACCCCCAAAATTGAATCTTGGGTAGGCAGTGACTGATGCCCTGAGAGAAGCACAAGGAACATGTCAGGGGCCCTAGCAGAGAGAGACAAAGGGAGAAAGGCATTCTAAGAATTTGTGTTTGGGAAGAAAGAGAAGTAAGAGACTCCGGGCCCTGCAAAAAATCTCTGGACTAGAAGTCAAGGACACTAGGCTCTTGGCCAGGCCTGGGTTCTGCTTGTATGACTTGGGGAGCACATACTGCTTCCTTCTCTGAGCCTCGGGGCACCCTCCCAGCGTGCTTACTATATATTATTTCTGACTATATTTAATTACCTCTTCCTCTGCGCCAGGCACTGTATACTTAGATTCAGGGGTGAAGAGAATTTCACCTGCTTTGCTGGAGGTTGCAGTCTGGTGGATTAAATATAGAATTCTGTGCGGCCATGAGTACAAATTGCTCCACTCAGAGCCCAGCCTGCAGTAACCAAGAGCTCTGGTGACTATAATTAGTGCACATGAACTCTAGCCTCCACTGCCTTGACTTGCTGGATGACCTTGGACCAGTCAATTTATCTTCTGGAGCCTGGTTTCCTCTTCTCGAAGATGTCTTCAAGTCTGACTCTGGGTTTCTACAACCTTTCCTCATCCTTCCCTGACAGGGCCTAAGGCCAAACCCTCACTGAAATTTGAATCCTAGGATATGGGAACAGCCTTGGTATTATTGGGTTATCCTGGGTCCCCAGAGGATGAAAAGAAAAGGACTGGGGACAGCCAACCACTGAAAGCTCAGGTCATAGGTCTGGGGTGGCCTCCTGGAGCTGGGGGAGGAGACAGGGACTTGGGACTCCACGCTGTGACTTGTGATCTTCTCTACTTCAGTCGGCCCCTACAGAAGGATAGCCACCCCATGTGCAAGGAGCATGAAGATGAGAAAATCAACATCTACTGCCTCACGTGTGAGGTGCCCACGTGTTCCATGTGCAAGGTGTTTGGAGCCCACAAGGCCTGTGAGGTGGCCCCACTGCAGAGCGTCTTCCAGGGACAAAAGGTACTTGCCCGAGCCACTTCCACCCCATGACCTGGGCCTGCTGGGCATGGTGATTCAGGATGAGGATTTGATCCGTGTAGATCTGCTGAGCCGGCCTTTCAGGAATAGTCCCTCTGGAGGGACTTCCCAGGCCGCAGGGACAGCAGCCCTTGCCTTCCTGGGGAGGTGGCTGAGCTCATGGGTTATACTTAGACCGCTTAAAAGCACCTGGGTGTGGCCACCAGGGCCCTCTCAGGCCATGACTCCTCATCCCAGTATTCTTTGGCCCCAGATGCCTCTTCCTGTGCCTGTCAGCTCTCCCAGTCTTAAATTCCCCTGCAGCAGGAGGTAGCTGGGTGCCCTCTCCCTGGGCCCCAGGGCCTGTGGGAGCCCCACCATCCTGTCCATGCAGGAAGCTGAGGCCCCTCTTTCTGTGTTCTTTCTTCCCCACCTCCCACTCTTCTCTTGATCTCTCTTCTAGAACTCTCCACTTCTTTCTTTTCTGCATCCCGTCTTTCCTAGAAACTGCCCCTCTGCCACTATCTTGCTGTGTATTTTGGGCAGCTCATTTCCCTTCTCTGGGCTTCATCTGTAAAATAAGGGATACAGTATCTCTGATATTCTCTGCTCTGCACCTCAGAAAGAGCTCTAGCAGAAAGGGGGTGAGGGTGCCCTTTTGCTGCCACTCCCAAGAGCACAGGCCCTGAGACCATTCCTTTCTCTCCTCCCCTCGTCCCCACCCCCCCTCCCATCTAGACCGAGCTGAGTAACTGTATCTCCATGCTGGTGGCGGGGAACGACCGTGTGCAGACCATCATCACTCAGCTGGAGGACTCCTGTCGGGTGACCAAGGTGGGGCAGCCTGATCTCTGGGGCGAAGGCTCACCTTAAGCTTGTGACTAAAAGTTGGGGCCTGGGGCCTGGCGTGTTCAAGCAGGGATGCCTGGGAGGGACTGACTGATCCATTCCTCAACTCATTCACAGATGCTTCTTGAACACAGCTGTGTGTTGGGCCCTGCCAAGGAGCTGGGGATGGAGTTCCTGAGTTCAGGCAGCACCCCACCAGCCATCCCCAGTGTTCATCCAACACTGGTAGTTTTCAGAGCATTATTCCCCAGTGTGCTATAGACCAAGACTTCTCAAACTTTAAAAGGCACACACACACCACCCTGGGAGCTTGTTAAAATTCAAGTTCTGGAATGAGGCATGAGATTCTGCATTTCTACCAAGCTGCCAGGGTTTGCCCAAGTTGCTGGTTTAGAGACCACACCTTGAGTAGCAAGACTATCCAGGCACCAGAAAACATTTCTATCCCTGCAAAAGCATCCATGATTTTCCATCTCCACTTGGGGTGGGGACCTGGAGATGAAGGTGGGGGAAGGGATCATATTTCTGGTGGACAAAAGGATGTGTGAAGGATAGGTTCAAAGGGAGGAGGGTGACACTTAGCACCTGTGAGGGGCTCCCAGGCTGATAAAGAATACCACAGTCCCCAGTCTACTGAGATGCTATTGTTATACCCATTTTACAGGCAAGGAAACTAAGATGTAGGGCCTGTGTTGGAGAGAAGGGAGCCTCAGTGGGGAGGCCATTAGAGGAGGAGCTGTTCCCCAGCTCTGCTATGACCAAATGAGGCAGAGCTTCCAGAAACCAGTCTTGGTCCTACAATGGCAGGAAGAATGGGCCTTGGGAGCTTACAAGAGGCTCAGAATATACCAAGTCATCTGACCCTACAGGCACTGTTTTTGAGAAAAGGGTGGCTTTCACCATGACACTGGCCTCCAAACATTCTTGGCATACTAAGTAGCTATGAACCTTAGCAAGTGTTTTCTCTTGCTAAACCTTCATTTTATCTTTTGTAAAATGGGGGCATAGTACAAAATCTGCCAGCTTTGGATTCCTGGTTCCTAGCACGCCCATCCTGGGGAGAAAAGCACAGGGATGGGGACAAGGACCCTGTAGGAAGTGACTCCAAGATTTCTGTCTCCAGGAAAACAGCCACCAGGTGAAGGAAGAGCTGAGCCAGAAGTTTGATGTGCTGTACGCCATCCTGGACGAGAAGAAGAGTGAGTTGCTGCAGCGGATCACACGGGAGCAGGAGGAGAAGCTCAGCTTCGTCGAGGCCCTCATCCAGCAGTATCAGGAGCAACTGGACAAGTCCACGAAGCTGGTGGAGACAGCCATCCAGTCGCTGGACGAGCCCGGGGGTGCCGTCTTCCTCATGGTGAGCAGGACCAGATTCCCTTCAACTCCACAGCTCTGCCTGAGGTTCTAGTTGTTCGCCAGCCCTGATCCCCAATGCACCCTCGGGCAAGTCACTGAAAGCTCTTTGAGCCTCAGTTTCCTTGTCTATAAAATGGACATGGAACAATTCCTACCTTCCTTTCTCTTAATTGATTTTATGAGGATCAGAAAGAGGATGTTCATGAAACGGCTTTGAAAGCTACAAAATACAGTGTCCATGTCAACTATTAATGAACACATACCATAGACCAGCTACTGAGGTGGCAGCGCAGAGACGGAAGAGACACAGCCCTGCCCTAGCAAAGCTTGTTGGGGGAGACAGAAAAGAGTTCACGGTTAAGTTCAATAAAAATTTCACATATTGAGAACCAGGCTTTGTGCTAGACATTGGGTATGAAAAAGTGATAAGGGTATGATTCTCATTTTGAGGATTTCAGGGTTTAAAGTGTTTAGACTGATACCCCTAGAATCCAAGCCTCCTGCCAGGACAATGAGAGGGCCCTAGGGCGATGACCCAAACCTCTGCAGACCGTGGATAGGGGGAAAGATCCGAGTTCTGTTCAGCTCTGGGTGGGCAGCAGGTGACGGCTGGGCTAGGGAATGGCACCAAGCGCCCATATGCAGCACCAGTTTGGCTGATTTCTTGGGGCTACCCCTTCTGCAGTCTTAACCCTTTCCTCTCTCTCTCTCCTCCTACAGAGTGCCAAGCAACTCATCAAAAGGTCAGTGTTTCTCCAGGCTATGATCCGAGGCTCTGGCTCCCACCAGGGCCTCTGACTTCTGTCCAGTGGGCCTCTCCCTTTGCATTAAGGCTGCTGGGAGGGTCTCACCCTAGGCAAGCCTTCCTGGCCTTCGCATCCCCTGTTTTCCTGGGCCATTCATTTTGCTTGTGATTAGAAAGGGAAGACACTACCCCTCCAGAGGGAGCCTCTAGGTGCAAGGCCTGGGTGTGGACAAGCACATGCCCTGGTGTGAGTTGCGGCTAAGACACACCCTTCCTTCCCTGAGGCCTAGAGATTTCACCCCGCCTCTCTTTCTCTCTTGCTCCCCTGCAGCATTGTGGAAGCTTCCAAGGGTTGCCAGCTGGGGAAGACAGAGCAGGGCTTTGAAAACATGGACTACTTTACTTTGGACTTAGAGCACATAGCAGACGCCCTGAGGGCCATTGACTTTGGGACAGGTAAAGGAGGTGATGCTGCCACTTGTCTGTTCCCCCGCTTGACTCCTGGAAATTGGCTTCCCTCCTCCTGAGCCCCACGTGGAGGCAGATACCTAGGAAAGATGCCCAGATATCAGCCAAACTCATACAGCCAACATGTAGATGACCCCAGGGCCCAGCACAGTGCCTAGTACACAACTGTTGTTCAAAAAATTATGTTTGCATCCACTGCCAGGAGGCATCTTGCGGCAGTGAAAAGAGCATGGCCACTGGAGCCAGACCCACCTGTTCTACCTGTTCAAATCCCAGTTCAGCCACTTGTTATCTGTGTGACCTTCGGCGAGCCCCACCACCTCAACCGGGGCTGCATCTTCTAGCTTCAAACATTAGGTTGAAAGTGAACCTACTAATAATGACTACCTCATGGTGCCATTGGAACAAATAAGATATTGATACAGAAGAGTTTGCAAGGTACTAGACATACACTAATTATTGCCTAAGGTTAGTCTTAGATTCAACTTCCTAATGCTATCATCTGTGATACTCAGGCACCTTAACTGATCTATATTATATTCTTATTTCTGTTTATAATTGCTCTTCTGTAGAGTGCCTATAACAATTGTAACCATATAACCATAATAGTAATAAGGGGGAAATAATAAGGGAAAATGAGGAAACCAGATGAAGAACAGAGATGTTGACAATTTGCTCAAAGTCACACAATTGAAAGGCAGCTAATTAGCAGCAGAGAAGGAGAGGGTGGGCCCAGTCTCGCTGAAGGTTGCATTGGTCTGAGAGGCGATGCTCCAATGATCAGCAGAGGGGTGGGGCAGTGGTGCAAGAACAGGGAGGAGGTGTAAATGGAAGGGCATGAAAAAGGGAAAAACTTCTTGGCGCCTCTTGTGTTGGCTCTCCCACAGGCTTTCAGAATCTGGTGTTGAATCTGTTCTCAGAACCCCAAATATACCTGCTCGTGGGTAAAGACAAAATGATCCCGAAGCCAGGATGCCACTGGACTTGGCTATGTCTATTGTTCCACTGTTCCCTTCCCTGAGCTAAGATAGACGAGGATGGATCACATTGTTGGAAACAGTATGATGTTGCAAAGACCTCTACTGCCTTCCATAGTCTTCAGTTTCCTCATGGGTAAATGGGGAGAAAACCAACAGCTGCCATTTATTAAGCACTTTCTGTGTCCCAGGCACTAAGCCCTTGACATAGATTCTATCATTTAATACAACTTTAGGAGGTAGTTTTTATTGTCATTTTCATTTTGTAGTTGAGGAAATAAAGCCAAGTGAAGTTGATCGATTTGCTGGGGGCCACACAGCAAGTAGCCCATGCAGATTCCACCAGAGGCTGTGTGGCTCACGAGACCCTTGTGAGGACTATGTGAAATGCATGGACAGCACTTAGCACAACTCTGGGCGCATAGTAAGTCCTCAGCAAATGCTGCTCTGAGGAGTTAAATAAGACCATTAAACAACAGTCCTTGGTTTTACACCCAGATCCCAGCTTCCCGGCTAGAATTTTGGGCTGTCATTTTGGATGCATTAACTCTTTCAAGCCTCTCCCCGGATGCTGCTGACAAATGAACTGCCCCGTGGTGACCCCCCAGAGCCCCAAAGGATTAAGGAAGTGGCTTCTGAGAGAGGGCAGGGGACAGGAATGTTGGCTGTCCATAGAGCAGGAAGGCACTGTCCCAGAATGGAGAAGTGAGGACACAGGTTGCAGCTCAGATACTGTCAGTCAAGGGAGCAGCTTCAGAGAGCTAGTGAACAGGTGCCGCAGGACTGCTCCCCACCCTGCGTCCACCCAGCTGTAGGCTAAGGACTGAGGAAAACTGGGACAGAAGTGCCAGGCAAGCAGATTTCTAAGGCAGGGCAAATTCCTTCAGGACTAGGACTCTGATCTCTGAGTATCAAGGGGGTTTTGTCCCATTCTCCCCAGATGATGTTTATCTGTCTGAGAGATGTGCTAGAGCACAAAGGATGCTTCCCCAATATCCCCTCTGGTCCCAGGCAGAGCAGGGGGTGGAAGCTGCTCCCGCTCTGGAACAAGGACCATTTGGACCCCCCCTCCCTTGGCAGGGTGTGGCAAGGAAGGAGGCCAGCCTCTGCGCAGCTGGGTGTGACACTGACTGGGCGTGGGGAGGGGGTTGGGTAAGTGCCATCTCCTGCCTGGTGTCCTTTGAGCAGCTCCCCTGAGAAACCGGCCCCATCCTAACACAGCTGTTCTTTGTCACACAAAGATGAGGAAGAGGAAGAGTTCACCGAGGAAGAAGATCAGGAAGAGGAAGAGGCCACAGAGGCGAAAGAAGGAGGTAGGAAATCCATCTACTTCCATTCATTCATTCATTTGTTCATTGGTTTGTTCAACAACATGAAATCCCTACTGTGTACAAAGTGCTGTGCTAGACCCTGGGGATGATGCCAGTATGTGATGATGTTCCTTCCCAGTATGTGTTTTAAACCAACTCTTGTTCCCTTTACACTTGCAGAAAAAAACACCAAACTATTCATAATAAAAAGCTCCCATTTCATATCTAAATGTCCTTCCAAAGTGAAAAGCAATATACAGTGTAACAGACATAAAATACAGGGAGCTCATGCGCCAGGCCGGGCCCACCAGGGTGTTTTGTGTGGCCAGCACAATGTTTAAAATTTTTTAAATTAGTTGCCAACATTTTAAATTAGGAAATTTGTCCAGGAGTTTTTGTTTTTTTTTTTTTTTTAAGGAGATTTTGACTAAGAATCTGGCTTTCCACTGTCTTGTGAAAATCTGAAAAGAACTAACAACACTGATTTTGCCCTTCTCCCTAATCTCAGAGAAGGGATTACTCAGTCATGTCATCAGTTGGCCCCTGTAGGCATGCGGGCTGCCCACCTGACAGAGTACAGTTAGGAGTGTGGGTTTTGAATCTCAGCATTGCATACGTAGTGTGTGGGGCCGTTCACAGCTTTTCTGAGTCTTGAGTTACTCACATGTGTACGGGGTCATAATGGTACTGACCTCAATAGGTTATGGTAGAGGGTAAATTAGGTAACTGTTTAACACAGTGTCTGCCCTATAGGAAGGACGTTTGCTAATTAGCACGGGGTTGCTAATGTTATTACTTTTCAAGTTAAACTATTATTGGAACTAAATTCCAATCCTGAAAGGACAGAGTGCTCTTTTGGAGTTTTGTATTGGATATGCAATCTGTAGTGTTTTAGCAACTAAATTCTATTTTGGTTTAAAAAGGAAGAGGCCAGGTGGGAATTGGAATTTGATCACTTTGTCAGTGCAGCCTGGTAAGCCCTGGAGGCCCCTGGGTCCCTGTCTTACCTTGCGTTTCTTTGTCTTTTTCTTGCAGGATGCCAGTAAGGAGCCAAATGAGAGAGACCCTCTAGATACAGAGAGACTGGGGAGGGTGGGGATGGGCCCAGGTGCCTGGTGACAGGCCCAGGGTGGGAGGGGTCGGGGCCTGGCAGGGGCAATGGGAAGGTGTGTTTTCTCTCTGCTCAGGGAGCCGGGACTAGGAGTAGGACCTCCACCACTGTGTCCAGCAGTCACTGAACCAGAATTGGAAACGTGCTTGAAACAACCTCACAGGACACTTTTCTATGTTGGTGCAAAATGGAGTATTTTGTACATTTTTTAAAATGTGATTTTTGTATATACTTGTATATGTATGCCAATTTGGTGCTTTTTGTAAAGGAACTTTTGTATGATAATGCCTGGTCATTGTGTGACTGGTGATTGTTAGAAAGAGGGGAAGAAAGCCAGGTTGGCAAAGCTGTCTGGTCCCTTTCCTAGTGGGAGGACTGAGCAGCACTCCCAGGTCGAGGTACAGGCCTCGGTAAGGGAGAAGGCACTGTATTTCAATGCCTACCCCTGGCATAGGGGATGGCAACTGAGTTTCTGTTATATGTTGTTTTAATAAATGCACAATGCTCTCTTCCTGTCATTACCAAAAGAGCTGGGGTTTCATTTGGTGTTTCTTTCTAAAGAGAAGAGTTCAGGGTGGGTGGACAGAAGACCTAGTAGGAAGTGCACCATAGGAATAAACAGTGGCAGGGCTAGTTTTCCTCCCACCAAAGAATGAGCTCTTTAACCCAGCATTTCCCAATGAGAGCTCCCTGGAAAATTGGCCCTGAGATGAGTGAGCCTCAAGAAATGGATTCAATGCCTTATTCTCTGTCTGGTTCGCCAGAAAACAGCCTGAGGCAAATCTTAAAAGCTTTAGTCCAGGTACAGCCCCAGGGCAGCCAGAGTGAGGGGAAGTGGACGCAAAGCAGGAAAGGAGGGAAGCAAATGAAAAGTGTTGCAAGACTGACCTGGACAGAGCCTCACCGAGAGACCCAGCAGCTCCCTCAGTTCTATGAGATGTTCCCCGCAGGTCATAAAGAACACAGTACAGCGCTCAGCAATTCATCAGAAGGAAGAAGCCAGAGAGTTTTGCCTGCCTGCTCCTTTCATCTCCTGTCCCTCAGAACTGATGTTTGTCTCCCAGAGTGTTAATTGCCCTCTGGGTTGCACCACTCGCCCCCTTCCGGCAGCTGCTGGGGCAGCTGAATGGCATACACCCTGCTGACTACTCCACAGGGGTGGGAGGAGCGGCGCTTTCGTGGGCCAGGTGGGCTGGGCATGCCCCCACCACAATGGGTGTAAGGAGGCTCTGCTGGAGCCCAGGCTTCCTCCAGGGGAGGCCAGGACAGCCCCAGTGCTAGGGGATAAGGCGATTAATGAGGCCAAAGTAGGATCCAGGCTCTCCATGAAGCAGGGCCCAAGGGGCTAGGAAAGAGGTAAAATGAATGAATCTGAGTTGGCACATTAATTGGGTCTGAGACGCCACGTACTTATACATTTGAGGAACACCACAGTCTGTTCCTACCTTTTCAACATTCAGAACACAGAAGCAAGTTAAAGCCTTTGATCAGCCCTGCTGTTTAGAAAGCTATTTAACTTTGGACAATGACTGGTCCATCAAGTTTATGGTGTTTGGAATACTGCCTGATCTTTAAAGCTTGTACTATCTTTTGGTGGACTGAATGTTTAACTCAGTATTTCCCAACTACTCATTCATGTGACATCCTTCAGAACTAGTGTTATGTGGAACTCACTTCATGTAAGTGCTTTAAACCCTCACATCTCTGCCTATTTTCACTTCTGGGAGTTTTTCCTAAGCTACCTCAGTCCCTAACTTTGAATTTCAGGGAATCAGATATTGTTCTCATTTCTAGTCATTCCTCAAGTTCTGAATGAAGCTCACAAAAAAAAAAAAAGAGAGGGAGAAGAAAAAGGTTTTAAAACTATGTGACGTATCACACACACACAGGTGCACGAAACTAGTTACATAGAGTCTAATAAACTGATGTAAAATGAAATCCTGTGTTTCATTATGCAGGTGAAAGAAAAAAGACATTGTCAGTTCTTAGAAGCCCTCTATGTTGCCCCCTTCTCCTTGGAGGTGGCCACTATCCTTTTTTAAATAATCACACACTTGGCTTTCTTTTTTTTTTTTTGTTTACACTTGGCTGTCTTTATAGTTTTCTTAACAGTATCATCATCTTAAAATTAGAAGAATCAGTATTACAAATTGTCTGTATTCTGTCTCCAGATTTCCACTCCAGGTTACTCATCACGTGGGAAGCAGGCATATCAGTCTACTATCTTATCACTTAACAGAGGAAGGAGAAGAGTCACCTTTAAGTCAATTAAAGTTTAAATTCCATAGAGATATCTGTTAATTGCAAATAAGGGGATCCCTACTTTGCCACACAAAGAGCTGCCTGTTCTTGCAAACCAGAAGATGTAAGGGTGGTATGAAGGATTCTTGATAATAAGCTTCAAGATGATGCTGTAAGAGAGGAAGAAAATGCTGGCTTCAAAGAGGTTATTCCAATGAATCTGAACACAGTTCCATAGCCTGCTGCATTACAACCACTAGAGAAGGTTTAAGTTTTTCCTAAACCTTTACTTTTGGGAAATTCCAAACATATAGAAAAGTAAAGGGAATAGTGTAATGTATCCTCTATACTCATCATACTCAGTTTCAACAGTTACTGAGACACTTTTTCTTCTTTTTCATTACCCACTTCCTCATTGTGATCATTTTAAGGCAAATCCCAGATGTCATGTCATTTTGTCCTTCCATACTTTAAAGTTTCTTTAAAAAACTGCTATATCATAAAAAAAAACCCCACTAATTTCACAATGGCATCAAACACAAAGGTTTTAAATATACTTCTATGGATTTCCAATTTAAATATAATGGATTTCCAAACCCATTCCCAGACTTACAGAACCAGGTCATTGTGGTATGCGGGAATCTATATTTTAAAAATGAAATTTCTTAGGTAATGTTGAGGTCTGAGAACTGCCAGGTCATTTGCATAGGACTTCTGGGGATTTCTGAAGGAGTCAGATATATAATACAAGTGGACCCAGCAGTTTTTCATATGTCAAAGTCTTGATTAATTAGGTGAACTCTGGCAAATCAGTTAAAATACATCATGGGGAACTATTAATTTAAAGGAAAGCTGGCATAAAATGTTTTCATAAAATGAATATATGTGTCTGGATCCAATCTGTAAATTATATTTATTGAGAATTTACAGTGTGCCTTGCATAAAGGGAACAAAACGGACAAATGAAAGACATACTTTATAAACTTTTGTTCTCAAAGAAATTATGATTTATTAATCTAAGCACAGGGCAACTTGAAAATACAACATGAACTAATATGACCCAGCAAGAAACTCCTGTGGTAGCACCCCACTTCACTTACCTTCATCTGATAAGTGACCAGCCCTACAATTGTCTACTTCTTTCCTTCAATCCAATTCATGGGTAGTTAATTAAGTGCCCAGTAGGTGCTAAGAGCTGGAGTAAAATAGAAGTACAAAATACATTCCTGCTCTCAAAGGTCTTATAATCTAGTGGGAGATCAAATGAATATCTGAGATGACCTATAAGTTTATGCAGAGGTTCTCAGGGACTGATGAAGGACCTGGAACCTGTATTTTGACACCTTCTCCAGGTAATGCTGAGCCTGTTAGTTCTTGGACTATCCTGGACTTTCTCCCAGGAAATCCAGGGAACCTGAGGTAAAGGTTTTCCACACAGTCTAGAGGTGGAAAGGCACTCAGTGGGGACGTGCCCCATTCTAGGCAGGCTTCAGCTGCCACCCTCACTCCTTGCACCTCATCTTCTAACAACATGACTCTCGCGGGAGAGTGTCTGAAAGTGTCCCTCCTTGTCCCCGGTGGTGTGGGCAAGAGGCTTGCTCCCTAGACTCTTGTCTCTGTGAAAGGCCCTACCCAAGTCATTGTCCTCATGACCAAGGGCTCTGAGGATGATGGACTGACTGGCCAAGGAGGTTGCCAGCCCAAACTTCTTTCTATACCTGTCAGAGTCTAGCGTTGGGGCCACAGACCCCCACCCCCCAAGAATGGCTGTGGTAGGACACAGCCTCAAGTGGGCAGGGCACCAAGCTGGCATGAAGGACAGGCCAGCCTCTCCCTGCAGAACACCACTCAGCGCTCCTGGGGCTCCTGTGAGCTGCTTCAGGGTAGAAGAGAAGGGATGGTGGCAGTGGTGTCAGCTTTGCCCAGATGGCAGGCTGCTGCTGAAGCGTGACCCTGCTCCATTATGCAGGGGTGGAGATGGAGCCAGTCACTCCAGATTCTAGTCAGAGCGCTCAAGAGAGAAGGAACTGGCGCTCCTTCAGTGTCTAGGATGAGTGGATCAGTCCCAAACCGTCCTAAGAAGTGCTACTGTCCCCGCCTGAGGGCAGGTGTGTCCCGCCCCCAGGACCCTCCTAGCCTGAGCAGAACACAGCAAACCTAAGGCGTGTCCAGCCTAAAAGGAAGATACAAACGTAGCCTCAGGAGCCACATGCCTTCTCTCAGGGGATCCAAAACGGATTTCAACAAACTAAGGTCCAAGAACTTCTCGGAGGAACGCTGCCAGGTCCGCGCGGGGGAGGGTGCTCACGGTCGTCGCCGGGTCCCAACGCAGTAACACAGAGCGTCCGCGCTGGTCGAAGGCGCTGGGGCTTTTCGTAGCAGGCCCGGCGGGCTCCTCAGGCCCCAGGGGAGCTGGGACTGGTGCTCGGGGACCGTGCCGGGGCGCCTTTTGCAGCCGGCCGCCCCTCCCCCTTTCCCACGGGCTTTTGCACACGACGCGGCGCCGACAGCTTCACACGGGGAGGCAGCGGCCGGATAAAGCCGGCGGGCGCGGGGAAGCCGGAGCGCTCGGCGTGCGGAGGGGGGTCTGGAGCTGCAGCCGCGGCGGGACGGCGCCCCCGCAGCCCCAGCACGGCCGGAGCCGGGAAGGCGGGCAGCCCAGCTGGAGAGCCAGGACCCCACGCGCCGGGCCCTCCAGCAGGCGAGTGGGCGCCGCGGAGCGCCCAGCGCACGACCTCAGCGCGCGGCGTCCCCGACCCAGTGAGGGCGTGCGGGACCACATGGAAACCACCGAGAAGAAGCATCTGCTGGGCGCCAGGCCCGGAGCCCGGTAAGGAGAGAGCCTGGGGAGGGGCGGGAATTTGAGCGACATCAGACGCAAGTCCTCGTTTGACATCCTGGCAGTGGACGGTTTTGGCGGCAGCTTGAACTGGGACGACGCAGGAAGGGTAGGGAGAGGTGAGAGACGGGGGAAATGGAGCATAGGCACGGAGATCATTCCTCTCTCGCCGCCGTCGGAGCTCGGATCCTGACCCCTGCCCGCTGGTGGGGAGTCCAATGCCTGGAGCCCCGCCCTCGGCCTGGCACTTTGCCCCGGGGCAGCGGAGCCCTGGGAGGCCACGTGTCTCCAAGTGCGTGAGGCCGTCTCTGCCCTTCTCTGAGTCTGAGCTCTGCTCCTTCTCCGTGCTCAGCTGGATCACCCCACCCCACGGCCAGTTTCCAAGGTCTTTGCCTCCTCTGGGCCCTGGGAGGGATGGGGGAGAAGAGAACACCTCCAGCCCAGGCCCAAGACTCCTGGACTGGCCATTCGCCCAGCACCTCCCTCCAAACACGGGCTTCTGGTCCCTTCTCAGAGACTGGCCAGCTTGGGGGGTCCTTAGGTATTCCATCTGGACACATGGAATGCCAAGGCCCCACCCAGAGACAGGACTAGAATCAGCCCTCCCAGCTCCCATCTCAGAGCTGAGACCCTCGCCCTTCTTGTCTGGCCAGGTCTTACGTGGGATCTCTGTGGCAGGATGGGGCTAGCTGGATCCCTCTGCCACCACCTGGTCTGGACATACAGACCATTGAGCTGGCCACTGAGAGCAACCATTACTGTCACGCACAGAAGGGACCTGCCAGTCAGTGCAACCCCACGAAGGAGCGGGCCCAGCGCCAGCTCTATGTGGCCTCCGCTATCTGCCTGGTGTTCATGATTGGGGAAGTGGTTGGTAAGGACTTTGTGCTAATTAAATGGAATTAGCCCATGGGTAGTCTGCATGACCCTAAAGGCTTTTCTCCTGGATGTTCCCAGTAATGTTAAAACTAATAGCTCCATTTATTGAACTTTTCACTGAGCTAAGTCTTTTACATACATGTTATCTATGTAATCCTTACAGTAACCTTGTGCTGTCCAGTGAGTGCTGTTATTCTTATTTTACAGATGATGAAACTGAGACACATTAAAGTTAAGTAATTTGTCCAGGATCACATACAGCTAGGATGAAAGGAAGGGCCTGAATGCCTAGAAGGAAACAGCATTTACTGAGTGCCTACTCTGCTTTCCAAGCCCTATTTGAACTTGATTTTCACATTCACCCTCTAAGTAGATGTTGTTAGTCCCGTTTCACAGAGAGTAGAAGCTGAGGTTTAGAAAATAAGTCCCTTGCCACGGTTACACAGCTAATGGGTGGAGAGGGCCTGAATCCACTGTCTTTCCAGAGCCATGGTGTTCCTGTTGTACACAGTCTGGGAAGTTGGCTCCTTAGGGAACTGAGAAGGACCTTCCCTTCTCTGGGTTCTGCCCTGCCCCTGCAGGTGGGTACCTAGCCCACAGCTTGGCGGTCATGACTGATGCAGCTCACCTGCTCACTGACTTCGCCAGCATGCTCATCAGCCTCTGCTCCCTCTGGATGTCCTCCCGGCCGGCCACCAAGACCATGAACTTTGGCTGGCAGCGAGCTGGTGAGGGCCCTGGTTGGGCTGGGAATGGGTTGGGAGAGGGGGCAGGTCAAGACACAGGTTATCAGGAGGCTTCCCTGAGTGAGGCCAGGAGGGTGACTTGGGTGGGGTAAGAGGATGTCAGCCTTGGCTTCTGTCCTTTGGGAGCTAACGGTCTGAGGGCAGAGCCCTGGTCCTCTGTCCTCTGGGAACTCCCAGTCTGCTGGGAAGGAGAGTCACCTCCTAAGAAATGGAGTGGCCAAACTTCACGAACGGATGACTATGGCATTAACTCTGCACAGAACTCCATGGATCTATTGTCAAGCTTTAAACCCTCTTTCATGTATCTCTGAGCTGCACTGTCATTTTCTTCTTGGTGGAAGATGGCCCAGTCTCTCCTCAGAAGCCTCAGTTTGCCAGATGAGCAATGGGCATGTATTTTAGTAAGTCTGTTTACTTACATGTAAAACAAAAAAGGCCGACCCAGATGACTTCTGAGTTTCCCCCACCCCTGACATTCTCTGCTGTATGCGTGCAGGGTAAGGTGCACCCGCACTGGCCGGCCTTTCAGCAGAGCCCAGGGGTGCCTGGCTTCGCAGGCAGAGGGAGGAGGGTCGCAGAGGGAAGGGGGGCCTTGTCCTCCTGAAGGCCCTGTACTGAGATCGGTGTTGGGGTTGGGTTCTTCCCCAGAGATCCTGGGAGCCCTGCTCTCGGTGCTGTCCATCTGGGTTGTGACTGGAGTGCTGGTGTACCTGGCGGTGGAGCGGCTGATCTCTGGGGACTATGAGATCGAGGGGGGCACCATGCTCATCACATCTGGCTGTGCTGTGGCTGTGAACATCATGTAAGTGCGGCCTCAGTTCCCCAGGAGTCCCGCCTCCCCCTCCCACTTCTCACATGCATACCCACATGTCTGCTGCTAGTGTCTGGCTATGCTCCGCTCCGGTATAGGCCAGGGGACAAGATTCCCCTAATGGTCTGAGCTCTGGCACCTGAAACACCTCGATCCTGCCTCAGGCCTAGGCTGAGGCCATCAGGAGCTGTAGATCTGGGGCAGCATCAATCCCCCCCCGCCACCTCCCATGTGTGTGAGTGAATAACCTAGGAACCTCATATCTGAAGTGAGAGGGGGGGTAAGCCCAGCTCTTGCAGAGGCAGATTTCCCTAGGAACAGAATCCAAGCCCTTTTTCAAACTGGTGTACCTGATACCGTTCTCACTGAGAAGGTATGCAGAGCACGGGTGTCTCGTTTAGGCTTTGTCTTCCTTGCTCAGTGGCCTTGGGCAGCTCATGTCCCTCTCTAGGCCTCAGCTCTCTCATTGTGGCATGGTGGCGGGATTTACGTGACCTCCATCATGCCTTCCTGCTCTAGGACTAGGCACCGGGCATTTTTGTGCTCACAGTCAGCCTGGCAGTGGAGCTGAGCCCTTTGTCCTTCAGCACTCTGACCCAAGGCCACGTGGACTGGGCTCCTCACGTGGTCAAAAGAATCATGAAGCTGGGGGGTTGGGATTTTGGCCCCACAAGACCAGCCCTAATGCTACCTCGGTGAACCCCTTGGATTTGTCTCCACTTCTGTAGGATGGGTTTGATACTTCACCAGTCTGGCCATGGGCACAGCCATGACACCAGCCAGCAGCAGAACCCCAGTGTCCGAGCTGCCTTTATCCATGTGGTTGGAGACTTTCTGCAGAGTTTAGGTGTCCTGGTGGCAGCCTATATTTTATACTTCAAGGTCAGAGATGGGGACAGAGGGAGGTGGGCTTGCGGGGAGGTTGTGGGAGAGTGTAGAGCATCTGGGGGCTCTTCTCTGCACAGGCCCTTCAGAGATTCTAGCTCTCTCCCAGCTCTGGGCAAAAGGGTGGGGAGAGGGAAGGAGCATTTATCCAATACCTACCATGTGCCAGCAATTCTGATCTTCATGGTGACCCTGAAGGGTAGGTTGGTAGTGTTTGCTGAAACTCAGAAAGGTCCAGTCATGTGTACAGTCACACAGCTGGTGAATTGTGGAGCTAAATTCAAACCCAGGACTGTGTGCTGCTGAAGCCTGGGCAGTGCCCATCGCATAGAGGCAGGGTGGTGTAGCGGAAAGAGCCGGGCTTTGGGTTTGAGGCCTGGTTTCACTTTCCACTAGCCATGGGCTGTAGAGCAAGTGATCCTCAGTTTCACCATCTATAAATGGGAATGTTGGAGCAGATGTTATCCAAGAGTCCTTTTAGTTCTGTTCCTTGGGCAGGGACGGGTGGGAAGGGGCTGTGTCTTGTCCTGAACTGCAGTCTATCCTGCCCATTTTCCTGGACATGGAATAAAAGGTAGAGAACTGGAAGGCAGGTAGGCTCATGCCCACCCCACAGAGAGAGCCCCTCTCCCTGACTCAGTGCTGGGTGGGAAGAGAGAAGGGAGGCTGAGGTGCTGGGTGATGAACCCCAGCTCTGCCTTCTTTTTCTGTAGCCAGAGTACAAGTATGTAGATCCCATCTGCACCTTCCTCTTCTCCATCCTGGTCCTGGGGACGACCTTGACCATCCTGAGAGATGTGATCCTGGTGCTGATGGAAGGTAACCCCCAGCTTGAGCTTGCTTTTCACCCTTGGCTCTCTGGCTCTAATGGCAGTGCAGGGAGCGGGGATTCCAGCACACTGGCTGGGAGCCACAGTCCGGAACTTGGAGGAGGCTGGAACACCTGTGGCCCCAACCCAGTCTTGGCAGCCAGCAGAGCCCTCAGGTGTGGCCTTTCCTGGAAATGTCCCCTGGACTGTGCCTTCCCCTCCCCTTGGCCTCAGGGGTGCCTCCTCTCTGCTGGGATGTATCCTCCCTGCCTAGTCACGCGGCTCCTGGGTAGCGTCTGTAACAGCACTGGCAGCTCTGGCCCTTCCCCTCCACCTCCTGAGCAGGCAGAGAGGTGTGAAGATTATGCTTCCCACTGCAAGGGAGTCAGGGGACTGAGGCTCAGGAAAAGACAGTCAATGTGGGACAAGGCTGCCAAATTCAATCCCCTGCAGCTCAGGCCTTCCTTTCTGAGGCCCCTGCCTCAGGAGGATGTGGCTGGGCTCTGAGGGCTTACTTGGTGGTGAATGGCTTGCCCTGAGTTGTGACACTCCTTCGCCAGTTTTCTTTTGCCCCAGGGATTTGGGTCATGGCCTCTGTGGGATCAGGGTCAGCCTGAAGTTGGGTGCTGGTTTGGGGTCAGCAGAAGTGTCTGACTGCAGGTCAAAGCTTTGTCTCCCAGAATGTGCTGATCCAGATAAAGGTGATGATGACGGTGCCCTGTCTGGGTACAGGGATCCCCAGGTCCCTTCTACCCTTCTTCCATTACAAAACACACTTACTGAGCATCAGCTAGGGAACAGGCACTGAGGACATGGTAATAAAGCACTCTCCTGCTGTCATGGGGTTTCCATTTGGGAGGGGGAGACAGACAAGAAACGAACAAATAGGACAATTTCAGACAGCGTTGTGAAGAGGAAAATACCACACGGTGATATGATGGAGCTCGTTGGGAGGTGGGGACAAGAGCGATCTGCTGGCCGAGGGGGTCTTCCCTGAGGAGCTGACATATTTGGGGCAGGAACCAGCATGGGTGGGAGGGTGCAGTTTCCTTCAGCCCCTGTCCCTGCCATCCCCAGGGACCCCCAAGGGCGTGGACTTCACGACTGTGAGGGATCTGCTGCTGTCGGTGGAGGGGGTGGAAGCCTTGCACAGCCTGCATATCTGGGCGCTGACCGTGGCCCAGCCCGTGCTGTCTGTCCACATCGCTATCGGTGAGTGGTTGGGATACGCAGGGTGGGGTGATGGAGAGAGGCAGCCAGAGGCCTGGGGTGTCTCCGAAGCATCCAGCGACCTCAGATGCTTGCAGTGCCTGGGCATTGAACCTGGCCGCATGCTGAGCATTTTACATACATTATTTCATTCGATCATCAGAATCCCATTTAGAGATAAACTGGCTGGGGGTGAGGTGGGTTATGAAGTCACTTGCCCAGGCTTTTAGAACTAATAGGTGGCAGAGGAAAGACTCCCAGCCTTAAAGCCAGTGCTTTCCCTGTTCTTCCAGGATTGTGCCAGGTCTGGGGACTGGAGGGTTGCCTGGTGCAGGAGTAGAGTCTGGAGGTTTCTTGATGCTCATGGCCCCTTATCCTGTTCTCCTGGGGGTAGGGCATGAGATAAGCTACCAACTACTCCTAAGGACCCAAGAGTAAATAAATGGTTCTCTGGTGCCTGGTGGGTCTTCTTGGCCACCAGCTCAGAATGCAGATGCCCAGGCTGTGCTGAAGGCAGCCAGCGCCTGCCTGCAGGGGAAGTTCCATTTCCACACCATGACCATCCAGATCGAGGACTACTCTGAGGACATGAAGGAGTGTCAGGCATGCCAAGGCCCCTCGGACTGACTGCCTAGCAGGTGCCAGCTGGGGCATGGATAGGACCTGCAGGTGGCAGGGCTGAGTGTCCCCCAAGCCCAGCTAAGACTGCCTACCCTGGCTGTTATAGACCAGGTCCCTCTCCTGACCTCTGCCCATGTTCAGTGTGGAGGAGCCTTTCCCCACTCTGGGAATGAGGCTCCTCCCCTGCCTCCCGACCCGACTACAGCCAGGCCCTGGCTGGAGACTCGGCAAGTGAAAAGCTTTCGTGACGCTGCTCCTCCAGCTCCTGGGGTGGCTCCCAGCAGGGCTCGGTTTGGGGTCCAATCCTCAGCTAATGCTGTCCTACCACCAGCCTCTGGACAGGCAAAAAGGCACAGTGACGGGGGACAGTGGGGAGACTGACTGCAGCGTCCCTTCGCTCACTTGCCTCATTTCCCGTTTTCAGTCTGGCCTTTGCCTTATGAATCTGTGAAGAAGCCCTGAAACAGAGCTCTCCCTCTGCATATTACAATGTGGGTTAAGAAGCCCTTGGGGGTGGGGGGGTTGTGAGGACCTGCACTCTCATGCTTGTCCCCCTGAGATGGGGACCGAGGGGGGCACTCGAGGCCTATCTGTGCCTTAATCACTTCAGCTGTGACCCAAATGTCTCCCCTTCCTGGGGGAGGAGGCTCTGACAGGTAAGGACCTGGCTGGTTTCTGCTTCCCTCATTCCCCCAGCCCAGGGGGCTGTGCCAACACATAGATGCCATAGCCATGGGCAGTGGTGGGGCAGAGATTTCAGGGGCCCCGCCCTAACAGTTGCCTGGCCCCGGGGCCACCTCTCTTGCCTGATAGAGTCCAGGGGTCCTGGAGCCTGAAAGCAGGTATGATGGGGCCAGCTCTATTGCAGGTATGGTCTGACCTGCTCAGAACTTGGGGACAGAGGACAAAGAGGTCCTGTGTGCCTGGAATAGGAGACACTGGCTTCCTGGGGTGTATGTAGATTCCGAATTGGAATCTGGCTTGTGTTTACAAGATGAAGAAGGGAGACCCATCCCCAGTCTTAGAGGAGGCAGTGTGCCCAATCAGGTGGCCCTGGTCTGGTGATCTGGCTGCCATCACCAACAAGTGCCCCCATCTGAGAACAGTAACACCTGTCTCTGGGTGGTTGTGAGGACTGGAGCCAATGTCTGCAAAGCACCTGATGTTCATTGAAGAGCAGCTACTTGTGTCATCGTTCTAGGAAGATGCAGCCTGGGGAGTCAGGTGGGCTTCCCAGCCTCCTCTGGGGCAGCACGGAGTTTGTCTGGACTCTGTCCTGACCCATGGCAGGAAGAGGAGAGGCTGGTCCCTGGCCTTCCCTCTGAGCTTCTCTTCCCATCTGTGAAATGACCTCTTTGTGCCTTTCCAGCATTGTTATCCAGGGTTGCCTGTGGTCTAGGTCAGGGTCAGACCCTCAAAATATGTGGGAAGTCATTTGTAATGGTTTGGAAGTGGGTATTGGGGGGAGATAGCTGATGGCCACACTCCACCCCAGTCTCAGGGGAATCAAACACCCCTCTCCCGGCCACACCAGCCCAACAACCTGGACCCTGAGCCTGGCTGTGTGCTCAGTCCTGACACCCCTCTCAGGACACAGTCACTTGGTGCTCCCTTTCTGCAGATGAGCAAGCTGAGGTCCAGAGAGGGTAAGTCACTTGTGTGAAGTCGCAGTACCCAGGGTGAGGCAAGCCTGGGCCTTCTGCTTAACTCCCCTAGGCCTCCCCCCACAGCAGGGGCCAGGGACCTGTTCTGGGCTACACGCTGGTACAGTGTGAGCCCTTGAGCCTGGCTGGCAGTGCCCTCCCCATGGAGTTCAGTGCTCTGGGTGGCGAGGGGTGAGGGGGTGGGCAAAGGTGCCTCTTTCCTGTGGCTGGGCCTGGCACTGGGAGCCCTCTCCACCCTGGGAAGGCTGCCTGGGCTGCAGCTGTGGGCTTCCTCACCCACCCTCAACTGTTCTTGACCCTGGGCCAGGCTGCAGCTCCTCCCATTTAACTCCCAGTCCCGGCTCCACCTCAAGCACCTAGCAGTCCAAAGGAGGGCCCTCTGCACCCTCAGCTGTGACCGGCCCCAGGGAGGACTGGAATCGTCCAGGGCCAGAGGTTAAGCTGGAGGAGAGGGGTGGGAGGCCTTGAGGGGGGGACAGCATGTTCTGGCCAGCAATCCAGTCACGGGAGTGTCCAAAGCTGTGAAGCCTCAAAGCAGGAAAACACCAGGACCTGGCTGGGCCCACCATCCCCGCCCCTCTAGAGCTGCCCCTGCGGCCAGGCCAGCCCTGAGGCCTCCTCCCCGGCGCAGCTGCTGTAGGGGTATTTATAGCCTGAGCATTAGGAGCAAGGACACGCGCTTTATTTCGGAAGTGAGAATTCCAGTTCCAGGGGGATGAAGCGGGGGCGCTCAGCATTCCTTCCCCTACTCCAGGGCGACCACCACGGCCCTGCGGAACTCCTCCCACCCAGCCCACCTGGATAATGGCTGGCCCCTTCTTAGTCCCGAGTACGTTGCCCGAGGGGGCGGGGCCATTCCTTCGATTCCCCCGCTCCAGACCTGGGGCTGCACCTGACCAACACTCCCGCGCCAGCGGACGGGACGCTGTTGAGGACTCGCTTCCCGTTGGCGAGGAGGGAGCGCGGTGCGGCGCTGACCTCTAGTGGTCCAGGCTGGTAATGCAGAGCGGGCCGGGGGCTGCCCACCTGCGTTCCCATCTCTTCTCCCCTCCTCACCCTGCTCCCCCAAGTCGGGAAGTCCTGAAACGGGCTTCCCCGCGCCTCTTTGTTCCATCGCTGGGGCGCAAGGATTACGTCTGGCAACCCAGGCGTCTGTGGGTAGCCGCCTTCCCGTCGGACTAGGAGTCCCGGGGGTGGGGGACTGAGCTTTGTCTCTCCCTCATCACACTCCGCACTCCCGCCACCGTCGGCATAGGGCCAGGCACACAGTTGATACCTTCCATCTATCTGCTCGTCAAGTATTTGTGGCGCATCTGCCAGGTGAGAGAGAAGGGGACACGACCCTACCCTCCTGGAGCGCCCAGGCCATTCATGGGGCCTGATGATGTACCTGGCCAGGCAGCATGGACTGTCAGGTCTGCGGGAAACACCGGCTGTGCAAGCGCAGAGGATGGGGTGGGGATGGCAAGTCCGTGCAGGAGGCGAGGATCTGAGAGACAAGTAGAAGTCAGCTCGGCAGAGGAGCCGAGAAGGGCATTCCAGGCAAAGGGGTCAGCGGCAGCAGAGGCACGGCCACGGAATCCCTGGGAATTGCTACTGGCAGCGGGGCTGGGGGATGGGGAGATAGCTGAGCCTCTCCTCCCCTACCCCAAGCAGGGGCAGCAGTCCCTGGGAGCAGGCAGGGGTCTCACTTGGTCCCATCTAGGGCTTCTCCAGGCTTCGATACTTCTTGCGCAG
This sequence comes from Manis javanica, assembly GCF_040802235.1. Lineage (NCBI taxonomy): Eukaryota > Metazoa > Chordata > Mammalia > Pholidota > Manidae > Manis > Manis javanica. Next base: position 19,368,617 of record NC_133159.1, on the reverse strand, counting down.
CACAGACACGGGGTCCTTGAAGAGCACTGGGTCCAGACGGAGGTGAGATGACACCAGGGGCATGTGGCCGAACCCTACTGCCGTCTGGTTGATGCAGTCCGGTGCAAAGCGCTGCAGCTCTGGCCTGGACCCTGGGCCTCCAGGTGCCTAAGAGAGGGAGGAGAAATAGAGGGCTTCTCTGTCCTTCAGAACCCACACATCTCCCCTGCCCTCCTGCAGCACAAAGGGTTTGGATTAGACAGTGAAAGGGTGTCCCTTCCCCAGCCAGTGTCCTCTCCCAGTCAGTCCTCACCAGCGGGAGCCTGGCATCCTGATGCCACTTCCCATAGGGCACCTTGATAGGAGGCAGCTTGGTGACTGCTGATACTAGGAAGTTCATCAGGACGTCTGCACAGCTGGGTGCCTCATCTGCCAGGGTCCTCAGAGCCTTGGGCAGGGAGTAGGTGAATAGGGTGTGGTAATACCTAGGCAAGGGGGGACAGCCGAGTTCTCCCCCACACCCTGTGCTCCTCCCTTCTGATCTCACTCTCCCCTTGCCCAGCCCCCAATCCTCTCACCAAAGCCCCGGCCCCTCTCAGAGCCCTGACTGCCTCAGACTGTTCCTGGCCCGAGTACCAACTGCTGTGCACTGTTCTGTGGCAGCTAGTCGTATGCTCCCTGGCCCTCCCCTCACAGTCCTTGGGGCCCCCACCCCTGGGCTCTGAGGTCTGAAGCCAAAGCCAGAATGAGGTGGGAGGTCAGCTGGTCCCAAGGCCAGCAGACATGGCAGTCCAAAGACCAAGTTCAGGAAGGCTATGGCTTAACCAGGCTGATGCTGCTCCAGGTGGGCCTGCTTCACACCGCCCTCCTACGCAACATCTGGGCCCACCCTGCCGACGTGAGGGGTATTCTTCATTGTGAGGACTCCCTGCAGAGCTCTTGGGTAAATCTACAGGAGATCACTAGTTACACATACTTGATTTAAACATGTTTAAGGAGCCCCTCTGAAGAGGCCCTCCAGAATTTAGTCCCTACCCCAAGACTGGGGTGCTCCAGGCAGCTTCTAGAAGGCCTGGGGTACCCAGCTTCCCCAGCCCATCACACGCATTCACGAAGCAGTAGGGCCGTTTTTTGTCACAAAGCCCCCCCCACCACCACACGCAACACTGTCCGTACCCTTTGTGTGGCTGTACTTAAAACAACTAGCTACCATTTGTTGGCCACCTGTGTGCCAATGACTTCATATGGTGTTTGCATTTGGGTATCACACTAGCGTTGTGAGGTGTATACATTTTACAGGTGAGGAACCTGAACCTCAAGAGAGGTGAGGAGACTTGCCCATCATATTACTGGGAAGTGGCAGATCCCACTTCCAACCTGCATCTCTGGGCTCTAGGCTGACTGCTGGGCTCACTCCCGTGCCACCTTACTCGGGTTAAAGGGGTCTGGCCCCCTGACCCCGCACCAGCACTACCGCATGTACCTGTGGTAGAAGGCAGCCGAGGTGAGAACCATGGAGAACTTGTTGGCCCTCTGGGTGGTGTAGCCCCAGCCACCCTGGGCCTCATCCCAGAAATGGCTGCATGCCAGAAAGCCCACCATCCGCTCTGGGAAGCTCTGCCACACCGCAAAACCAAAGTCCACCTGGGGAGATACGTGAGGAGGGGCTCGCTGGCAGTCAGAAATGTCCAGCAATACAGAGGCCAGGCTGGCCTGGCCTCGGGCATGGGAGAGGAGATGGCAGCATGGAGGTTTCCAGGGGATGTTTAGGGGAATGTTCCCAACTGCAGCTAGACACAAATGCTTTTCAAACTGGGGGCTGACAAGGTTTTTGAAAGCCTGTGAGAAGCTTCTGTTAGATTTCTAGGGAGAGGGCTGAAGCTGATTGGCTCACTAGGGTGGATTCAAAAGCAGGAGGCTAGACCTCTTGACCTCTGGTCCTCCCGGCTCTAGGAATCTAAGGGGCTGCCAGGGCCCTCTGGCTCTGTCCCCACCCACACTGGGCCCCTCTTGGGCCCAGTCCTCACCTCATTTGTGGAAAGACTGCTGTGGGCATCGAGGCTGAGGATAGCATCAGTACTGATGGCACTGTATGGGAAGAAGCGGTCACTGACCTGCAGTGGAAGGGAGGTGAGGGCAACTCAGCCACGGGAACCCTCTCCAGGCTCTCACAGTGACTGTCTGAGTGTCTGCTAAGCGGGAGCCACTGCAGGCATTGTAAAGAAGGAAGGGCAGTGAAAACAGCAAGCCTGCACAGACCTTGGACCCAAGGGACTCATTTTACCTCTCTGGACTTTAATTTCCCCATTGGTAAAATGAGCCAGTTCATGTCTAGGGGCCCTTCCAGCTTTGACACCTCAGGGTTCCTCTATTGTCACATTAGATGCTCACTTCAACCCCTCGTGGTGTCAGACATCCTTCGTTTGAAAGAAACAGGTCCAGAGAGATGCAGGCACTTGCCCAGGATCATGCCATCCCAGCAGGTGGCTCACACCATCCCTGGTTCTCAGAAGCTGCCTCTCTGACCCATTTCCTGCCATCTGTCCATCTTTCCTCAGGATCCCAGGTTTTTCCTCCATCTCTCGCCCCAAACATCCAGTGTCCTCCCTCTGCCTTCCCTCATCACATAAAACCCAGTTTTCTGGAAGCATAATCCACAAGGGCCAGGGTTGGAGGAGAATCATTTCTATTAGGCCTGCAGCTGACACCCATGTCGGAAAGCCCACCGTCATCTCCAGGAAGCTCTGCCGCACCACAAAAGCAAAGTCCACCTGGGAAGATGCTTAAGTCACGTGTGAGGAAGGACTTCTCAACTAGCTTCAGGCCCAACTTAAGTTCAACTCTGGCTCAGGCCCAAGTCAAGCACCCTGTGTGTGCCCTCCCCAGGGCCCAGCATCCAGGGGCCGACTGCCCCACTTCCATGCCACTCCCCATTCCTCACCTTCCTGTGCCCATCAATGACTGTCAAAGGCACTGCTGTCTCGGGCCACCTGGGAGGGGGTGGCTTCTCATTGCTCCAGAGAATCAAGATCTAGGAGGAAAACGGGTCAGAAGGGGCGGGGGTGGGGGTGGGGTTCCAGAAGTGATCATTCTCAAGTAGAAGTATGGAAAAGCAGCTGTATACGTGAGTTTGGGAGGAAAGAATAGTTGCCTTTCATTGCTGCCCTTCCTATTTGTGTCCCTGGGCTTCCAGAAGGCAGGAATTCCAAGGACAGGAAGGTAGCTCTCTGCATCATTAGGACTCAAGAGAATGGGTTGCGGTAGCACCCAGCACCCAGCCCAGGCCCTGACCCCAGGCCCCATCCCCATCTTCTCTCAACTGTTGCCTCTTTCTTCCTTCTGCTCCTTGATGTTCCCAGCCCTTCTCAAAGGTCCCGTCTTTGTGCCCTGGCTGAGCTGACTGCTTCCCTCGGCTGAGTGCGCTCAAGAGTTCATCGGGCCTCTCTGGATGAGATGGGATGGCCTGTGTGCCTGGAAATGCTAAGCGAACCTATCCTTCGCAGAATTCTTTCCTGCTTTTCTTCTGCATCCTCAGCATGGAGCCCAAGGCCTGTGCTCAGAAAATGACCTCTGGGTGAATAAATGAGTAAATGCATGTATGTTTATTTCTCAGCCTCCCCAAGAGGCACCTTCTTTTTAGGTGGCTTCGTCAGTCTCCATGAAGGAGGGAGGGATAGGGATGGGGGAAAGGAACAAGAAACTCAGAATTTGAAGAGGAAGACAGCAGTAGTATTTGAAAATCCTCCCCCTAAAATGTGTGCTTATCCTTGGGGCTAGATGTCTTCAAGGGCCCTGCCCTGTTCCTTGCCCCCACCCTGGATCCCAGGGAACACGCTGGCAAGGGGGCAGACCTGGGCACAGTGCTGGGAGCCTGCCACCGCCTGGATGAGCTTCAGAGGGGGCTGGCCTGGGGCCCCCACCCAGATCAGGGCGCTGAACCTGCCCACAGGGCGAGAGCCTGGGGGAATGAGACACAGGCTATTAGGGAGGGGAGAGCACCCCCTGGAGAGTGACCTGAGCTGGGGACTCCGGGAGCCAGGAGGGATGCTGGGGACTTGGGGAGGGGCTTAGTGGGCTCTGGTTGAGGTTGGGGCAGAGTTGGGGAGAGTTGGGGAGGGGACCTCAGGCTGTCCCATCCCCCAGGCATACCCTGTTGTAGGTGGTAGAAGGGGAAGTCCGAGGGGCTTGTAGAAAAAGTGGGCAGGGCCAGGAGTGCCCCTGGGGGGCTGTTCCACAGTAGCGAGGGGTGAGCAGGTGCTCCAAAGATGCGGTCCTGAATAATCTGTGAAATGAGAGGGCCGTGCAGCAGGAACAGAGCTTGCGGCTACAGGTCTGAGGACGTGGTGCAGCCCCACACCTTCCCCTTCAGGCTGCAGGGAAGGCAGCAGCTGCATCCAGATCGCTGGGCACAGAAGGGTTCCGACACCCCAGTCCAGAGTAGGGGGCACTCAGTGATGGTGTCCAGATGCTGCCTCCTTTATTTTCCTCACTCATGGCAGACATCACTAACAGGTTATGATATTCTTTCCTGACCCAGAATCCCTCCCAACACAGTGCCCCAGGCAGCCACTGCCCATTAGCTGGAGCTGGCACATGCTTTGAAATCTATTCGCCACAGTGTCCCTCTACAGATGGGGAAACTGAGGCCATGATTAGAGAAGGAACTTGTCCAGGAGCTCAGAGCGAAGTCTCAGATTCATCCCAGAAGCATCTTCAGAGGGAAGCCCAAACACCAGGGCAGAGGTGTCTGGACAGAGGAGTGTGGAGGGGATGCGGAGGAGGCAGGGCCCCCATCAGGTGAGTCTGTCTCACCTCCAGAGTGGTATGGATGACTTTCTCCACTGAGGAGAAGTAGGCATCCCACAGAAACTGGGTCTGCTGACGGAGGGCAAGGACGCGTGTTAGGGGCATCTCCTGGAGGGCAGCCAGGACCTGGGGCACAAAGGGAGAAAGAGAGAAGGTGTGGGGCCTTCTGAGGCCCTGCCTAACCCTGGGGTGGAGAAAACCTAGGCTAGAGGTTTAGGAACCTTGAACTCTCCCCATGGTTCTCCAGTGGGTTAGCAGCAGCCACCCTGGTAATTTAGCAAACCCCAAATGTTTTAGTAATCGAGAGTTCAAGGGTCACACAGAGCCAAGTTTAAATGCCACTTAATAGTAACTGTGTGACTGGACAAACTACTTAACCTCTCTGAGTTTGTTTCCTCAAACCGCATAGGGAAGGTGTGAGGATTACATTAGCTAATACACAGTAAGGGCTTAGTACATCGCAGAGCTCAGTGAATGATAGCTATTGTTATTGCCTACCCACGCCATTCTCACTTCTCAGGGGGTTCACATACATCTGTTTTTCAGAGCCGGACACTGTTATTTCATCAGATGGAAAAGTCACTGAGCCTTTTGCTTTCCCACCCTCAGCTCCATAGAGGCACTCAGATTTTGTGGGGGGTTTTTTTGCGGACTTTGCTTATATTGGGTATCTAAGCAGTCACGGAGTAGTGGGGCTGAGCCCGTGATCATCTGGTCTAACTCTTCCCATTGTACAGATGGGGAAACAGGCTGAAAGAGGCTATTTCAAGAGCCTCTGCCTCCATCTGACCCTGTGGGAGCCCCAGAGGCTTGGGGCTGGGGGAAAATTCATCCATACACAGAGATCAGGGATAGGAAGGAGGCTTGAGGCCAGAAGGAGTGCCAGACCCCCAGGGTCCTCCCACGGGCGAGGTTCAGTTCCCATCCTGTGGGCAGGGCCTGAGCGACCTGAAGTGGGAGCCTCTCATCAGTGACAATGGCCGCCTTGGTCCAGTCGATGACCTCGGAGAAGGGCAGCTCCCATCGAGGGCTGAGAAGCACAGGGATGCAGCCAGCCTGGGGGGTAAGGGGGTCACTGGGAAGCCCAGTCCCACCATGCAAACACTCACCCCCCTCCCAGTTCCGAGTTGGCAGCTGCTGCTGTTGGATGCAAGGGGCAACGAAGAGAGAAAATGGGTTTTTGGTGAAGGGGGTGAGCTGCTGTGCCAAGGGGTTGGCGAATATGGCTACAGGCACATCCAAATCCCAGCACGAAGGAGTAGGCAGCTCACCGCCCCTTCCCATGGCCTAGGCCCAGGCCCAGGCCCAGCTAGGTCAGGGGTCTGGAGGGACAGGGGCGGGGGATGCCCAAGTTGGGGTGGTACCTGCAGGGCTTGGAGGAAGTGCAAGGCATCAGGACGGAGGCCAGGAATGAGGCAGAAGGTGGCATTGGGTAGCATTGCCCCAGGGTGAGTCCTAAGGAGGCACAGGAGGGGGTCCCACACATATAAGGCCCGAGACAGCTCCTCACTCCACCTGGCTCCCTTGTGGCACCCCAGCCTTGCACCCCAACACTACTAAATTCACAATGTGTAAACCCTCCATTGTGTTCTCATGTTAACATTGTTGCACACTCACAGCCACACATGAACACAATGCAAACCTCACGCCCACCCTCACGCACAGTTGGGCTACAAGGCAGGAGCCTGGCTTCCAGCTCTGCCCTTGGTGGCCTAAGACACCTCCCTTCTCTTCTCGGAGCTCCGTCTCTTTATTCACAAAATGGGAGGTGGCACGTCCTAATGTTTCCAAGGTCACGCCTGACTGGGACATGCACATGCTTGCCCTCCCGCTGTTCTGCCACCCACAGCCTCTCGGGCAGCCCTCACCTGAGTGGCCCCATGCCCTGCCCTCTTCCCATCCCCAGAGCGCGGGCCCATGAAAGGCTCCTCTGTCCTGAGGTGGGCTGGGCCCCCAGCCTGGAAGCACACAGGAAGCTGCTGCCCAGAGGCCCCTTCCCGGAGAGGACAGGCTTCCTCTGTTCCTCCCCACCACTCTCCTCAGCCCCAGGCCCACACTCAGACTGTGTGCCTGGTGGGGGGAGGGCAGGAGTCCCAGCCTCCTCAGGGCCACTGCCCACCTGCGGACACAGTGCCCGAGACCTCGCTGTGGGTGCGAGGACTCCTGGACTCACGGGCCCACTCAGAGTGAGGCTGATGAATAGGGCCCAGAAGGCCGGGACCCTCCTCAGGTATGGCTCACATGGCCCTCAGTCTGAGCCTTCAAGAAGCAGTCCGGGGGTACTTAGCGCCCGGACCAACCCCACTGAACAGATGGGGAGACAGTGTCAGGGAGACCCAAGGATGGCTTCAGACCTCAGAAAGGGCTGGGGCAGGGCTGGAACTAGAGCCGAGATGTGCCAGCTCCTGACCCCAAGTGATCTGAACCGCCGGGAGCACTGCTCTGAGAGGACCCCTCACTTTCCCTTTATCTCCAGTGATGAGGCGACGACCAGGCTTCTCCTGGAAGAAGCTACAAGTTAAACAATAGGACACCCTCTGCCTCACTGAAAGCCACAGGACCAGCCATCTACAGCCCTCTCCTCTTCCCCCAGTAAAGCCCTAAGGGGCTGAAAACCCTAAGTTTAAGGCTTCAGAGAACCCAGAGACAAAGAGCCTGCTGAATAAACTATACCCCTCAGTCCTCCTTAACTGTCCTTTCCTCAGTGTCTTCGTGCATCTTTCTCCCTCAGCCTGCAGCGCCCCTCCCTGCCTTGCAGCCTTAGGAGTTCCTCCTACTTGGTCTTAATGTCTAAGTTCAAACATCTCCTCTTCTGGGAAGCCCTCCTTGACTCCTCCATAGATGGCTTTCTCCTCTCTGCTCCCACAGCCCCAACATGTACTGTAGCACTAATGAGCCAAGCTAACCTTTTCTGAGTACTGTGTTGCAGGCAGTGGTCTGAGTATGTTACATGTTTTAACTCACTTCCCTCTCACAGCAACCCTATGAGATGGAGGTATGTACTGTTGGTATACCATTTTACAGGTGAAGAAAACGAGCCTAAAGAGGTCACACAGCTCTGAAGCAGAGGAGCCAGCAGGCAGCTTGCACAGCTTCTCTGTGCCTAACAGTGTGGGTCACAACCAGTGATTTGTCTGTCTCTCCTACACGACTGAGCTGCTTGAGGGCAGGGGCTGTGCCTCCCTCACCTAGGTATGCCCAGGGGCTAGTACACATTAAGAACGGGCACTTACTGGGTACTAAATGAATAAATGCTTGATGGGCAATAGAGGACAGACCCAGGACCAATGGACCAAATGTCTGAAAGGTCAATTTCAGCAGAGATTCTAGTTATGGAGCTGGTTGGGAATAGCCAGTGGGGGCTCGGGAGGTGGTGAGTTCCCCATCAGTAGAGGTAAATAAGCAGAGGCTGGAAGAGCACCCGCATGTGTGTGTGTGTGTGTGTGTGTGTGTGTGTGTGCGCGCGCGCGCGCGCGTGCGTGTGTGTGATTGAGGGGACATTGTGGTAACAGTGGATGAGCCTGAGGGTTCTGTGACCTTGTGAGATGCTTGCCACATTCTCAGGACCTCAGTACCCAAGGCTGGAATCAATGGGGGGCCACCCATGACCCCAGGGCCCTATTGGCAGGGCTGCGTTGTGACTTCTGTGTGACCTAGGCACTGAGTCGTGGGCCTGCGCACTGCACCTCCTGTGCCCAATGTAGATGGGCCAGGAGACTTCAAATGCATTGAATTTATGTGAAAAAATAAAAATAAAAAATGAGGAAAGCATATATACATGTTGTTTTCACACACAAAGAGTAACTCAGAAAAGACAAACTAGAAACAGTGTTGCCCCAGGAAGGAAAACTGGGTGGTGGGAGATGGGTGGGAGGGACTTTTTGTGATGCCCTTTTGTGTCTTTGGAATTTTGTACCATGTGAATGAATTCCTTATTCATAAAACTAAATAAATAACAATTTAATGGGTGGAGGCTTATTCCAAAGCAACAGGAGACTGTTTAATGAAGGTGGAAAAACACGGGCTTTAGAGCCAGAAGTGCAGGGGGCTTAATTCCAGCTTGGCTGCTGCCAAGCGCCACATCAGAAACGTGAGGGAGGCTGCGGTGAATCCAGGAGCTTGTCCCTGAAGGGCCTGGGCTGGTTCCTTCCAACTCTCTGAGCCTCAGTTTCCCATTCCCTGAAATGGGGATAACACCTTCCTTGAAGAGCGCTAAAGAGGACCAGCCATGGTCCATGTAAAGTGGCTGGCACAACACCTGGCCCAGGGCAAGCTCTCCCCAAGTGTTTGCTTCCTCCCCTCCCCCTCTCTCCTGCCAGCTGAGTGAGAGAATGTGGGACAGTGGCTGGGACTGAACTGCCTCTTTCTCTGGCCAGCACTTGTTTATTCAGCACATCTTCTGGGGGCTGGCCCTGTGGCTATAGGCCTACTGGGCCTCCCTCTCACTTGTCCTTATACTGTCCAGCTCAGGCAGCTGCTGGGCACTTCAGGGAAACTGAGGTTCAAGATACTCCAGAGATGATAAATCCTGTCACCTGCAGGTGGGCTGAGGCCAAAGACAGAACTTTGGAAGTTCAGAGGACAGTTAGAGGCTGCTAGGCATCACACCTTGGAAATTAACATCAGAAATGCCACTCAGACAGTCTCACACTGAGTGAAAAACCTTGGCCAGTTCTGGCCAATTTTGGATCAATCAGTAAACGTTTAAGTGAGCACCTGCCTACTGTGTGCAGCTCCCTAACTTTCAGCTTCTCAAGGAAGTTCAGGCTGAAAAGAGCTTTCAGATTTACCGATGACCAACTGTATATACTAGTAACTAAAGTCAGCCAAAAGAACTTCTGTGAACACTAGTAGTTAAGTGCCTGATCAGAAAAGTGGGGTGGGCCATGGTGAGCCACGAACCTTGCCACCGACTTTTCAAGGGGCCTGCCGAGGGCGCCAAGGATGTCCTGGCAGAAGGGCCACAGGGACTAAGCAGAGCAACTCCTTCCTGCCCCTGGCTGCTGGGCTCGCTGCAGGCCCCATATGCCTCAGGAAGTAAAGGGTTCCATCCCACAAGAGCCCTGTGGCTGAGAGAAGCCCCAGAGGGCCTGGGGGTGGCCATGTGAAGAAATCCTGGGAGGGAAGTGGAGCTCGGAATAGCCCAGTTGTTACAGCAGAGAATAGGGAGATGCCAGATGGAGGGGGCAAGGGAGAACACAAGGGTGACAGGTTCCAACTCAGGCCTGCCCTGGGAGATGGCGAGGGAGCCCCCTGCCGCGGGAGCCCCGGGCAAACTCCAAAGAACTTTCCTGCTTGCAGGCCCGGCCAACCTTGGGATACTGCTGGCCTCCTGGGGGTTTAGGGGCTGAGGGCTTTATCACCTGAGGTGTGTCAGCCCAACTAGCCTGGGTACAGGGAAGGATCTGAACAGCCCTCTGTGTCCCATGGTCCTCATGCTCCTCTGTATGGTCAGGCACTCTTATCGGCAGGAAGTTCTTCTGTAGGTCTGATCTAATTCACATTTGCTGTAATGAAAAGCTGTTTCCTTGAGAGGCTAACCCCCAAAATTAGACATAGGATCAGTTTCCATGTGTGACCAGTCACTGATCTCCATGGCTCTGAGGCATTTGACGGGGTTGATCATAGACTTGCTTAAAACTCACGAATTCTAATGCTGAAGGCTTTGGAGACATTCAATTCTGTATTAAAATACTGGCTGCACTCTTTCTGGCTAGGTGGCCTCATGCAAGTTGCTTGATCTCTCTGAACTGCAGTGTCTGGTATACAAACACTTAAATGATAGCAATTAGTATTATTTTATTATCATTATTTAGAAAAGTGCCTAGTACAGAGTAAGCACTATAGAAGTATATGTTAAATAAAATATTAGGGAAGGAGGGATTGGAATAAGAGAAAAAGAGTAAGTAGGAATGAATCATGTTTTATGTTTTCAAAGATCCCCAGAGGGGAACTTCAGAACCTTAGACACCCCTGGTGGCAAATCACTATCTTGGTGGTAGTGTTCTCTGCAGTCTGATCTGACTCCCTCCTGCCGCAGCTGAGGCCTAAATTTGCCAGGACCAGCATCTCAATTCTCCCACTTCAACCCAGCCCTCTATCCGAGCCTCTGGGCTATCATCAAAGACCCCTCCCATCCAGCCCTGAAGGGGAAAGGTCTACTTACTGCTCAGGTCCGCGGTCCCGCTCACAGCTCCCATCCCAGGGGCAGCCAGAGAAGTTGGTGCCTGCTGTGCGCCACCTGCCCCTCTCCTCTGCCAGGGCTAGCAGGGCCACCCCGGGGTGGGGGCTGTGCTGCCTCAGCTGGCCAGGTGCCCCACCTCTCAATGGGTGGGCTTCAGGGAGAAGCGGCAGGGCCACGTCAAAGCCTGCTCTGAAGGTGTCCACGGTGGGGCTGGCCTCGGCCACCATGGCCTGTCCCAGCTGGAAGGGCCAGGGGCAGGGGGCTGGGTGGAGGCTGAGGACCAGATGGTTCCTGCCCCCATTCCATTGAGGGGGCACTTGGCTGCACCTCCCAGCTGGGCTGTCCAGGAGGAGGAGGAGGCAGGCATCAGCGGGGCTGCCTGTGTGGTAGTGGGAGCTCTCGATGGAAGCCAGGATCCTGCGGTGAGTGTCAGACAGAGTCCCGGCAGCAGGGTACACGGACACTTTGAGGCCACCACCCCTGCACTTCGAAGCATCAAAGCAAGTCCCCCAATTGCAGCTGCCACCATGGGGGGCTTGAGGAGGTTGAGGGGCATCTTCCAGGAGCTCCCCAGGCTGGGAGAAACTCTGCAGGAGCTCTGCATCCAGCCAGCGGGGCCAGCCTTGGGGGGCTCCTGCCCAAGGTCTGGTGGGCACTGCCAGGCGGAGAAAAGGGGAGCCTCCCAGGAGGATGAGGAGCCAGGAGGCCAGCAATGCCAGCCAGAGGGAGTTTCTTCTCCACGACTGCATGTGGCCACCTGCAGCCAGCGCTGGGGGAAGCAGGAGGAGCAGGGCCAAGGGTGGATGCTCGAGCCGGAACCAGCCTTCTAGTTCAGTGCCCTCATTGTACAGATGAGAAGACTGAGGCCCACGAGAGCAGGCTGCCTGTGTGAGGTCAAACGGCGAGTCACTGGCCAGGCACACAGAGGCCAGGTAGGACCCAGCTTTCTGGCCTGGCCTTCCTGAGGTCAGGACGCTGCTTCCTTGGCCTCTGGACAACCAAGTGAGCCCTTTGTCCTCCCAGCAGGGCCCCCTGCCCTTGGGCACTGCTCAGGCTGATGCAACAACCTCTGTCCAGAGTGCAAGGCTGTGTCCTTCCACCCTTCTGTCTGCACCCCCTGACCTTGGCCTCAACAGAGAGAAGGATCATCTGCCAGGCCATGGGGGACCTGACAGGCTCCCCCAGGAGGCAGCTTGACCAGGGTGCAGGGCTGGATGGAAGCAGGGCTGGTCTTCCTAATCTTCCCCATGCCTGAGCAGCCCCTGAGCTGTCCTGGCCACCCCTGTGCCGGCTGACAGGCACTCCTGGCTGTGGGTCCAGCAGCTGGAGCTAAAATTAGACCCTGCGCTCCTCATGGGCTATCAGGGTCAGCTGAGGTCAAGGCCTGAGTGCTGCCTGGGGGTCTGAGGGGGCTCTGAGTCCTGGGCCTCTCCCACCCTGTTGCCGCAGCCTGGCTCAGCCAACTCGGCGCCCCCAACCCGCACCCAGCTGGTCCTGCTCCCTCTGGCTTGGAGCGCTCATAGTGCAGAGGCCAGAGACCTTGCGCCAAGCCCCTGCCCCACAGCCCCCGTGCCCTGCTGGCGTCTTCACCCGTTCCCTCTTGGGGCAGCATCTGGCGGGTCTAAATCTCTTTCCTAGCGGCAAGCTGGCTCCTCCCCTGCCAGCCCTGATTCGTTCCTGGCTGGGAGGCAGGGTCTCCACTTAACTCTTTCCAAACTGGTTTCCTACACTGCTAACCATAATAACCAGCAGGGCCCCTACCTCACAGTTTGCCTGGAGCTGTCACAGCCTCTGTCTCTGAATTCTCACATCAACCTTTGAGGCAGAGGTTTATCACTGTTGTTTTTTTACAGAGGAGAAAAGTTGAGGGGATGGCATCTTCCTAAGGCAAGCCAGCTGAGAAGTGGCAGGGTGGGGATTTGAACCCTGAGCTCTTAACCCTAATCCTTAGACCTTCCCACAGTCACCCTAGCTGGGGCTCTGGGGTGGGGAGACTATAAATCTGCAGATGAGACCCTCAACAGATGAGATAAGGGAGGCACTGAGTGGCTGGGGGTTGGGGGGGGGTGTGGGACTATCAGGTAAAGTGTGTCCAACTATTCCCAGTATTGATCCCTCTCCGTCCAGACCCTCACCCCTCAGTCTCATTCAGCTCCAGCCTCTTCAGGCCCCTCCTGGCACCTCTCCCAGGTGCACAAGAGTCTGTCCTTGTCTGGAGGTCTGCAGGGAAGGTCTTGATGCTTGTCTGGTCCTTCCTAAGGTTGAACTTGACTCTCCTTTGTCCCATGCCTGTTGAGGGGCTCCTTGCTAAGTTCCTTGGTCTGCGTTCTGTGGGGCAGTCAGGATTGGGTGCTGTCACCCACTGAGGAATCACTGAGGTGGAGGGAGAGACACAGACGCTGGCTGTCAGGAGCCCCAGTCTGATGGCCAGGGAGGCCACAGGGAATCTGCTAACCTGGAGTGATCTCTGCCTCTGCCCTTTGCTGTTGGGTGAGGTTGGCTCTCTGTCTCCTCATCTCTAGAAGGCGGATAACGATCTCTGCCAAGAGAGGGTTGCCAGGTTAGATCCAGACTATCCTGTGGGTGTCCCTCAACAAGTGGCAGCCTCCTCTTCTTGCCTGCCTCCCCTGATCTCAGAGGACCACTGATCTGACCAGGGAGCTACTGTGGAAATGTTTTGCCCGCAGTGGGCAGCCAGTCTGAGGGAAGTGCAGTCATTCCCTCAAGAATGCCCTCAGAATGGCCAACAGAGGAAAGCTGGCCTCCTTGCACCACAGGGCCAGTCACTAAGTGATGGACTGACTTTCCCCACACGACTCAGGGTCTCTCATGCATACAGAGGCCCGGCACACACTGCTCTTGCCCTCAATCAGCTAACTCTTCCCCATCCTGCAGGAGTCAGCCAAAGGCCCCCTTCCTACAGGAAGCCTCCGGACTCTCCTCAGGCTGGGTTTGGGCCCTCCCTTAGGTTCTTATGCCATTTCTTCATCCCTCTGTCCCTGTACTCATTCAGTCATCCAACAAATACATACTGAGTTCTAAATATGGGCCAGTCTTTGTGCCAGGCACTGGGCATAGTACCACATTTAAGAAAGTAATAGTGATAGTGCATATTACACTTACTCTGTGCCACGTGTGACTCTAAGTGCTAGTATATTAGCTCATTTAATCCTCTCCTGTGGGTGCTTTAAAGCAGAACTAATATTATCCTCATTTTACAGACAGGGATACAGAGGCCCAGGTTGCTTAAGCAACTTGCCTACATTCCTACACCTTAGCTGGGATTTGGACCCAAGCAGCCCTATAGCCACTGTGCCTTCCTATCTCCTGAATGAGGCAGATACGTCCCCACCCTGGCAGAACTCACTGTCAGGGAGAAAGAGAGGCCAGTGACCCAGCAATTACAGAACAAGGGGAGAGGGCCGTGGGAGCGGGCAGAGCGGCTGCCTAGCCCAGGGGTCGGAGAAGGCGTCTGAGGCAGTGACGCCCACCCTAACACCTGAAGGGCGGTGTGATTTTTAGAAAAATCACTGTGCTGCCTGTGTGGGAACAGACGGGAGTGGAGGCAGAGCAGGAGTCTGTCACCCCCACAGATCTTCATCCCACAACCTCTTAATGAGCCCTTTCTGAGGGCCTGGCAGGTTCTAAGGCCAGTGAACAGAGTAGACACAATCTTGAGCTCATGGAGTTCACATTCCAGGGAAGGGGAATCAACAATAAACAAAACAAATAAATAAAATATATCGTGTGTCACTTGGGAATAAATGCTGTGGAGAAGGGAGGGGCTGCAATGTTAAGTGGGAGGATTAGGGCAGGCCTGTCTGCACAGCTGACATTTGAGGCGAGGGAGTGAGTTGAGGATATTTCTAAGGGAAGGACATTCCAAGCCGGGGAGAAGGCAGGTACAGGTTCTGGGGGAAGTGTGCCTGCTCTGTGAGAGGCACAGTCTGATCTTGTTTCACCACTCAGTTGACATCAGGGCAGAGACGGAGGCAGGAGCTCTGTTGGGCCAGGTAAACCACGCAGGGGAGCCACGTTGGTGGCTTGGACCAGGACGGCAGGGGTGAAAGGCATGAGCAGTTGGATTCTGGGTATATTTGGAGCTAGGGAAAAGCGACAGATTTGCTGATGGATTGGATGTGAGGTTCGGCCTGGGCCACAGACAGGGTGGAGCCGCCATCAACCAACATGGGGAACACTGAGGGGGCACCAGTTAGGGGAGGACAGTCTGGAGTCCGGTTGTAAGGCTAGGAATCATGCCTCATTCAGCCTTCTCATCCCCAGCACTGGTATAATA
This sequence comes from Manis javanica, assembly GCF_040802235.1. Classification (NCBI taxonomy): domain Eukaryota; kingdom Metazoa; phylum Chordata; class Mammalia; order Pholidota; family Manidae; genus Manis; species Manis javanica. The sequence goes on along the minus strand of NC_133159.1, from coordinate 19,353,351 downwards.
AGCGTCCGACAAATGCTTGTTGAGTGAGTGAATCAATGGATGCATGGGCAAATCTGGGAGGTCTGGAGGTCAAGGCCAGACAGTGAGGAGCTTGGGTGGGGTGGGCAACTGATCCTGCTTCAGCCCCCCACGCCCCCAGCCCAGGCGCCTTGGCTGGCTAGTGCCCATGCCCACACTTGCATACACACACAAGCCCTCTTCTGCCTTCATCCCTTCAGCCCAGGGCCCTGGGCTCGTCTGGACTGCGATTCCCAAGGCTGCCCTGGGGTTTGGATGGGGTATCCTGGCAGGCAGCGCTGAGCAGGGTTCATCCTAAAAATACATCCCTTGGCTCTGCCGAGGGCTCTGGGGCCTCCACTGAGCTCTTCAGGGCTCCTCAAAGCTACCGGATGTTCATGTCCTGTCCCCGGGCTCTGGTCAATGGGACAAAAGCCAACACTGTGGAGAGAGGGGAGTGGAACAGGGCAGGAGGGAGAGGACAGCAGAGAGGAGGAGGAGGAGAAGGCCTGGGCTCTGGTTCGGCACGGGGAGACTCCTGGGAGGAGGAAGAAGACTTCTTCCCACAGGGCAGGGCTGAAGCTGGCCTTGCTGTGGGTTGGCGGCAGGGACGATGGCCTCCTGGAGCTCTGAGCACGACAGTGTTTGTTTCATGGTCCTGGTGCTGTCAAGCTGTCTGGGGGGTACCAGGCGCTGCCTAAGCAAGCATGGGGTTGCTTCCTGCCTGAGGTAAGAGGTGCCCAGGCAAAAAAGGCCAAGGTGCCCAGGCAGAAAATGGAAGCTAACAATTACTGTATTTGACCTGCAATATTCCATCTTTGTACCCTGATTCTGCCGCCCTCCTGCCCTTCCTTCTCTCGGATGAGCCTGAGATTTCCATAAGGAAAGTAGCTAGTGTTCCAAGGGGAAGGGACCTGGAGCGCTACATTGTGCTGTGGTTGTCAGCACAAACTCAGGTGCTCTTCACAAACTGTGTGTTCCTCTGCAAGTTACTTCACCTCTCTGTGCTTCTGTCTCCTCATCAGTACAGTGCTGATAATACCATGTTCCTCAGAAGCTTGCTGAGGATTAAATGAGGTAATGAAGATACAGCCTTCAGCACACCATGCCTGGCACAGATCACGCCCCTAACAAATGGTACCCTCCATCCCTCCTCAGACCCAGGGGGATGGGAGGTGACTTGCCCAGGGGACACCAAGCTGTCCGTCTGGGGTAGATCAGGACCAGGATTTGGGTTTGCCTCCTGTGCCCATGTTCTTCCTGCTGCACCTCCATCTCCCTTCAGAAAGACCGTTGGCCCTCCAGGAGGCGATCACCATGGAAACCCACCTGCTGCTCCTTGTCTGCTGCTGTTTCAGCTCTGAGCTGTCGGGCTGCGGGCTGCAGGAGGCGGTGGGGGGTGGGGGGTGTCTCAGCTTCCGTGCTTGAGCACAGATAACCCAAAGTGTGGTGGATCCCCACAGGACCCTGCAATATCGATCCAGCTCCAGGGGGAGTCTGCCCTGCTAGGCCCCACCAGGATGGAGAGCAATTCCTGCCTGTAGGGGATAACCCACACGTGGCCCCCATTCTAACCAGCCATGCCTAGACGAGGCCCAGGGTCTGGGCTCCCCTCCCTTGGGAGGTGAGTTTCCACTTCCTATAAGGTTTCTGTTATTGAGAGAAAGCCAGAGGGGATTGAGATGCGCAGTTATTGCTGGTCCAGCCCCTCGTGAACAGGACACCCTCCCTGCCAGAAACTGCAGGCTGAGTTTTCGGCCCTGGCCACTCCTTTGGGGTCTGTATGCCTGGGACAGGGGTTTCAGAGTTGAGGCTGGGAGACATCAGGACTGGACAGGCCACAAAAATAAAATTCAAACCCTGATCCTGAAGTCATTTTTTTCCATTCTCTTGGATATTTATCCTGAATTATACCCTCTTTAAGGTCTCCATAAGCCATAGCCAGCCTCTCTCAAGTTCATGGACCCTCCTAGATCTGCCCACACCCAGTCACCTCCATTTCAGCCCTGGGTGCCAAGGGGTTAATCGATGGGGCCAGTTTGGCAAATGTTTACCTAGCAGGCAGGCAGCTTGGAACCCCAGGTAATTAACGGCCTGCTTTCCTAAGCCAAGGCAGGAAGATTTATTTCTTCTCTCCTCCCTCCCCAGGGATGCTGCTTGGCAGAGTAAACACAGCTTTCTGTTGACTCTTTGAGGAGATGCCCAGCAGAGAAGTGGAAAGTGGGGGCAGGGATGAGGCCCAGAAGTGGGCTCTGAGGAGGAGGTGAAGGGGGCTCAGTCCCATTCCTGAGTCTCCACCCCACCTCCAGAGTCTGGCCCAGACTAATGGTCCTTAAAAACATGATGATGATTGCTGTAACTGATGGAGCCCCGGCAAGGGCTGAGCCCCTGACACACATGGTCTCATTTAGTCCTGACAACCACCAGAAGAGCCAGGAGCTTTTATCTCTGCTTTCAGGCTGGGGAAGGGAGAGGCAGAGAGGTAAAATCACTTGTCGGGGTCACTCAGCGACTGCGTGGCAGAGCTGGGGCCAAGCCATGATCTGCTTGACATCAGATCTGCTGGGCTTTCTACTTTTGCTTATGGAAAAAAAAGGCTGTCGATGTGTTGAGTACCTACTGTGTGTCAAGTACTATGTTGGACACTTTATTTCAATCTCTAATCCGGAAGTATCGTTTCCTAGAATCCCTTTACTATGCCATTAACAGAGAAGAGTGAAGTAGCACAGTCCATAACCGGGGATGAAAAACAGGAAGGAAGTCCAGAAATATGGACAAGAGGGGCCTCGCGTTGCGTCTTGTGCTCCAGACATCGGATTTCCATCAGGTGCTATCGGCCCGCCTCCAATCAAACCCTCACCCTTGCTGGGCTCCCACATCCTCGTGCCCACCCTTGTCCAAGCAGTTCGCACCTGGATGGCTGCTGCGTTGGCCTCTGGCCTCTGCTTTCCTCTCGTCTCACTAAGGTCCTGTGTCTTCACAGCAGCCAGAGAATCTCGTTAAAGTGTAAACCCCACCCCTCCCTGACTGAAACTGTGTATTAACCATGTCTTTTTCTTTTCTGAATTTTGATGTTTCGGCACTGAGGCCTTGCTGACCCTGAGGGACTGCCCCACCTGGGCTAGACGATTCCTCAACATAATACGCAACTCCCCCTTGAGCTTGCCTTTCAAACGCAAGCCAACCAATCCCCACCGAGCCTGTTCCCCAGGCACCAACTCTGGGGCTCACACCATCGGGACCACTTTCTCCCTGCCCTATTCACTCCAGGGCCTGGTACTGGACAGCCCCTGGGCCGCAGAGGCCGCTGAAATCAGTCACACTAGCCAGTCCTAAGCCTCCTTCCTCTGCCTCACCTCGCGCACTCCTCTCACAGAAGCCACCACAAAGCTCTTGTCCGCATTTTCCCCTCGCTGCCCCGGCCTCCTCACCAACCCTGGCGCTTTCCTGTGTGGCACCCCCTGTGGCCTGGCATGCCCCCTTCTCTTGGGATCTGTGAGTGTAACAAGCTGTCTTTTCAATGGCAGTCAGCTCCTGATCTGTTGGCCTTGCTATACCTAAATAATGATACCTGTCTTTTAAAACAAATGCCCTCTCCACCACCACCCAGTGGCTTCCGTCACACAGTATGAAATCCATGCTTCTTTCCATGGCCTAGGAGGCCTTCTGTGATCTGGCCCCCGCCTGCCCCTGAGGCTCACGTCTCCCGCCCCCTGACTCACTGCGCCCCAGCCCCATCGCCTTCTTTCTACTCCTCAGACCCAGCAAAGCCATTTCCACCTTAGGACCTTTCCCCTGGCTGTTCCCTCTGCCCAGAATGTTCTTCTCCCAGAGCTCAGCACAGGTGGCATCCTGGACTCAGTTTACCTGTTACTTTCTCTGAACACTCACCATTAAGGAATAATAATAGCTAACACTTCTTGGGTGTTTTCCATGTGCCAGGCACCATTTTATGCACTTTCCATGTATTCACTTTTTGAATCCTTACAACGACCTCATGAAGTAGGTATTATTACTATTTTCATTTTGCAACTGAGGAAACTGAGACTCAAAGAGGTTAAGTGACATGACCAGAGACTCACAGCTAATAGGTAGGATATATGGGACTCAAATCCAGCAGCTCATTTCTAGAGTCCACACTCTGAACCACTGTGCCTTACTTCCTGGCACAGAGTAAATTAGTAAATATTATTATTTGTTTTTGTTTTTATCAGAGGCTGAATTTCACCCACTGATTTTCTTTAACTGGATCTGAATTCCTTCAGGCCCGTTACTCACCGCCCAGTCTGCCACACCCCTCCTGCTCCCTGTCCCATCGCACCAGTTCACTGGACTTGCTTGGGCCCTGAAGGCACTTGCGTTTGCAGTCCCTGCCTCTTACTCATTCTTTTCACCAACACCCGCCATGCCCGGGAGTGGCCCAAGGCCATGTAAGGAGGCAGACCTGCACACAGGCTGCTTCATGTATTATCATACATGCTGGCACAGAGATGTCAGTGAGCATTAGGGGAGCACTGAAGAGCACAGGAGGATTCAGCCTGGGAGGATTTACCAGAGAGTGACGTTCCTGCTGGGTTTGAGAGACTGGACAGGAAGCAGATGGGCACAGTGCAGCGGGAGCAAATGGAAACAGTCCAAATGCATGGAGGTGGCTAAGTGCACGCATGTCGAGGAGCTGCTGGTCACTGTGTGAGAAGGAGTGAATCTGATTTGAAGGAATTTGATCCAGATCTTAAAGGGCTTCTGGGCTTCTGATAAGGATTGGGACCTTTGTCGTGGAGGCTGAAAGCAGTCCTAGAAGGATTTTAAGCAGGAACTGACACAGCATTGTTAGTAAGTATTCCACCCCAATCTCACCCTCATTTTCCCAAACCTGCAGAGAACTTGGTACCCACAGGCTGTTCGTGTTCTCCAGGCTATAGAGCCTTGACAGGTATTTGGTGGGCTTGATGACAGCAATGCTAGGATCAGGAAGAGAAGATTAAGAGAGGGAATTCAGACACTGGTCTCTGTGCATCCCTGAACTGGCCCGGCTTCCAAGGATAATTTCTGATGAAAGATTCCAGGAAGCAGGCCAAGTAAATTCTTGAAGACATGGAAGGAGCCAGAAAGTAGCAAGGGTAATGCCATCACTAGTTTTACCCTTGCAGGTGGGGGTGGACAGGAAGTCCCCTCAGCCTGCTCTTCTTCCTTTAGGCTTCATAATACCTGTATTCTTTGCTGTGTCTCTGGTGACTGCCTTGGGGAACATGCCCTTAGCTGTAGAGTCAGAACTGATGGGAGGGAAATGTTGGAACAACCTCAGAGACCGCAGTTCCTGTCCTTTCCCCCCAGCCAGGCATCAAGGTATAGGCGCAGAACAGGTAGATCTGGGTTTCAGTACTGGCATTGCCACTCATTAACTATAAGACTTTAGGTAAGTCACTTGCCCTCTGTGGACTTCAGCTTCCTGACCTGCAACTGGGAATGGCTCTGCTGACATCTCAGAACCATCGTGCCAACTGAACAAGATCAGGTGTGCCAAACTCTTCGCACAAAAATGATTCTTACCAGTGTTGGACACTGGCATCTGGAGCCCATTGGGTGGAGGGTGGCAGGGACGGAGTGGAAGTGGACATCTGGTGGACCACAGTGGATTCAATACACGCTTCATCAGAGAACAGCACTTGCAAAGGCACGGAGCGTGACAGGGCATGCAGGACTGGACAAGGTTATGTCCTCAAGCAGTTTGCTGTGCCTAGAGCAAGAGATTGGAGATGAGACAGTGAAGATCAGCTGGGTCAGGATGAGAAGGGCCTTGAGAAGAGCTGAAGGGCTTGGCCTCCATCTTAGGCTCATTGTCACATGGTGTAGCAGTTAGGACTGGGGAATGGGATCCATGTGGACCTAGGTTCAAATTCCAGTTCTGCCACTTAGTTGAGTGGCCTCGGGAAAGTCACTTAAGCTCTGTCTGCTTGAGTTCTGCCAAAAGCAGACCTGGAGACTTGAGTGCTTGCAGTCTGTCTGGGAGGTGGTTTCAAGACACAGAAATGAGGGTGTGGAGCAAATGGGACAGTGAGGGAAGAAAAGCTAATACTGGCACATTAATGTGCAGCTGCTGCCATGGGCAACTGGATTCAGTTTCCCTGGGAACTCTCTGAGAGGCACTATGAAATGCACCTCAAAATCATTCTATCTGAGGATGGGGAGGCATCAACTTCCTTGGTGGCTGAAGGTTGCCCTGGCAGGGGGTAACATGATGCCCCCCACACCCCTTCCTGGTTCATAGATGCCTAAGAAAGCCCTCAGGCAAGGAAGCAGACAGAAGCAGGACCTTGAGTGGAGGGACTTTCATGCTAGAAGCTACCACACTGGCAAAGTTGCTCAGAGAAGGGGTGAGGGGATGTGAGGCAGGAATCAACACTGTCTACCATTACCTCTTTGAGTCTCTGTTTTCTTATCTGAAAAGTAGAAAGAACATGACATACTTGGAAGGATCGAATGGAGTAAAGTATTTGACAGTTCCTAATTACATGTCCAACACATAATAGATCATCAAGACATGGTAGGTATGGTTGGGCCCGGTGCAAATGGGAGCTCCTCAGAAACTCCTTCCCTGATAGTCCTATTGAGAGTAGCTCATTCCTTTTATTCTCCATCAAAGCATCCCATCTATTCCCTGCAGAGCATTTAACATAGCATGTAATTATTTTGGCTATATGTTTGTTTAGTATCTGTCTCTCCTCACTAGAATGAAATCACCATGTGGATAGGAAATGAATCTCTCTATTCACTGCTTGATCTCCAGCATTCAGCACAGTGCTGGGGACATACTAGGTGCTCAATATTTTTTGAATGTTAGAATTATTATAGTAATATTTATAGAGGAGGACAGTCACTCTTCTCGACCTTTATTAAGCATATACTCTACCTGTTAACAGGATGTTTAAAGAGGGTTCATCTGGACTTCAGCTGGGTCCCAGTGCTGAAAACTAGGTGCAGCTGTATTCCGAGCAGGACCCAAGTCAATCCCTCTATCATTAGCCCATTGCACACTGACTTCCAGGCTGTACCAGGGAGAGCTAAGAGTGTTACAGCCAATTTTAGCCAGGGCAAGGGTGTTTTGGGAAAGTTTTGTTGAAGGCAGTGATTTGAAAAGATTAAAACTATTGCATAATTTTGCCCCTTCCCAGGGTCAGAGTTATGGAGAAACTAATACATGTAAGCTTCAGAGTCCCTTCTGAGGCCCTGGGAGGAGATCTAGTGATGTGTTTTGAAAAAGATAATAAAATTTTTTCTTCTTAAAGAGGCCCTCCCAAATTATATAAGTTTCAAGCCCTGCAAAACCCGGATCTGTCTCTGCCTCCTATCAAATCCAAGGCATTTGAGTAATCAGTAATCCATGGGGTAACTCATTTGATCTTTACATCAACCTTATAATGTAGATATTATTGTTTTTCCCCATTGACAGATGAGGAAACTGAGGCTTGGAAAATAGTCATTGCCCAAGACCTCACAATTAGTAAGTGGTAGATCTGGAATTTAAAGTTCATAACCTGTCTCCAGAGCCCAGATCCTTAACTATAGCTCTTTACAATGGTACATATTTATTTTCTTGTCCACTTTTGCCACCAACTATGAGGTCCCCAAGGACACAAAGACAAGTAATTTCTAGATACCTAACACCCATCCTGGAGGAGTCATCAATACATACTGGTATATATAAAAAAGAGGAAAGCAGCCCCTAACTTCCAGGAGCTGACCGGGCACTCACAGCTGAGCTTTGGGGTTCCCTAGCTGAATATAAAGAATTTCACAGGACATCAACATCAGACAAGGCCACTCTGTCACTGCAGTGGATCAAGATACAGATAGGACCACTCTGTGATCATGCCTGCACACAGACAAAATGTGGATATTGTCCAAACTACAAAAAGGACCACCATCCCCCTTCCTTGGCTAACACCAGAGGCTATTGCTTCTTCCTAATGACAGACTTCACCTCAGTCAAGTCAACTCTTACCCCTTCTAGAAAATATTAAGTTTCCCCAGTCCTAGAAATACCCCCACTTCCTGACAGCATCCAATCCAGAGCAAAGCCCTGCTTCCTCAAACCCTCCCTGAGATCTCCAAGGCCCAAATCCTGTAGTAAATATTTTCTGACACCCTCTTTCTGAAATGCCCCCGCAGCTCCCTCACAGCAGCAGGTGTCCAACGTACTCAATTACAAGTGCATTTCTGGTGGTGTTTGGAATGGCATTAACACAGGTATCACCCACTGATGGGTCACTGAGCATAAAATATCACTGTCAAAAGTTATAAAATGTTGCTTCCCCCAAAACTGGTTGAGGATGACAGAAATTAAAATAGTGGTTCCCTCTGGGGCATGAGTGGTTATAAACAGAGAAGGGGCAGGGGGCAACCTTTTCAGGATACTGGAAGTGTTCTGCATTTCAAACTAGGTGATGGTTACATCAAATGTTTTAAAAAATTAGGTTATACACTTAATATTAGTGTACTTAGCACACTTCATTATGTATATGTTATAGTTTGATTTGAAAAGTGTTGTCCACCAACTTCAGCAGGTATCAGGGAGAAGAGAAAATCCAAAGCTGGGTACTCGTAAACCAGCTTAAAGGAACTTAGCAACAGGGCAAAGGCCAGGGAACCTGGGCTGCTGGAGGCTGAGATCTGCAATGAAAGCCTGGAAAGTCAACTGGCTGATGAAAATGTGAAGCATTTGAGCTGTTTATGCCAGAAAAGACTATACTGCAAAGTCATGCAACTGAACGCAAGTATTTTATTTTGCAACAGGAGTTGAGCCCAAGGCAGATCTTCTTAATAGTGACAAAGGAGATAAACGGGGATGTGATGTCCCTGTCCCTGGGAAGTCAGAACTCAGTTGGCGCACAGATGTCCCTGACCTGGCCTGGTCTGGGAGTAGGAGACAGAGTAAGAACCTCTAGCTGCCCCTCTCATGAGCAGGGCCTCTGGTTAGTCCCAGCTGTGGAGCACCAATTAATCAGCCAAAAAGAGCCACTCTCTGATCTGCACTAAGCTTTTCATAATGCTCTGTTGTCACCACCACCAACCACAGCTATAATTAAATCCGGGACTTAATTACCATAGTGCAGTGTTGCCATCACTGCCTCCTCGTGACTTTCTCTTTGCTCCTAAAAGAATGGTAGTGGTGACACCATGTCAGAGGGAGCGGCAAGCCTAAAGAAGCCTAAAGCACAGACTCTGGACTCTGGTGAGTTGAAGGTCTGTGGGGCGGATGGATCAGCTGTAGGACTCAGTGCCTGACCTCAGGCAGTTCACAGTTCACTGAAGAGTTAAGACCTCCTACCCAGGAGGTGGCACTAGCGGGTGTGAGGTAAGCCCCCAAATGAGAGGTGCACATAAATATCCCAGGTGACCAGAGGGTTCAGGGAAGCTTCATGGGAGGGAGGACTTGGAGGAACTTAAAAAATATATATAATTTCATATGTTTTTATATAAATAACATTTTAAACATTTTATATTTTATAACTATATATATATATTTGATACACAATATTATGTGCAATATATACCTAGAGGAATTTTAAAGGAAGAACAGGATTAGACAGGTCACCAAGCAGGTTAGTCAAAGTGTGGAGGTGACAGTGAGAACCTGACACATCTTGAGGACGGGGAGGAGATAATGGGGGGAGAAGGGGACAAAAGAGAGGAGATTCCAGTCAGAGAACAGCATGAGAAGAACTTCTGGGGAAGTAAGTGGGAGGCCCGGTTGGGGGGGACGCTAATACTAAGAAGTCGGGACCTCATCCTGCAGGTAGTAGGAAGTGGTTGAAGGTTTTGAGCTGCCTGAATGAGCCAAGTTTCTTATGGAAGTTTGCAAGATTCTTGAGGATGTGGCCCTGCCTATTTCCTCAGGTATCCCTGTACCCATTTCATCCCTCACGCTCTGCTCCGGCCAGACCGTAGAACACTCCCTACACTCCTGGCTAAGTCCTGTTCCTTGCGTTCTCAAATGTAGAGATCTCGGTTTTAAATCTCAGCGTTAACACCTAAGGCTTCTAAGAAGACCGTCCCATTCCCCACCTGCCCCCGCCCCCACCCCGCCCCCAGGCCTGGACAGATGCTCCCACAACCCCCTGCACTTCCCCCATTATGGCACATATCACTGTGCTGTAATTATTTATTTGGCGAATCCTCCGCTAGATTGTGAATTCATTTGAGATTAAGGACAGTATCTTGTTCACCAGTGCATCCCTAAGAATCAGCTAGTGCCAACAAAATAAGGGTAGCTGGAGCGGCTGTTGCTGGGGAAGGGGAGGACCAGTGACCTCTCAGGCTCCCGCGGATTCTCCGTCGGGAGTTCTCGGAGAATGACAAAGGAAAATCACATGTCAGTAGATGCAGGTTAGTAAGAACTCATACTCTCACTGGAAGCGAAGTGGGGGAACACAAAACAAGCACCGGACACCCCCACCCCGGACCCAAGAATAAAAAGAAGCCACTGCTGCTTTCAGGCACGCCTGGGCATTAGTTGGACACCGGGAAGGCGGAGGGTTACTAACAGGGACTATAAGCAGTAACCCTCCGCTCGAGCCTTATCCTGGCGATGGCGCCTCAGACCACCAGGGGGAGGAAGCGCACCACGTCCCGGTCTCACCTCACGACGAGGAGCCGCGTGGAACTCTGGGAATTGTAGTCCTAGAATTTTAAAGCGCAGTCTGGCGCAGTGCACCTCGGGAGTTATAGTTCCGGATAGAGAGGCGGGAAGTGCTTTTAAGCACCAATATAGAGTTCTGGAAACTATAACTACCAAAGGGCCACGGGCTCCAGGGTAGTTTCTCGTTTCCGTCGAATTGACCGTCTAGGTTGCTTCTGAGAGGTCAGCTTGGGTAAGTTTGATTCAAGAAAGCTCCTATTCTGAACAGAGGTGTCTGCAGATTTTTCATATTCCTGCCCGGTTGGGGGGCTCCGCATCTCAATCCCGGAAACTTCACATTAATCTTTCGTCCTTTCTGTTTACTGTTCAGACATCTCCAATAACTAGCCCACCCCTACCTCTCCCGCTGTCATCTTGCGCCTGCACTCCTGGTGTCCGCGGCACCCCTCCCTGAGCGTTCGTCTTAGGACCGAGCCCCCACAGCCCCTCCCTGAACCCACAGGGTCGCCTCTGAGAGCTGGGCATGTTTGTGCTCCACACCTTCATTCTTACCCTACTTTTCTGTTTTTCAAGTGGAAGATGGGTCGCCATTTCTCCCCAGTCCAAGGAGGAGCCCTGCCCTTGGAGTAAGCCGACTCGAGTTCTAATCTAGCTCTGCCCCTCGCTCACTGTGTGGGCAATCCTACAAATCTCTCTGGGACTCACTCTCTTCACCTACAAAATGGAAATGACAATTGTTCTGTCCGTCTGAGGGTGAGGCTGTGTTGTGGCGCCAATAAGCTAATGAGTGTGAAAGTGCTTTTTAAACTAAAACCTCCACAAGCAAGAGAGATTTTTTTTATTATAATTATTAATACTTTGGGACACGCTTACCTTGGCTCCTTTTTTAGTTCTGCCACCTTGTTGCTCAAGCCTGTCCCTTGAGCGTTTGGTGTCTCCATTCTCTAAGATCAGGATGGTATTTTCTCACTTCCTCCAGAGACTAGAGGTCAGACTAATGAGCTTTAAGTTTCCAGAGAGCTTTGTCTGAAAGAAAGCCTCAGATAAGTGCTTATCTTGGACTCTGTCCTGAAATAGCCAGTGATGAAAAGTCCACACAGCTGACAGAAGCCGGTCCCTGCTCTTTGGAAACAGGGCCCCAGCAAGAGACGGACAGCTGCAGTGTAAGCCCTGTACATTCCTTTCGGGCTCTTATGGGCAGTTCAGTAGACATGGTTTTGGTAGGCGTGTCTCAGATCTGAAAAGGCTGGGAGGAGAGAATCTATTTTGCCAAGGGGTGTAATCCAGAAAAAAATGAGAGAGATGGAAGAGATTTTTTTTTACCAATTTTTATAAACAAAATTGATATGATGGAAGAGATCTACAGCACTGTTAGCTAATTTTAACATTTTATTAGCACTTAAAATGTACCCGGCCCTAGGCAATGTCAGTTTTCTTATTTAAATTTCACTTAAGAAGTGTTCCTGTTACAAGAAACTTAGGCTTGGAGAGATCCTGTAGTCAGTTGTAATACCAATTATAGCTAGAGGTACCATCTGTAGTTATAGTGCCTTGTATATGTCAGGTACTTTACATACATGATTTCATTTATCTGCATTAACAACTTCATGAGTAATTTTAATTATTTCATGTGGATAAATTGTCAGAGGCTTAGAATTTAAGGAATGTGCTCAAGATCACAGCCAGTTGAGTGGCAGAGATGGAATTCAGACTGTCACTAAAGCCTTTCTTTTCACACTATACTATATAGCCTTATTTTTAGATAAAAAAGATTAAAGAATTGAGAGGTTTTAAATCAAAGCCAAATAAAGGAGGGTCCCTACTATATGGGGAAAGCATGAGAATAAATGGGTTAGCCTAAAAGAAGTATGAAACTCAAGTCTTTACCTCTGTTGTAAATCTGAAGAAATCAGGCATGTGTGAAAAATTAAATGGCATTTATTGGGTAAATTAATTATTGAGATCAGTTATATGCAGGGTACTATATTATGCCTTGTGACTGGCAGAACATGCTTCTGGGTGGCCATGGGGATTAAATCAAGTGAAATCATAATCATTATCATTTCATAAATATAAAATGGTGAACTGGAACACCATATTTACTCAGTAAATTGTTGTCTGCATGCATGTCTGAATATAAACAAGTCCTGGGTATCATCTGGGCCAGAGGTTCTCAAATTTTGCTAATGAGAAACACTGAGGAAGCTTTTAAAAACTGATCCCTGGGAATGGGGGCCCTAAAATCTGTATCTTTGTAAGTTCCCAGGTTTTTGTGATGATAGATAGGCTCAGGAATTTCTGAACTAGATTCTACTTGGACCACTTGTAGGCAAGTCGGTGAAAACTGCTGGAATAGGTACTAATCCAAGAGCTGACCTAAGGTAGCTCATGATTGGTTACCAAGTGAGGGATGTGGACAGTGCTCGGAACTGAGAGAAGGGAAGGTTGGAAGGACTTGGGAAAGCTTCGCAGAGGACCAGAGATTTCACTGGGCCTGATGGATAGGGCAGGCTTGCATGGGTGGAGAAGCTTCTGGATAAGCACCACCATGAAAATTGTTTAGATAAGGTGAACAAAAGAAGGTAGAAACACCTGCACTGATTTCCTTGGAAAATTACATGACATTTATTAGAGATGACCCTGGATGCTCTGTGAGGATGTCTCTTAGGCAAAATTTGCAAGTCAGGTTGGATGTTCCCGTTTCCCCATTCTACTTAGGCATCAATCAATGAGAGCCCAGGGAATGCGGTTTCATTTTTGTATTAGTCTCACTCAGGCCAATTAGCTTTAGTTTGTATTTATTTCCAAACTTAATTTAGTTGATGACCTTTCCAGATACTTTGCCAGGATTACCAGAGAGTTCTGCTCCTCTTCTGTTTAGCTGTTTTCAAGTCCACTCATCTGGGTTCCTATCTCAAGCACTGTTCTCTCTATGGGGTAAGACCAAAATCTCTTCCCAGAAGAAGCTAGGATCATTCTGGCCACTCAGTCCTGAAACCCTGAAACCTTACTCATCTTTAGCTCTTCTTTCTCCCTTGACTCCCCAAATCCACTCAGTTGCCAAATCCTAGTGTTCCTGCTTTTCACTCAACTCACAAATATTGCCTGGATGCTTCTAAGAGCCAGGTACTATAGTAGGTGCTTTAAATGCACTATTTCATTTTATCTCCTTAGCAGCCCTATGAGGATGAATAGATTTCCCATTGTGCAGATGGAAGAATCAGGTGTAGAGAGAGCGGATAATTTGCCCAAGGTCAGAAAGCTAGGCAGTAGAGGAGCTGGGGCTCAAACTTAGGTCTTTCAGACTTAGTATCTCATATCCCCAACCTCATTTCCTGAGTGGATCCCAACTCCTTAGCCTAGTACCTGAGGGACACTCAGTCTTATCACAGCGTCCTTGTCTCACTTTGAATCCATCACTAACTGCTGTTTCTCACATATGCTTTCTTACCCCTGTGCCTTGCTCACACACTTTCTTCTACTTGAAAATCAGCTTTTCTGACCTTCTACTGCCCTCCACCCCCAAGCTAAAGAAGTTTGCTTTCTTCTCAGAATCCCTGCAGTATTTTCTCTGACCCTCTTTCATGGCAGTCAGAACTTGAAGCTGCTTCACTACCATGTGGGTGGCATGTCTTGTACCCCTGCTGCAGATCTTCCATGTATTTGCCCTCAACAACAAGGGGGAAAGGTCAGGGTCTGAGACCAAGCAGTACACGCTCAGCTTCACTCTGGCTAAACAGTCCTCTGACTGCTTCTTTTTAAAAAGAATTGGGTTTATTTTTTAAATTGCTTCAGAGAAACAAAATGAAGGCATCTACAGGAGAAAGAAAGTCATTTATTATCTTCCAAAGTTAAATAGAATAATGTTAGGATTTTTTTGTTGTCTGAGGTCTATGTATAATAATAATTCTGTCTGTGACCTTGAACGCTAGGTTAAGTCTTAACTTAACTTCTGAGGACTTTGATTTCTCCTTCAGTAAAGTGCATGTATATATACTGGAGGTTTTGAGGGAGATGATTCGTGGAAATGATCTCTAAGCATGCCCAAACATGCTTTGACTTGAACTCTCTGATCCAACCCAGAGCGTCGTAAACAAAGCAGAATAATGGAATGATTAAAAATGTGGATCCAGGACTCAGTGTATCCATGTAGATGCTTTTGGTTCAAGCAATAGAAATCTACATTCAGTTAGCTTAAACCAAAAAGGGGATTTACTGACTCATGTAACTGGAAAGTCTAGGAGTGGGTGAGGTGTCAGGCATAGTCTAATCCAGAGATTCTTAGTGTCTCCACAGGTATGACTCTATTTCTCTGTGATTCTTTCCTTCAGCTCTGCCATCCCCCATGGGTAGCTTCATCTTCAAGGTAGCAAAATGACTGCAGCAGTTCAAGGCTTCATATCTGCACATGACTCTAATTCAAAACAGGAAAGAACTTTCCTACCCTTCACCATCAAACCAAAGTCCTGGACTTTATTGTGATTGGACCAACTTATATCATGTGCTCTTCATCCAAAACTGACCAGGGGATACCAAGGGCTGATTGGCTTTGGCCAATTATGGCGTAACTCTAGAATTAAGAAGGGGTTAGTCCCACCCAAATCATAAGGCTACTGGTAGGAGGACAAGACAGAATGGATATTGAGAAGTTTGACCACGTTTCCTGCTCTTACAGCCCTTTGCCTATGATTAAATTCTGGTTCTGCTAGCTGTATGTTCTTGGGTAGATTACCTAACTTTATCAAGTCCCAGTTTCCTCATTTGTAAGATAAGATAACAGTACATACCTTAGAGAATTGTTGTAAGGATTCAATGAAATACTGTATGTAATGCACAGAGTAAGTGTAATGATGGTGCTGATGCTGACGAGATTGAAGAGGGAGAGTAATGGCATTAGCCCCCGTTTAGGACGCAGCCAAGCTAGCGGAATGTTTTCTAGTCAGAAGCATGCGCACCTGGCATGTTGAAGCCTCCTGTGTGATCTATTGCCCATAACACTCTTCCCCACCTCTGCCCTTTCTTACTCTTATATTATGTTCTCTCTAAAAATGCTTTTCTTTTCCTCTGCCTCTAAATTGTCCTCATACTTCAGGGCCTAACATAAGTGCCGCCTCTGTAATCAATAGTTTAGGCTACTGGTTTTGTAAATATACAACCAAGTGTCTCCATGAGCAGGATCGGTAAGGGTTAAGGGATCTCGTCTGGATTAGACAGACCTGGGTTTGCACCGACAAGTGTGTAACTTAGGCATTTTTCCACCTCTCTCTGTGCTTTAGCTCTTCCTCTTTCAAGCAGGGTCTTAACAGTTCCTTCCTCAGAGAGTGGTTGAGAGAATGAAGTGATGTAATGTATGTAAAGAGCTTAGTTCAGTGCTGGCACAGAGTGAATATGGTTGTCAGTAATTGCTAGTATTCTTAGCCTGTGTTATGTTCTCAGCAGCAGTTACTCCTGTGCTGGGCACATTGTAGGAGCTGAATGAACATTTCTGAGTGGGCTTTGAGGAGTATGGAAGCCTTTTTTCCTTTTCACAACTGTCTCCTCACCCCACCTCCCCACAACAAAAGCAGCCCCTCAACCTTGGCAAAGTCAGTGTAGCAAAGCAGATGATTGAAAGAGCCACTGGCAGGGTAGATGGAGAGATAAGGAGGGGTGGTTGGGTGGTAGATGACATATGAGCAACAGGAAGTTAAGAGGAAACCAGCAGGAGGCTGTTCTATGTTCCACCCTCCAGCCATCAAGTTCAGCACTGCCCAAGTCATTGTTCCATTCAACTGGTGATGAAATGGGGGTCAACCAGTCCGTGGGCTTTCCACCTGTTACAGGACCCCACCTTGTAGGCTGCGGGGATGTGATGGAGGGTCAGAGTCTCCAGGTAAGTGTCTCCGGCTCCACCCCTGCACATCTCTGCTGCTTCTGCCTGCACTGTGGCTTATCCATAGCCATTCCGGTGGTGCAGTTCCACATGGGGGAAACTGGGTTAGAGCTGATCTGGATTAGAGGAAGAAACAACTAATAGACAGAGATGATGGGTACTTTTTCAAGGTAGGAGGAAACGGGCTCTAGCTTCAAAGGCAGCTCTCAGATCCTCTCCCTCTCTTGAGATCAGATGGCTGATCCTAATCTGAGTATGTGAGGGGATCTGTGGGCCATTGGCCTTTCACTCCCTGTCCCGGGTAGGAAGACAAGTCTTCCTTTTCTCCTCTCCTGCCTGTCTATTTCCCTCTCATGCTTCAGGTTCTGGACTTTCCGTCCACAGTTCCTAGGCTTTCTCTGCTGGCCCTCGGACTCCTCTTTCCCTCCTGAGAGGCACTTAACTTCCTGGTAACCTCTCATGTCCCATAAGATGAGTGTACTCCTGCTTCCCGAGGGCCACCCCATTCAGCCTAATGGCTGATCTCACTCCTGGGGCTCCTCTGGGCCTGGGCTCTGGGCCAGACTGAACTCTTTTGATGTCCCAGTATTTCAACGAAAATATTTTGGTGTCTCCCAGATGTAATTCAAAATACAGTCAACTATTTGAAATAACATAAGCCTTGTGTGTGTGCAAAAATTAAAATTGCTTCTTCTGGACTTCCTGAATGCAAAATTCAGGTATATGAATTGAAGCATGTTTCCCGTTTTGGTGCCTTGCTTTGCTGGCTCCCCCACACCTGCTGTATGTGTCTGTTGGGAAATGTAGCAGAGTTTGGGCTTCTTGCTCAGAGCAGTTGCTCTCTTCTTTCCTATAGGGAAGCTTCTTTCGACTCTTCTACCCCTGCCAAGAGGCAGAGGAGACCACAGACCAGCCCTTGTGGATTCCCCGCTATGAGTACTGCACTGGCTTGGCTGATTACCTGCAATTAAATAAGCGCTGGGGAGGATTGCTCTTCAACCTGGCTGTGGGTAAGGGCTTGCCTCACCCCAGGTGTGATCCCCAGGCAGACACAGTACCTTTTGGTTACACTGTCCAGCCCTTTTCTAGTGGTGTGGAAAATTAGGAGATAATTGTGTATATAAGAGCCAGTATGGTGTAGAAATTTCCAGCCAGTGTGGTGTGGAAAATTAGGAGAGAATTGTATATATACATAAGAGCTTTGGTTATTGAGTTAGAGTGTTCTGGATTCGATTCCAGCCTTTATCATTTGCTGCTGTAGGTCTTGGGCAAGTTATTTAACCTGCCTGAATAGCTGCCTTTGCAGAACTCTAATGTGGGATGTATGTAAAACCTCTAGTGCAGCTCTTGGGACATAGAATGTGTTCCATAAATGGTGGCTATTACTCACTTATTCAGCTTGTATTATTTCCCACTCTGTGCCAGCTATTGTGTAGACCAAAGAAACATTCTAACTGCCAAGGGGAATACTGTCTCCTGCAGTTCCCCGTCCAGCTGTCCCTCTGCTGGGAAGGGTCACAGTGAATCATCCACTTCCCCAAAGGTCTCACCATTAGGAGCTCTACCCACTGCCTTGGCACCTCAGGGGCTTACCCCTTAGTTGTTTAGTACTTTCCTTTGGATTTATCTTCCCATTTTCTACTGTGTTCATGCTTCCTAGGGAAGAAAAGGGGAAAGAAAAGGTGATTGATTGCCCTGGGCTGCGGAGTGGCAAAAGGTGGTTCTCCAGAGAGGAGGGATACATGTCCCCACCCATATCTATGTCCAGGCTGCCCTTGGGATTACAGCTTTGGGGTAGCCAGAGATTCTATAGCCCATGTCTCTGCTAGGATCTTGTCGCCTGCCTGTTAGCTGGAATGGCCCCTTTAAGACAAAGGACTCTGGATACCCCTTGATCATCTTCTCCCACGGCCTGGGAGCTTTCAGGTAAGAGCTGCTCTCCCGCAGGCCTTGTCACATTCCTTAACTGGTGACAGCTGCTTATCCTCAATGGGCAGAAAAACAGACATTTCCATCTGCCAGCTGTCTTACCTACCATCTGCTTCCTTCCATAGCATTGGGTCCACCTTCTCTCAAAGGCCTTTCCCAAGCCCCTTTCCACCTGGTGGAACCCTACACAGGTTTCACATCCCTCACTTCTCACATTCCAACATTTACATATAAATACACACTTTTCACATTCTTCCTGTGTAACAGCTGAGAAATATTAGAAGGTGCTTGAGCTTTATAGTCAGTCATTCATCCAGCACACAGTGAGGGACAGCTCTGGGCGGCACTGATGCAGCTGCAAATTGCATCAACTCGCACCCTGTGCTCATGAAGCTCGCAGCCTCACCTGCTAATGTCAGCCATACCACCTGTGCTCGGTGCAAGCTTGGGACAGTTGTAGAACTCTCTGAGCCTAGATTTCATCATCTGTCAAATGGGGATATGGCTCCGTCAGGGTGGTTTGTGAGGATTCAGTTAGACCGGCACCTGGTAGGTGTACACACACTCAGTCCTTTCTGTTTCATAATGTGGAGGGATGTGGTGAACTCTAAGACCTCTTTTACCAGATGTGGAAACTCTAGCCTGAGTTTTACTAGTCAGTATCCATTCAGAATTCTTCCTGTGAATTCTGATTTCTACACCTTTGTGTGTTATATAGCTTAATAATATAGTTCATACATTCCTATTTAAACTTGTGAATGTTCTCTCTATATGTCCATCCACCAACATACAGGACTAGTTTATGTCCTAGAGTACTACACATCACAAAGGCACCTATTTTTGCCTCCTCACCCCCCAAAACCATGGTCCACACTGTAGCCCGGGAGACCTATTTTAAAGCCAAATATGGTCGTGTCGTTCTAGAACCTACAACAGTGCCTGGCAGATAGTAGGTGCTCAATAACTATTTGTTGAATGAATGAATGAATGTCGCTTCCCTCCTTAAATCTTTTTAATAGCCCTTTGAACTTAATTCCACTCTTGTCATGGTCTTACCTAGATGCAGGTCCAAGACAGTTTCCAGCCTCATTTCTTGCTACTTGTGTCACTCCAGCTCTCCAGACAAACTGATCTTCTTTCACTCCTGTAAAGGCACTGTGTTATTTTCTGCCTCAGTTTTCATCTGTGCTGTGCCTTGAATAACAAAGGCTATTCCCTTTGCTCAGAATATCTGCTGTTCTGATTCTTTCTTCCTCTTCTCCCTCTCCATCTTTTGCCTGGATAATTCCAAATTACCTTAAACGTCTTTTGGATTCAAGTTTAGATGTCACTTTATTAGGGACAGCCTCCTGACCCCTGTATTATATTAGGTAAGTTTTCATAAGATAATCTGTACTTCCCAGTACTTAACGTAATTGTAATGACTTTATTATTTGCACAGTTATTCAGTAAAGTCTGCCTTTCCTATTAGATTGTAAGCTTCTAGGGAAGTATCTGGAAGGTAGTAGTTTCCCAAGAAATATATATTGAGTGAATACAAGGGCAATCAATGTTTTGCTAGGTTCTCATTCATTCAACAAGTATCTGTTGAGTACCTGCTCTATGCTGGTCCCTTGGCTTGACATGAAGGTGGGACATATAGAGATCAATCAAGGAATTTGCATCCATTAGAAGAGCCCAAATATGGACTCACATAACTATACCATGGCAGGAAGTAGGAAGTAAATGTGGTGATGAGGCTAGAAAGGCAAGTAGATGATTTTTAATGTTTTTTCCCAGTTTGAACTGGGAAGGGATCAGAAATCTCACTGGCTTTTAAATCTCACTGCCTCCCCTGAAGAAGTAGGATATTAAAAGAAACATAAGAAACTGACCTTTCTAAATCAATTAGGATCCACATAAGTTGTATTTAACAGAAAAACCCCAAGCAATAGTTACATAAACAATATAAAGTTTATTTCTTGCCCAGATAAAAGAAAGCTGGAGGTAGGTAGAGCTGATATGGTAGTTCCACAAAGTTATCAGAGAATTAGACTTCTTTTATAATCTTGCTTTGACATGTGTATCTTCCATTTCTAAGGATTTCCATGACCCTGGATGGCTGCTTTAGTTCTAGCCATTACAGTCACATTGCAGGCAATAGGGAGGGAGACCTCTCCTGGAACTTCTGTATGACACAACTGCTAACTTCCCATTGACTAGACTGCTCTGTCCATTGCAGCAGTTTCTAGCCACATGTGGCTATTGAACATTTGAAATATGGGTGGTCTAAAGTGAGATATGCTATAAATATGAAAGACAGTGGATTTCAGACTTCATATTTTTAAAAAAATAGTAAAATATTTCATTAATTTTTAAAGTTTTATTATGTATTGAAATGACAGTGGTTTGGCTATATTGGGTTAAATAAAATGAATTATTTAAATTCTACCTGTTGCTATTTACTTTTTGAAGTATACTAGAAAAATTGTAATTATTTTTTAAAATAGTACTATGTTTCCGCTGTTGGGCTAGAACTGAATCAGAAAACCGTAGCCACAAAAATGTCGCTGGCAAATGTCATATTTTGATGGCATGACAGTGTCTTCAGCTAAAAATGAGATTTTGTTATTAAGGAGGAAGGGAAAAATAGGTGTTGGGTATAGGCAATTAGCAGTGTCTGCCATATTCCTTTTTTTCTGGAAAGTTGGAGGAGAGACAAAAAAATCCACGTGATAAATCCTCGGTGCATGTTTGCATATTAAAGACATAGAATCCCTGTCCTCAGGCTTACCAGCTCATTTGGGAGATACGTAATATAGAGAATAAAAATGCAACTGTTGAAGTAGCCAAGCTGTATGAGGCATGGAGAGTGGAGGAGATGAGTCAGTGTTTGTATGGGCATAGAAAACACTGGATCGATCTGCACATGCTTCCTGGAGCCTTGGTGAGAGAAGGGCTATGCTGGCAGCAGAAAGCACCCTCAGAAGGGCTGCTACAGATGAAATCGTTTGAGATGGCCACTAGCAGAGAGTGGTTGGAGTCGGGGCTAAGGATGGGCAATTCATTTGCACTCTTCTCTCTGTTCCTTCCTGAATCTCCAGGACACTATATTCAGCCTTCTGCATGGAGCTGGCCTCCCGCGGCTTTGTGGTTGCCCTGCCAGAGCACAGGTGAGGGACGACAGCAGGAAGTATGGATCTGGTGCCTGCAGCAGGCAAGGACCCTGTAGGGTATTAGCCACCCGTCTGTATACTATTTCTAAGCCTCACAAAAACCATGCAAGGCAGGTATTTTATCCATTTTCAAGGTGAGGAATCCAAGGTTCAAAGATGTTAAATAACTTGCTGAAAGTGACACAGTTCAAACCCAGGTCATTCTCTAAAATCCGCATTTTTTTCTACATTCCTATGCATGCCCCCAGCTCTTTTTCCCTACCAGTCAAAGGATGATCCAATGTCTGGGCTGAGAAGAAGGGTGTAAAGGGGAGAAATAAACTTGGGTGTCTTCTGGCTACTCTCTGGTGGCATGTGTATTTCAGGGATGGGTCAGCTGCAGCCACCTGTTTCTGCAAGCGGGCCCCAGGGGAGACCCAGCCCACTCATGAGTCTCTGGAGGAGGAATGGATCCCCTACCGTCAAATTGAGGAAGGAGAAAAGGAATTCCATGTTCGGAATTGTCAGGTAGGCTGTGCCACTTGGGAAGTGAGAGTTAATAAGCCTGCCTTCTCTCCCTATACTACACTCAACCTAGACGTTTAACTAACCACCTCTCTTGAAATCTCAGTTACAGTGGCTCTGAGCTTGCCACATCACAGAAATGGGGTATTAATCAAGACTCTTACAAGAAACTCCACTTCAGCTGGTTAGGCAGAAAGGAGAAATGCTAAGCAGACCGTAGGAAGGGCAGGAAAGACCACTGGAACCAGACTCAGATGCCAAGACTTGTCTTTCTCATCTGTCTCCTCTACTGGCTGGTTTCATCTGAAAACTGGCTTGCCTCATGCAGTTAGAGCCACAGCTCTTGACAGTATGACCCGGCATATGTTTAACCTCACCATCTGAGAGAATAGGGCTGTGTGGGGATTGTCCCCCAGACCTCACACCGGCCCCAAGCTGCAATATGAAAAATCCTGGAGAGAGACTCCTCTAAGCTGGGAGAAGTACCAAAATGCAAAGTTCCCATCAGAAATATATTGTTAGATTGGTGGGGGCAGGGGACATACTCGAAAGTCAATGTTAACATAAATGAGGGCAGGTAAAAATGGTAGGCAGACAAAAGCAATAGACGTACGCTATAAATGGGCAAGCACAATCCAGTACCCAGTTGATAATACGAACACTCTTGTTGTTTCCTTTTGTTTTCAAAATGCTTTGTATATCGTCTTATTTGGTCCTCCTGGCAGCCCCACAGGTAGGTAGTCTAAGTAGCAGGGCTGACTCCACTGTGCTGTTAGCTGGTGCTTGTGTGTTCCGCTGAGAGCCTCTTTCAGGATGTGCGACCCACAGTGTGTGCTGAGATGAGGGTGGGCAAACTCTCCTTCCCTTCTGCCTTTGCTCTGTGGGGAGTGAGATTCTTGCTGGGTGGTGGTTTGGTTCCAGCTCCCACTGGAGTGTCTCTGTTGTAGGTGCATCAAAGGGTAAGTGAGTGTGCACGGGTGTTGAGGATCCTGCAAGAAGTCACTGCTGGTCAGACTGTATTCAACATCTTGCCTGGTGGGTTGGATCTGACGACCTTGAAGGTATGGAAGCAGTTGTTATGATCTGGAGCCCATGTATTCATTGGGACTATTTTGGTTACAAATAACAGAAACCTAACTGACTAGCTTAAACCAAAAGAGAATTTATTGGTTCAAATAGGTAGGAAACCAAAGGCAGACTGGCTTTGGGCCAGTGTAGCTGGCCTCAGGGTCTCAAACATTGTCCTCAAAGCTCCAGCACTCTCTGCCTTCTAGCTCAGTTCACTCTGGGTATGTGGGCTGCATTTGCACCAGACTCCATTAAGCAAGAAAAGTGGTTACTGGCAACCTAAACCTGCATTTCAACCCATCTTCTGATTTAACAGGAAAGAGACTATTAGCTTCCACTGATCTGGAGAAGCCCTAAGTGGGTCACATGCCCCTCTGGCCTATCACTGTGCCAGAGGAATAAGGTATTCCGATTGGCCTGCCTGGATTATACACCTACTTCGGGGTGGGGGGAACCTGAACATGAGGACTAATAGCCCACAGGGCCACATTAGTAAGGGAGAGATGGTATGTTCCCCCAAGGAAGAACTATTGAGGCCATAGCTGCTGTCAGGTACCCTGCGTCTATTGCAGGCTAATTACTTCCTTCGAGGGAATCCCAGGAGAACCCTCTCAGGAGGATAGAGACTGTCCTGGCTATGAAATTTGGTGCCTCTGAAGGTACACTTACCTCCCTTGCCCCCCAGTTTTCCCTGCCTGATTTCAAAAGTAGCACAGCCTGTTTTCAGAGAACCAAGAAATCACACAAAAGCATGAAGAAAAAAGAAACAAAGAGCTTTTTTTGACATTTTGATGTTTGTCCTTCCAGTTCTTTTAAAATGTTTAATGTATGTATACGTCTTTAAAAACAATGTTATAATTTACTACAAGCTGCTTTGTGGGCTTTTTTTTTCATTTAGCAAAACAGTATTGATGTCTTCTTATGCCAGTTAATATTTTTCCGTGGAGTAATTTTTAATAGCCACGTAATAATCCACTGTGTGGATGAGAATGGTGTGTGTGTGTATATATAAAACAATTACTGCTTTATGAGCACTGCTGTGATAAAAGCTCGTCACACAAACTTACGTAGTGAGCATATTATCTCTACACAGAAAGAAACCAAGGATCACAGGGACGTATCAACCCAAGGTTGCACAGTTTAAGCAAATGGTAGAGTCAAACTTTAAATTGGGACTTTTTAATCCCAGAGCTTGTGCTGTGTACCCCAAAGCCTCTTCAGAAAATATCTTTTAAAGGCCTTGGTGAAGTCAGGGAGAAGCATCTGCCTGGAGGGCCAGTAGGTAGGACAGAACCTGAATCCTAAGTGCTTTACCAACTTTTTGGTGTGTTATCTACCCCCATGAGCCAAGCAGAGCCTCAGCTGAAGTCCAGCTGAGCCAGGCATTGGGGAATGGCAGGCTGCGGTGTAGGCGGGTTTAGTTAAAAGGCAGCCTTTGGGAGAAATACAGAATTTAAAAAGCCAAGTACATTTTCCCCCTATTGAGTAAGATCAGAAAGTTGATTACTCACTCTATTGGCAAAGCTGTGGGGAAGGAGATACGCTCCTGCTTTGCTGCTGACAGCACACATTGCCCCATGCGGGGCAGTTTGGCAAGAGCTGCCACCAGTGCAAATGCACATATTCTTTGACCCAGCACTTTCCAGTTCTGGGAATTTATTCTCCAGATGCCTGTACACATGCAACATAATGTATGTACAAGGTTGCTCATTCCAGTATTGCTTGTAATAGCAAAAGACTGATAGTATCCTAAATGTTCAGCAATAAGGGAACTGGTTTAACAGATTTGGAACAGTGGGTGCATTAGTTTGGATAATGCTAATTGCCATAACACATAAGCCCCAAATTTCAGGGGCTTACCATTAATAGAAATGTATTTCTCTCCCATGTAAAGTCCAAAATGGGTGCACCTTTGCAAGGGTGGCTCAAGGATCCAGATTCCTTTAGTCATATAGCCACACCCTCTTCCATTTGTGAAGCCAAGCCTCACTGTGTATGCTAAGCCAGGAATGGGAAAGAGCATGGAGATTTGTATAAAGAGTTTTTATCGACCAGGCCTGGAAGTGGAGATAACACTTCCACTCACATTCTGTTGGCTGGAATTCAGTCACAAGGCCACATCTAACTGCTGGGAAATAGAGTCTAGCCCTGTGTTGAGGAGGAAGGGGAACATATTTGGTCGTTATCTAGCTTTACTGTAGTGGAATCAAATGTGGTTGTAAAATAGGATAAGGAAGCTCTTCCTCTACTCATATTATTATGCAAAAGATAAGATGCATGTCACTTGTGTGAAAAAGGGGGAGGCTTGTATTCATGTTTACCTGTGTATGTGTAGGTAAGCTCTGCAGAGACACATAAGAAACTTGCCTGTTTGAGGGTAAACATTGGGCAACTCTGTGGAAAGGGAATGTGGTAGGTGGGAGACTTCCCTCTGTCCTCCTGATTTTAGTTACATGAGTGTATTAATCTACTGAAAAAGCTAAAGAGGGCAACAACCAAGTTGTTGAATTGAAGATGCTGAGCAAAGGGGGACAATTTAGATACAAAGCCTTGGGATAGAAATTGGGGAGAGTGCAGGTTCAGGGCAGAGGCTGGGCAGTAAAGCTGAGAGAGTTTTCTCAAGCCCTAAGCAGGCTTTTTATATAGCCATGCCCTGGAGGCTTCTGGGGACAACCAGAAATAGGTACTTGCAGAACATGGCAGAGCAAGCCAACTGTCTGCTGAATAAAGGTCAGCACAGGTATCCAGGAGATGGTTTCTGTACAAGCAGGCCTTGTTTCAGAACAAAGTGGAGGGGCAGCAGGAGCCTCCCCAATCCTGTCCTTGACTAGGTACATGTATCATCCTGGTGAACTGGCTGTGAGGATGGAGAACATTCTTATACTGATGGGTCAGTGTGGAATCACAGTTTCTATCCAATCATTTATTCACATATATTTAAATGTCTACCCTAGTCCAGGAGGTAAGATTACAAAAACTAAGATGAAAAACATGGTTTTCAGAATTCCTGCCTACAAAAGGCTGTTGGGTCCAGGAATGGCCTGACTAGCTGCTCTCCATGGGCAAGAGATTCTTTTCCTTTTTAATTATTATTTTTTATTACCAAATGTACATCACAGTGGTTAACAGTCTCCCTTCCCCCCCGCCCACTCCCCTACCCCTTGGTAAACCACTAGTCACTTCTCAGTGTCTTAGAGTTTAATGCTATTTTGTTCCTTCTGTTTTGCTTTGTTTTTATATTCCACAAATAAGTGAATTCGTATGGTATTTGTCTTTCTCTGCCTGGCTTATTTCACTGAGCATAATACCCTGTAGATCCATCCATTTTGTTGCAAATGGCAGGATTTCTTTTCTTTTTATGGCTGAATAATATTCCATTGTGTATATGTACCACATCTTCTTTACCCATTTATCTATTGATGGGCACTTAGGTTGCTTTCTTTCATATCTTGGCTATTGCAAACAGTGCTGCAATAAACATAAAGGTGTAAGAGATTCTTCATGTGTGTGGAGTGGGGCCCTCACCCACTGCATTGTGCTTCTGCATCTTTCTCACTTTCTGCCTCTTGCCAGTGAAGAACTCCTAAAAATGCAGATTTGTCTGTGTTCTCTTTCCTTAGGGCAGCATCAACATGAGCCAAGTGGCTGTGATGGGACATTCATTTGGAGGGGCCACAGCTATCCTGGCTTTGGCCAAGGAGACCCAGTTTCGGTGAGTTTCCCAGCAATGCTACCATGAGTGCCTCACACCATTCATTAATTCAGCAAGTGTTTGTTACACAGGTATTATGTCCTGGGCACTGTTTGGGGGGCCGAGGATTCAATGGTGAATAAGAACACAAGGTCTGTGGATTTCATGAATGTGTGATTGTGGGAGGAGACAGACTAGTAAAGCTAACAAAAAATCAAATCCTCAACACCCAAGTGCAATGAGGAAAATAAAATAGGCTGATGTGCTAGAATAACTCAAGGCTTCTTTGAGAAAGTGACATAAGCCAAGACTGGAAAGGCAAAGAAGCCAGCCATCTAGAGGTCTAGGAGATCTTCCTAGGTGGAGTGAACAGCTAATGCAAAGGCCCTGAAGCAGAAATAAGCTTGCTACGTCAGTGTGGGAGATGGTGGGTGAAGGGGAAGTGGTTCAGGATATGATTTGAAATAAATAGAGACCACATCACAGGACCTTTCGGCCAGAATAAGGAAGTCAGATTTTATTCTAAGTATCATGGGAAACCATGGAAGGATTTTAAGCAAAGAAAAAATCTTATTTACATTTTAAAAGATCCCTCTCACTACTGTGGGAAGAGTGGATCATAGCAGGACAAAGCTGAAGGGAGGCTAGTTAGAGGGAGGCTATTTCAGAGTCAAGGTGAGAGATGATGGATTTGCATTGGGATGGAGGGAAGGGAACAGAGTCAGGGTAGGTTTTAGAATTTTCAAGACAGTGATGTGTGAAGTGGAGGAAAAAGAAATCAATGTAGAAGATGATTATCCTTTACTGAGCTGGAGAAAACTGGAGCAGCACTGGGCAGAGGTGGGGGTGGGTGGGTCGACCACTATTCTTAGCACCTTAGTTTTGCCCCTGGTGACAGAGGTTACTGCTTGCCAAACTGGCCATGTCTCTGAGTTGTGGCATCAAAGAGGCTTTTTCTGACCTCCCCTGCCCTGTAAGCTGTGGGCTTACGCAGCAACTTGTGCAACCAGAGCACTAAGCTGTGTTTTGTTGTCTTGTCTGTTCTGTCTCCCCTTCAGACTAGGAGCTCCTTGACAGCAAGAATAGTACCACCTATCTCTGTATCCACAGTGCAGGGCTAAGCACACAGTAGGTCCTCTCTGAATGTTGACTGGATGAATGAGTAAATGAAGGAAGTGCCATTCTGTCTGACTCATGTCAGCTGCCTGAGAGTAGATCTAGAAGAGGAAGGTCTTATTCTTGCTCTCAGCAAAATCAACATCTAGAAGGATCTTTGGAGACAAGTAAAAATGACCTCTCCAAGATCCTAACTGAGCAGTGTGGGCCCTGGGACCCCTTCCTGGCTTTCCGAGCCTTCACACCTCTAGGGGGAGGAATTTGGGCCCCTCCTACACCCCAGGCCTGTTCTTGCCTGGGGCTCGGCATGGCCGTTTCAAGAGTCTGGTCCTGTTCCAGGTGTGCTGTGGCTCTGGACGCTTGGATGTTTCCTCTGGAACGAGACTTTTACCCCAAGGCCCGAGGCCCTATATTCTTCATCAATGCTGAGAAATTCCAGACAGTGGAGAGCGTCAACCTGATGAAGAAGACATGTGCCCATCATGAACAATCTAGGATCATAACTGTCCTGTGAGTAAACCTAAGGTCATGATCCCTAGTGTCTTCCCCATTTTCTCCTCAGCTGTGACCCTCTTAATTTCCTCTGAATCACCCAGAAGTCCTATCCATTAGTAGAATACCTGAATACTTCTGAATTTCAAAATCTTAATTCCTTTAGAATTTCATAGCTGTCCTTCTCCGCTTAGCTCCACCTACTGTGATTTCTTCACTAGTTAATGATTTTATGACAGGATTTACCTGTTGCTTTCTGAAAAAAGGACATTGTGGGATCGTGTGTTAGAGAAGAAGAGGTGTGAGTCTGGGTAGACCCCAGAGATCTCTAACCTCCCTGGGGAATTTTACTGGGTCTTTTGAAGAGTACAGTTATAGACCTTTGACATTCACAAGATCGATTTTTAGAGATATTCATAAATACCTAAATTTGATGTCTTCCATAAACCAGCTATATTCTGCCTAAGAGAACCCACATTCTTCTCATTTCCACCATGAGTACTATCAGATGGTTGTCCTTCAGGAGCCATTTTTCACAGAGAGAACATTTATGGGTGCCTTTAAGAAATGTACTGTACAAAAGAAGTGGCTTAGAGCTACTGGTGCAGGGATGGAGACTCGCTGACAAGTCTCTGCCTTTCTCCTGCCTTGCAGGGGCCCAACTTGAGCCCAAGCACATATGCTTCAAGATCCCAGGTCCTGTTTCAAAATAATGACAAGTGACTATACGTCATGGACTTTTGGAATCCCTCAGGTGGATGAAGGGCTAAGTGCAAAGCCCTGGAATGCCAGGATAGACTGGTTGTCAGTTGCTTCTTCTCTTGGCCCTTTTGGCCCAGGCTCTCTTCCTCAGGGCCAGCCCCTCCCCTTTCCTTTTGATTTCTTGGCAGTAGAAGACACTTTGAAAATGTTCCCAAGCAAGTCAGATTCAGGATGATTGTGACCTCTGGAGGGAAGGGAGGTGAGAGCAGCTGGGAGGGGTGTACAGTGGGGATTTAACCATGGGCAGTGAGTTATGTCTTGAGCTGAGTGCTGTTGGATACTCAAGATCCATTATATTATTCTTTACACTTTTTTGCGTGCCTTAAATAATATATATTTTTAGGTCAGTTTTTCTGTATGATATCAAACAAAGCTTAGCATTTGGATTTTCCTTCCCTCATTGAATTGACTAGTAAATTTAGTCATGGGTAATTTAGCCCAAAATGATTCTAGTGAGAATTTTGCTTTTGAATTAAATGTATTTGATGTCAAAGAACTTGAATTCTAATCCAGAAATCCTCTTACTACCTCTGGCTTACTTTTCAGATTCTGTAAATAAAGGCAGGTAATTCCTTTTTCCTGCTTCCTCTGTGATACAGTTCTGAAGAAGGAGCTTATGTCTGTCTGGAAGTCGCTGGGTGAAAGCCATGGTGCAATAGTTTATAATGACACAGGAGCGGCAGTGCGGCAGACCTCGCCTCCTTGCTCCTGCCCCACCTCCAGTTAGCTCAGCCTGTTCCCTGTGTTGTCAGGCATTGTGGTCTAGGGGCTGAGGCAGCTTTGAAGGCTCACCTGCATTCAAATCCTAACTGTCCCTTACTAGCTGTGTGACCTTGGGGAGATCATTTCTTTCCTCTGAAAAATACTTTGCTTACAAGATTAAGTGAGGTAACTCACATAAAGCACCTTGCACATGGTAGGTGCTTAACAAATGTTTGTGCCCCTGAACCTCCAGATCCCTACCTGTTATTTGTTTTTCTTTTCCTCTAGTGGTTCTGTTCATCGGAGTCAAACTGACTTGGCATTTGTGGCTAGTAACTGGATTGGTAAATTCTTCTCTACTCAAAACCGTGGGAGCTTGGACCCCTATGAAGGTCAGGAGACTGTGGTGCGGGCCATGTTGGCCTTCCTACAGAAGCACCTTGGTAAGGAGAGAACCGGAGCTTGTAGAGCAGCTGTGGGGTCTCTTAGATTTCTGTGCACAGTCATCTGTACTGATATGTCTTGGATCAAGCAGATTTATGGCAAAAGGAAAACCTGAGTGAAGGAGAGAGTTACATAGAATTAGAGAACACTTAGCTGGAAAAAAAAGAAAGAACACTTAGCTGGAAGTTTAAAGACCCCAACTCTGTCTCTGAGTGACCTTGGCCTAGTCATTTAACTTCTCTGAGCCTTGGTTTCCTCAGTGTAAATGGAACATTCATCTCTCTCTACTCTATCACCTCTGTCCGTACTCATAATCACTCACCTTGTCGGCATATGGGGGATATCTTAATGATAAATGGGAATATTTGGAAATTGTGGCTAAATTATGGACATGCTTTTAAAAAACAAAGCATGGGAGGATCGTGACTGATGTCATGAATCACAGACCAGCTAAATGGCATGGCCTGTAAAGAGCTTTGGCCTCCCACCTGAGGAACCACCTCTCGTGTCTTCCCTGCCTCGTGGTCAGGCAGTGTGGAGAGTGCACTGCTGTGAGGGGCAGCCCTCTCCAGCCCCGCAGCTTTAGTAGTTTTAATAGTTGATATTCTAACGAGGCTTTAGTTGGTTACAAGGACTAGAAATTGACTAATTTACCTTGAGTAAAAAGGGAAATTGTTCATGAAAGTATACCTGGTTAGGGGGGAAGTGAAGCATTGTAGGAACCAAGGTAGCTTCAGGCCCAGCTTCTCTCTGTGTCTCTTTCTCTCATGACATCTCTGTTTCTCCTTGCTACAGTCTGCATTTTTCTTTTTTCTTCTTTGTTTTTTTGCTTGCAGATAGCAGCCGCTTATTCTTCGTTTCTGCTTCCTTACAACCTCAGTTGGCTGGAACCACTCATGGCTTGTTCTCTCTACCATGTGGCAGCCTTCCTTCTTCAGCCCCCACTGCTCACCATCATATTTTCTTGGATGTCTTAGACCAGATTCCCAAGAGAGACAACTTCATTGTACCAGTTGGTCCTTACCTGCCAAAGTACTTTGGAGGCCACTGCCTAACCTAGGCCCAGAGCTCTTGCTCAGAACAGAGTAGGTATCTGTGCCTGCACAAGGCCAGTCCTTCAGCAGGGATGTGCATGGGGCAGTTTCCTTCAGAAGGGAGCCGTGATAGCCTGGATTTCTAAGGTTTGATCTAACTAACATAAGACCAAGATCCAATCCTTTGTGATTCCTCCCCACTTGCCCTGGTTATCCCCTCAAGAGCTTCCCAGAGAAGCCTGTCCATGGCAGCTCTAGATATCTGAAGTCACTGGTAGTGTACTATCTGAGTTTCTGTTCATTAAGCTAAATGTCCGTGGTTCCTCCACCTGTTCTCCATATAGCTGCCCATGTTGCCATTCATTATCCCCTTTGGGGGCACTGTTTGTTAGTGTACCTTTTAATGTTTGGTACCTTGATGTGAACATGGATATTATCTGAACAGTGCCTGATACAGCAGGACTGTCACCTCTGTGGTCTGGACACTAGGCTTCTGGCTGGATGGGGAGTACTTTAAACATTTCCTGCAATTAAATATTTGTTAGTGTCTAACAAATGTGGGTTGGATTGAGTTTGCTTCTATAGTGTATCTGTCCTTTTACAAATATATTGACTTTTTTGGGCCTAAATTTGCATTTCTGTATGTATGCCTGTTCATTTCATCTTGTTCATCATGAGCCATTATTGCCAGCCTGGGTTTAGAGACTTGGGGTTAATAGAGACCCTAGAGCATCATAATTATCACTTGGTAGGAAAGCAATGAATCCATATCTCAAGACTTTAATGAGGCCTGACTGCTTGGTGCTCAGCCCACTTTTCCTGTTTCCTCTTAGGCGCCATATCATTAGCGTACAAGCTAAAGGTGATGGGGGCCCACCATGACATGACTGGGCTCCCCTTGTATGTAACAACATTTGTAGAGCTCAGATACTCACTACTGGAGACCAGAGAAGAGGTGATGGAAGGTAGAAGAGCTTTAGACTGTAGGAAGAATGTGGAGGCTTGCTTTATGCCAGGACTTATGCTAAGTATTTTAGATACATTATCACGTATAATCCTGAAGATGGCCCTTCACTGGGTACTTTTATTATGAACTCCATTTTATGGATGAAGATACTAAAAATTTAAGTAATTTGTCCAGGAATATCTGGTTATTAAGTGGCAAAGCCAGAATGCCACCTAGGCTGTCTGATTCCAAAGCCCATGTGCTTAAGGCTGCACTATTCTGCCAGTGACTCTGATAACCAAGGTACGCACTCAGTGTTTGGGAGGCACAGAGGACAGGCACCTCACTGAAGGGGGAAGGACAGCCAGGAAAGGAGGCTCCTGAGACAGAGCAATGCTTGTGTTCATTATAACAGAGGAGGAGGGTTTACTAGAGAAGGGGCAAGGGTCTGAACAGAAGGCACAAAGTCTTGTGTGGGTCTGATCAGTTTTGAGAATCTGTGTTTAGTGTATCTGGAGCTCAGGATAGTGAATTGTTGGAAGATAGAGGTAGAGAAATAGATGGAAGCCAGATCTAGAGACCTACAAGTTTGAATTTTATCCACAGGCTATCAGAGTCCTCGGTGGGTCTAAGCAGGAGAATGTGAGGATTAAGCTGGTGGTTGCAGTCTGGCTGCACCATGGAGGATGGGTGAGCCGGGGCAATTTCAGAGGCAGAGAGTTGAGTTAGGAGGCCCTTGTGGTATTCAGGTGATAAGAGATCAGACAGAGCCTGACAAAAGGCAAAGACTCTTTGCTCAGGGTAGTTAGCTTTCCAAAGAGAGAAAAAGCTTTTTGGTGGCCACATACTGTATTGTCACAGGAGACTAAATAGGTTGTAATGGCTCAGCTGACTGTATCCTCACTCCTAAAAAATACCTCTGAGAGAACGTCTGCTGCTGATGCAGAGGTGTCCTCTTCCATTAGAAAGATGGGCTCTTCTTTCACATTAACTTCGTGCAGCTCTTGTTTCTCCCTATTCTTCTTCTCTTCCGCTCTCCTGGAAGACTATTTCACACCTTCTCCTTTCTCTTCAAACCTCTAACCCCTCCTCCCCAATCCTGTCTCTCAGCTGCTTGACTTTGCCTCCCCCTTCACCGAGGCAGCAGAAGCCGTCAGCACCCACCTGTGTGCACATCCTCCACTTTCTGGCTCATTCCTGGAATTTCCAACTCAGATGCCTAACCAAGGCCAACCCCTCCACCTGTGTACCAGGTTTCATCGTTTTGGCTGCTGGAGATGACTGTGCCAGCAATTTCTCCTCTTTCCCTTGGATCATCAATTTTCCCCTCTCTACTGGTTCATTTCTTGCTGAAATTTCTCTTCTAAAAAAATCTCTCTTGACCCCACTTTCCCGTCCAGTTTGTGCCCTGTTTCCCTGTTCCTCATAACAATAAAACTCCTCAAAAGGATGTCTACCTTCCCCTCTCTGAGTCATCTCGCCCCACTCGCTGTTACATTCACTCCAGTCAGGCTTTTGCATCCCAGTCCTCCTTGAAAACTGCTTTGGTCAAGGTTGCCAGTGACCTTCACAGTCGTAAATGCAGTGGTCAGTTCTCACTCCTCATCTCCCTGGAGCTGTCAGCAGCTTCTGGCAGAGTCGGTGATAGCTTCCTCTATGAAACCCTGTCTGCTTCCAAGGCACTGGCTGCAGAGTTTCTCCTGTCAATACCTGCACCTCTCAGTCTGCTTGGCTGCTCGTGGAGCTCAGTGCCCGGGCTCCTTCCCTGTCTGCACCCCTCATGACATCTAGCCTCATTGTAAGAGCCAACTCCGTGCTGACAATGCCCCAGTTTATATCTCCAGTTTGATCTCTCCCATGAACATCACATTAATATACCC
Organism: Manis javanica; assembly: GCF_040802235.1. Lineage (NCBI taxonomy): Eukaryota > Metazoa > Chordata > Mammalia > Pholidota > Manidae > Manis > Manis javanica. The sequence goes on along the minus strand of NC_133159.1, from coordinate 19,319,120 downwards.
ACTACTCAACATTTCTGTGTGAACGTCCGATAGGTGCCACCAGCAAAAACCGATTTCCACTGCCATGTTTCTCTTTAATTAGTAGTGACTCCATCCTTCTAGCTACTCAAGCCAGTGTCTTCATTCTTGTCTCTTCTTTTATGCCTCCCAACCAGTCCCTCATAAAATCCCCTTGGCTCTGCTTTCAAAATGCATATGGAATCTAATCACTTATAATCACCCCCCCACAACAAGCATCCTTTGGAGGTCACCTCTCACCCAATTAATGTCAGTTTCCTAACTGGCCTCCCTACTTCCAACCCTGCCTCCCTTCAGTCTCCTTAATCAGGCAGCCAGAGTGATCCTTTCAGAAAGTAAGTCAGATCTTGTCACTCCTCTGTTCAGAATTGTCCCGTGGCTCCCTGTTTCTCTGAGAGTCAAAGCCGGTGTCCTATGTCCTGCTGGGCCTGTGTGGAGCAGCCCTCCAGTCCTTCCTGACCTCCTCTCTGGCCACTCTTCCCCCGGCCTACTACATGTGGCACTGCACCAGCCTCCAGTGCTCCAGGGACACATGTGCTTCAGGACCTTTGCACTGCTGTCCTGTCTGCCTGGAACATTCTTTCCACATAGTCCCGTAGCTCACTCCCACCTCCTTGAAGTGCTTGCTCGAATCTCACCTTCCCAGTGAGACCCGTGCTGACTACCCCTTTTAAAACATCACACTCTCCCTTCCTCCCTTCACTCTTGTCCCTGGGCTTCTCTTAACTGGCTCCATTTTTTCCCATTGCACTCACCACCTTTTCACATCCTATCTAATTTATGTTTATTGTTACCTCTGCTTACTAGATGTGAGCTGTATAAGAATGAGGTTTCTATTTGCGTGCGGGTGTAATTTTAGCACCAAGAACAGGCTGTGGCACATTGTGAAGCATGCTCACTATTTTTTGAATTCATGAGTATGCAGCGCTTACGTGTTGACCACTCGCTCATTATTCCAGGCCAGGTTCCTGGTAGGGCACTGAGGATCCAGAGGTGAAGGACAGTGGTCTCTGCCTTCTGTCCCAGGTTCTGTTTGATTTGAGCAAAAACACCATTTGCTGCTCAGCCGTGCCCTGCTCCCTCAGCCTGAGGTCTTGAGCCCTTTCTACTCGTTCGTTAGACCTGTCTGCCTGTAGCCCCAGGGCCCTTGTTTGAACCATACCTGCTGTCATACTACTTCATGATATTGCTGCCCTATCCTCCTGCCTTTCCCTGCAGTGGCGCTGGATGTGCGTCCGTTGACTGGCTTGTGAAGGATCTTCCTGCTCAGCAGCTTCCCAGAGTTTGGAAGTGGACTTTCCATTTTCTCACCTTTTCGGACCAGGGTTTGAATTCTGTCTCTGCCCCTTATCAGTTGTAATGACCTTGGGCGAATCAGGTAGCTTCTCTGAGCCTCAGTTTCCTCAACTATAAAATAGAGCTAATGCAGTACTTAGCTTGCAGGGATATTGTGAAAATTAAATGAAGCAATGCATGTTCAGCATAGTCCTGAGAATGAATTATCCTCAATGAGTGCTACCTCCTGTTGGTATCATTGAGTTGTTATGCAAATCACTTCTGAAGCACAGTTATAAAGACACTGAATTACCAGTAGTTGTCATTGCTGCTACCTCCATTGCAGCCACCATAACCAGTCCTTTTAGTATCCCAGGAGCTTCTCTCTCTAGGGTGATACACTATATCCATGGTAGCTACTCTTTGATCTAACCTTACCATGATTTACCTAAACTTCCTGTTTTTCTCCCATTCAGACCTGAAAGAGGACTATGACCAGTGGAACAACCTCATTGAAGGCATTGGACCATCACTCATCCCAGGGGCCCCACACCATCTATCCAGCCTGTAGGCCTAACTGGCCGTTGGTGAAAGGTCACTGAGCTGAGTTCCCATTTGGGACCTGCCCAGGGACACACAGAGCCTCCTCTCAGGAAGTGGTCGACATGACCCTTCTTCATAGATGGAAAGGATATAATCACACTGCTCATTTGATCTGGGACTTGATCTTAAACTCATGTTGGGACTTGGATCACTTTCTGATTGACACACTGACTTTCTGGGAACTGAGCCCTGATAGTGTGGGGAACAAGCAGTGGGGTGAGGCTGGGGGCACCCAAGCCCCGTGCTGAGCACCATAAGCACTGCTAACCCAGTGAGCCTACTTTCTCACCTTGGGCCCGGGGAGGTTCATTTCTTCTGTAGTAGAACAAATGAAACCAAAGGATGGAGTGACAGTTCCCACCTTCCGGACCTCTTGCCCAGCCTGGCACTCTCTCTTCCTACCGCTCAGCCTTCTCCCTCCCCAGGGCCCCATGGTGAGTTCCAGCACTTTAGATAACTTCCTAGAATATGGATCACCATTAGATTTTCTGTTTATTTTCAGGCCTTCTCATTGCCTGAAACATAATCCTGGGCACTTAGGACTAACTTATACTTGTGAGCCCATGGAGCGGGGCAGGCAGCATTGTCCTCATAGCACCGGGAGAGAGGTTGAGGTGCAGAGAGTTACCTCGGAAGCTCTCGGTATCTTGGGAGTTTTACCAAGAATGTATCTTGACAGGAAACAGTGCAAGTAGTCTGATGGAGAAATTGGAATGACAGTGTTAAGTAGCCATTTGAACAGCCCTTGCTGCAGGAGGCCTTGCCACATGTTTGGTTGGTAAGAACTCAGGAGGCTGCCCCCTAGAGAGGGCCAGAGACCCTGTGGTCTTACCTCTTACCTCAGATACCGTAAGTGTCCAACTTGCTCAGAATCAGGGTGCTATAGTTGTCTGTTTTCTGGCTCTGAGGCCCTAGCCTCAAATTTAAGTCAAGATACAGACTGAATTTCCATTCTGTTCCATTTATAACATGAGCGATATTAATACTCATTTGTGCCCAGTTCTATGTTGGAGTATTCTCTCTACTTAATCTGCATTAGAGCAAGATGGGGAGCCATCTGGAAGTAGCTTTTCCTTCTGTCTTTGTTCACTTACCACTTGTGCCCATGTGGATAAAAGGAAAGGAAGTCTTCTAGGGGTCTTGTTCAAAGCTCTCTGGGAACATCAACCTCAAATGCCCCTCCCCACTACTCTGGGCTTAACACCTCAGCACAAGTAGGGGACCCCAGACAAGGCAAGAGCACAGGGAAATGTGTCTCTACACAGTAGGTCCAAGGTCAGTACCACCAAAGCAAGCTGGGACTATGTCTCCCATGTCTCAACAGCTATTCTTTCTAAGAGGTGAAGCATCAGATCCACTGAGGCCGTGGACCTTGGGAGGATCTATGAATTCCAGTGAGATATAGCATAAGGAGAAGATGAATAAAGCCCTGGGTTCTGGAGTTCCATAGCCTGGTTCTGGCCCCTGGCTCTACCACTATTTGGGTAAATCTGAGCAAATTATATTCTCTTTTCATTCTCGGTTCTCGGCTCCTGCATTTCTAAAATGAAGATCTGCATTACGAATAGTTAGGAGGATTAAGTGTAAGGATGTATATATAACCCATGAGTTATTTAAAAGTATGTTTCCTACTTTCCAAGCATATGAGATGTTTCTAGTTATCTTATAGCTATTGTTTTCTAGCTTAATTGCTTTGCGGTCAGAGAAAATGACCTATGTGGTTTCCATCCTTCAAGTTTGTTGAAACTTGCATTTTGGCCCTGTGTGAAATCAGTTTTGTAAATGTTCCATATGAGCTTTAAAGACTTTTTGTTCTGAGTTGTTTGCTTGCCCTTTTACTCAACAACACATTACAGATTTCCTTCTAAGGGAGTGCATACAAATGTGTGACAGGGACTGCTGACCCCCGACTGGGGACCAAAGCCTGCAACACAGAACCCGGAGATGCCACCCCATGTGCCCAGGGCTTGTTCTAAAGATGCTGAGGGGCCAGTTCTGGCAGCAGTAGCACAGGAGACCCAGCCTTTGCCTTGGACACAGAAGCCATGCAGGTATATTTTGTAAAGACCTGGAGTCTCCCCAGAGAAAGAAGTTTGGAAACTGGATCCATCTTCTCCATTCAATTCACTTTCTAGTAATAACTCACTTATCCAGCACCATTGGAGTAGGTGAATTTCTCATATAATTGAAAGTTATCCTTTAAGCCACAAAATATATTGACTCCTTTGATAGGCAATTTACCAGAAAGGTAACGCACATACTTCTTAGTGGGAACTGACCTCATGTAACTTTTTAGGATGTTTCTGTCAAGATAAACCAGATTATGTGTTAATAACAAGCAACCCAAAAAGCAACAGAAGTTTATTTCTTGCCCATGTTCTTGTCCTCTGTGGGTCAGCTGGAGGCTCTGCTGTCATTTCTATCCTTACTTGGGGACCCAGGGTGGTGGTGCTGCCAGTTGCCCTGGTAGAGCTAGAAGAGGGTGGTGAAGCACCCTCTGGCTCTTAAAGCTTCTATCCAGAAGTGACGCTCATTTCCATTCACATCTCATTGGCCAAAGAAAGACATCTGGCCAAGATCCATACATAACATACATACCATGCCAGAAGACCAGAAATATCTCTGTCCAGGTCTGACGTCAGAGCAGTGTTGCCCTCTGGCCTATGAAAGTGTGGATAGCTGGTGGCTCCTACACTACGTGGCTCCCAGCAGCTGTCCCCTTAGCTCTTTTGATTGCTTTCCATCATTTGTGTTGTCTCCCTTGTGGTCAGGCTGCCAGCCATCACTCCATTGCTTTTAATGTGCCAGCCTCTAGCAACCCTCCCTGTTCACTTCAGATTTGTGACTTCCGATCAGCCACATTATTTACAATTGTCTAAAGTAAAGCTTGGTAGCCACCGAGAGAGCTCCTCCGGGGCTCTCCTGCAGCTAAAATGCACTGCTTTTAGTGCTTGGACTTTGTGGTCCTTTGACTGCTCAGAAGTAGTATCACAAGGTCCACTGTCCTCATTTTTGGTTTGCTCCCAGGGACTCAAAGGACACTAGTCAAGTGGTCTTTAGATAAGCAAGATAATCCTCCATATTAATTATCATTTGCTGATGAATTGCATTCTGGCAGGTCCTTTCCAGAAGTAAAGGAGACATCTTGGGTTTCTTTTGCATCTTCTTGTTCCCCATCCTATGCCATGGAGGCCTCATAAGTGCTGTAGTGTGAAGTTTCCATGCATGAGGTGGTCAGCCGGTTAGGAAGGAAAGCAAGTAAATACAGAATGGAATGCTATTCCGCATCCCTCCCGCTTCCTGAATCTGTCAGGCTGAGACTGGTTGGGTTCTTGCTATGCCCCCAGCACAGCCCTCAAGTCCTTTTCTGGTATGTGTCCTGACACAGCTGTGCACTTACCCTTGTCAAGACTGCTGGATTCAAAATGTCAGGTGATGGACTACAACTCCATGTCTTGCCCTTGTGGGGACCTATATCTGCTCCCTTTTTCTTCTGGGACACCACTTACCCCTGGGCATGCAAAGTGACAGAGGAACAAGAGAGGCCATACTCTACTCTGGACCTACTGTCATTAGGAAACTCACTTTCTGTCCCATCAACAGCCAGCTATAGAGGCCATAGCCGTGTGGCAATATGACAATGAGGATGATAACATAATAGCCAGCATTTACTGGGCACTTGCAGTGTGTCATGGACCACTCTGAGGGCTTTACATGCATCATCTCATTTGCTTCTCATAGCAACCCCATAAGGTCCAGTGGTATTAGCCTCGTTTTATATATGAGCAAGCAGCATGTAGAGAAATGATGTGATTGAGCTCTCAACAGCAAGAATTTGGCAAAGCTGGGGTTTAGTCATCAAAACCCATGCTTTTAATCACAGGACCATACTGCCAATATACTTATTTGGTTTTGTACCTTCCCCTGTCTCTTTAAATTGTCAGAATATGAGGAATGTAATTTCATGGTCGATTGAATCAAGAATGTTGAAGTTTCTAGCAATTTCTATATGATTTGTATTGAAATTCAGTGAGATCCTCAACATTCTTAAGAAATGGGTTGGGGGAGAGAGCCAAGCTTCACTGAGGACTGCGGGTCACATGCACTGTTGGTTTCGTACCTGAGGAAAGCAGTTCAAGGATAAAGAACATGGTCTTTGAAGTCAGCTACAAAACTGTTAGCCCTATGACTTTATGCCGATTTATTCTATGAGCTTCAGTTGTTTTTTGGCAAAATGGGAATCCTAATAGTATTTACCTTTTAAGAGATAAAATGAAATAATGCACATAAAGCCCGTAGCACAGGGTCTATAGTAAGGGTTTAATGAATATTAGCTGTTACTACTGTTGTTTTGTTTGGTCCTCCTTACACACCTATACGGTCAGGTCTAATTTGCCCTTTGCTGAATGGACCAGGATGGTCTTGGTCTGAGTTCTCTTTCCATCTTCTCTAGTTTCAGACTTACCTCCCTCACATGAAATCTACCAAGCACCCAACCGCTACCACTGTGTGAGTTTGCTGAGAGACAGTCCATTCTCTGTCTCCCTTCTCACATCAGAAATCAAAGTCCAAACCATTGTTCTAGCTTTGCAGACGCTTCAGCACAAGGACGAGTTTACACTCAGGTTCTGGTTTGGTTTTTAATTTCACACCTGATCATCCAAACAGAAATCTATGTGCCAGATATAAACCAAAGGTCCTGAAACTGAATGGGAAAATCAGAGGAGAAGGTCTGTGATGAGGCTGGCAAAGGGAAGAGGCCGTGGGGATGCGGGGTTTGTGGTAGAGGCTTGTATTCACGTTTGCTGCCTTTGAGGCATGGGTAAGGGGGATAGACTGCCCCGTGGCCACCTCGGGAGAAACTCCCCAGGCTTGAGAACAGCCTGTGAATTACCTCTGCGCAGCTCTCCCTCACTGCCTGTCTTGTTTCCTACCAAGTCCTCTTGTTTCTTCCCTCCTGGTTCTCATGCCGAGCCCATCCGTTCAGTTTTGTTGGAGTCTAATCCCTCCATCAGCTCACCCCTGGACTGATTTTCACAGTTTCCTGAACTCTAATCTCTCTTTTCCCCTATATTCTGCTGCCAGATCTGCCTAAAACACTACTTTTGTATGAAAATACCAGCCTGGTCTAATGGAACAAGGACCAAACTGCCTGTCTTGAGCCCTGGGTTCTTGTCTTGACTCTCCCTTCTCACCCTGTGACCTCGTGCGCATGCTTTTTCTCTCATGACTTCAGCGTCCCTATGTGTAAATTGGGATGTGGGGTGGTGGTTGTTGAATTGGATGATCCCCAGCACCCCTTCAGTGCGGGCATTTCGTGTCCCTGTCAGTGAATTGTCAAGAATCTGCAGGACTCCCTTTTCCCCATAGAACTCCATCTCCCCCTTAATTCTGTCTGGGTTCCTTGCTCTGCCTCTCAGGTCCTCTGCTTCTCACCTGTGCATTCTTCCACTGTCCCCTTAATATGTCCACCTAGTCTCCAAATAAACACACATGTCCTTTCTTGTGATTTTTTCTTGCTTGCAAGGCCTCCCCAACCTTCTTTCCATGTCTTCAAATACTGGTGATACTTTAGGCCCATTTCTAGTTTCACCTCTTCTGTGAAAGTCTTCTTGATTAGATTCAACTCACATTTGATCTCTTGGCTTCCTACTCCCCAAGAGAAATATGTTCTGTCTCATATTTAGTCCACATATATGTGGACACTTTATTACTTTCTTATTCCAGGAGCAGGACCCATCTGTTGGGCAGGAAAAGCATCCTCCTGTTGACGGACTGGGGATCAGAGATCGTGCCCCCTACCCCATCAGCAGGCTTCTTGTTCCCCAGCGAGACTTGGGAACAGCTGCTGTTCGCCAAGCCCTCTGATGCCTCCAGCTGCCCTGCTGCTTTTTCTTTTGGTTTTCCCAGATCCCAGCTGTGGGGCCCAGGGCAGAGCCAGCGACCATGCAGCCAAGGGCAGCTGGAGTGAACTGAGGTACATGGACATGTAGCATTTGAGAGTTAAAAGGAGGGCAGAACTGAGCACAAATCACACCAATGTTGAAAATGAAGGAGAGAAGTTTGCCAGCTTATTTTTCCCATCTTGCTTTCATCTAAAAAAAGCTGCTCAGAAACACAGTCCTCAGCCTGCTAAGCCAGATGGTCCCTAGATGCTCAGCCTGCCAAGTGTGCGTGTATAATCGCTCATTTTCACGGAATCACACCCAGGTCTGAATCCAGACACACTTTCTTGCCATTTGATCTAGAGCCAGTGAACTGTTCTGAGGCTTTCTTTTTCTGTAAAATGGAGTCACTAATGTCTGTCTTGGCCACCTCAGGATTTGGGAGGGGAGGGTTTCAGTGTAAGATGTTCAAGGGCACTTTGTAATTGACAAAGCTCTGGACAGATATATGTTGCTATTAATAATAAAAGTGCCATATTTTGTTTTTGCCATAGTGTCCTACTACCTAATGAGCACTTGTTCTGTGCCAGATATTGTGCTAAGTGTTTTACATACATTGTATCATTTAATCCTAGCAGCATTCCGATAATGTAGTATGTGTTATCCGCATGCAGCAGATCAGGGAAGGGAGGTTCAGAAAGATTTACTGGCCCAGCCACGGTCACCCAGCATGTAATTAAGTGCTGGGGCTAGGATCTGAACCTGAAGTGTTGGGTTCCAAGTATACTTAAATTTGTTCATTCCTATTTCACAAAAAGAAAGTGATTATTTAGGCTAAAATAACCCATGAATTGATCTCTAGTAAATACCCTAAGCAGTTGGGTCATCCAAAGAGTCATTTTTGTTGAAGACCCAACTGAGCCCTGAGAGTACACTTTGAATTGCTTTTCTAGCAGTCAAGATGAGCCGTTGTCCATCTGTCCATACATCCATCCACCTTATGTAAGGTTAACAATTCAGGAAACAAACCCATTAGTGCTGTACTTTAGAAACCATGGAACCAACCAGCTGGCAGAAATTTTTCTTTAACTCTCTAACCTAGATATTGTCAGTTAGTGATTCTCAACTCTAGATGCACATCAGAATCACTCTGAAACTATAAAAATACAGATTCCTGGCCATGTCTCCAAAGAAACAAGCTGATCAGAAGGTACAGGGTGGGGACCAGGTTTGCACTTGCACGCGTGCGCGCGCGCGCACACACACACACACACACACACACACATGTGAGGAGGACTCAGTTCCTCACCATGTGGAGCTCTCCGTGGGGCTGCCTAAGACATGGAAGCTGGCAAGTTATCCAAGAGAGTAAGATGGAGTTGCAATGTCTTTTCTGACCTGTTCTTGGAAATCATACTCTGTCATATCCACAATGTCATGTATGTGTGTGTGTGTGTGTGTGGTAAGCTCTAGGGGTATTTCTCATATGCAGCCAAATTTGAGAACCCTTCCTGTGGCTTAACACTATTCGCCTGTTTTCTCTCTTTTGTAACAAGAGTGATGGCTAGCTGAAAATATGGAATCATTCAGCTTTAGAATTGGAAGAGCCCTTAAGTTTTTGGTCTATGAGGAAACCAAAACTCAGAGAAGTTCAGGTGGTTGGCAGACCTGAATTAATATCCAGATCTTCTGACTTCCATTCTAGTGCTTCAGATACATCCAGGGATCCAAGGTTTTGTTTGATTACTAAGAAATGCTCAGGACCCACTCACTATGACAGCCAGATTTCAAGTATGGTTATACTTGGTATTTTTGTGTAGAGAAGGAGCCTGGACCAGAAGGCCTGTGTAAATTAACTCAGATGGCCACTCCCATGTGTGCTCATTCATTCTACATGCACTGAAGGCCTGTGCTATGGCTAGCCCTGTCCTCATGGAACTGATCTAGAGGGCTAGAAAGGCAAGTAAACAGGCCCCCTCGGATGAATGCTGTCATGGGATGTATAAGGCCCAGAAGTGACACGGGGTGACCAGTTCAGCTTCAGAGAACGGCTAAAAAGGCTTCACACTGTATCAAGTGTACTTGAGCTTGATATTTGTATTTGTATAGTTATCTATTGCTGCATTGTAAATTACCCCAAAATTTAGCTTAGAACAACAAACATTATCTCATACATATGGCTCAGGAATCCTGGAGTGGCTTAGCTGGGTGGTTCTGGCTGAAGATCTCTCATGGGGTTGCAATCAAGATGTCAGCTGGGATGACTGTCATCTGAAGGTTTGACTGGGACTGGAGGATCCACTTCCAAGCTGGCTCATTCACATGGCTTCTGGGAGGAGGGCTCAGTTCCTCACCATGTGGAGCTCTCCGGGGGGCTGCTTAAGACATGGCAGCTGGCAGGTTATCCAAGAGAGTAAGATGGAGTTGCAATGTCTTTTCTGACCTGTTCTTGGAAATCATACTCCGTCATATCCACAATGTCATGTTATACAGGTCAGGCTTACTTAGTGTGGAAAGGAACTATACAGGGCATGAATACAAGGCAGTGGGAATTCCTGGGGACATCTTGGAGGCTGGCTACCATGTTATTGAAGACAGAGTCTTCCAAATGGACGAGGGAGAATAAAGGCCTTCAAGGCAGAGAAAATAGCATGTAAAGGCACAGAAATGTAAATAGCAGGGTATAGCATCTTCAGGACACTAAATGGTTTGAAGAAGATAAGTGAAAAATAAGGGTGTAGAAGAGTTTACTGAAGAAATCAGAGAAGGCCACCTATGCTAAGTGAAGGAGTTAGCCCTTTATCATGTAGGCCACTGGTTTTCAAACGTTTCTTCATGTTGGAATCAGGAGAGGAGATAATAAAACTTCCAGTGCCAAAGCTATACCCATATCAGTTAATCTCTGGGAGTGGACCTGGACATCAGTTTTAAAAACTTCTCAGGTGATTCCCATATGCAGCCAAGTTTGCGAACCAGTGTTGTGGGCAACATGAAGTAACTGAAAAGCTTGAAGCAGGAGAGCCATGCGATCAGATTCCCAGTCCCTCCTCAGTAATGAGGATGTGCACGGTACCGTCCTTCTCTGCTTGCCTAAATAATTACAGATTAGAACGTGAAACACCTTATCATTTGTACTCACCCCTTTACTCAGGTATTATATGTTTCATCATCTCTACTACCAAATTAAGCAGAAATATCCAAACATTAGCAGCCATGACTAAGTTCCCGTCATCCTAAGTTTCCTGTTTATAAACATCCACACCTAATGTTGGAGCCAACTTTCTTATATTAACATAACCACTCTTGAGGGTTCCCCCCCTCATTTAATACAGTTTCATGTAGGCATTTCTCTATCTCTGCATCATCCTCACATCTTGAGGCATTAGAGCATGAAAGTTAGGGAGTGGCCTTGCGCGTCGGATAGCCCTCTGGGTTTGGGTCCTGATGTTACCACTTACTGACTTGTTAGACCGCACAGTGCTTCAGCTAACACATCTGAGAGGAATGGACATGACACCTGCCTTGAGATGCCGGAGGATACTAAATGAGGTCATGCATGTCAGGACTTCTCCCCAGTGCCTAGCACATAGTCAGTGCTCAATAAATGTTTGTTATTATTCAGCATTTCCAGATAGCATTTTAATATTCTGTTGCACCAACCCCGCACCCCCACCCCCTAGGGTCTGCTTAGCAGTTGTCCCCATTGCCAGGGTATTTGAGCCATTTCTAGTTGTTTGTAGCTATAATATTGTATGTTTCTTTGTATAAATCTACAGGGTATTTTTTTTTAAGTTATTTCCCTACCTTTTTAGATGTGGAAACTGAAAACCTGAGAGGTAAAGTAATTTGTCAAACAAAGTCATACTGGCAGAGCGAGGACTAGGTCCCAGGTCCAAGATACTCTGAGTTGAACCTCGTGTTCTTTTCCACCTGCCACCCAACCCCCAGGCTCACTGGAGACTTGAGGACTGGCCCTTCTTGCTTTCTCTTCTCCAGGCTGAATGATTCAGCTCCCCCAGTGTGTCCTCTGACATCTCCTCTCCTGCCCTTTCGTCATCCTAGAGGTCCCTCATCAATCCAGTTTAATTGGAACAGCATCCTGCTGGTCCCCTGGGGAGTGGGAGCAGACGATGACTAATGCTTGGGAGACTTGGACTCGTCTCTTGGCGCCTCTGGATCTCTCTGTTGGGTGATGTTGTGCAGTCAAATGGAGATGGGGATCCTGTCTGACTCAGACATACCCCTCCCTCCTACCTGGAACACTCTGATTTCATTAAACGTGTCTCACCATACACATTGATTTCATCAAATCCACCTTTTCCAGAACAGTAGAGCTTAAAGGGACCAGAGAGTTCATTCTCTAATCTAGCCCCTTCATTTAGAAAATGAGCAAACTGAGGCTCAGTGATGCAGGTTAATCAGTGGCAGATCTGGGACTGGGACCCAAGCCTCCTGATTCCCATTGTGCTGTTGGAGAGGGGGCACTGGAGCCCGGCAGGCCTGGGTATGAATTCCAACGTGTGAACTTGGGCAAGTCAGTTAAATCATGCTCAATTTCCTTGTTGGTAAAATGGCAATACCCAGCTCAGGGATGTCATAGGACTAAATGAAATAACTAAAGCAGAGTATGCAGCACTGTGCTTAATAAATGGCAGTTATTCAGTGGAGCACGTGCTTAAGAATTTGAGCTTTGGAATCAGAGAAACTATCAAATCCTAGATACCCACTTACAAGCTGAATGATGTAAAACAACTTATTTAATAAGAGCTAATACTGAATTTATTTGTTACAAGCATTATGCCAAGTGTCTTAGAGATACTATTTCACATATTTCCCAAGTTTTATGAGGTAGGTACTATTAGTATCCTTATTTTATTGAGATACTGAGGCAGAGATCAATTTAATAATTTTATCTCACCATCCCATATCTTCTGATTCTTCTCTTTTATGCCAAATTATTTTTTGCCAAACATACCCACCTTTTTAATGTATGTTAACATTAGGTGTTTCCTGATTTGCTAGGTTCTAACATCTAGATATTTAAACTTATGCTCACCAAGAAACATTTGATCTTTAGGTTGCAGGAATGACCTGCAATGGAAAGGGGGTCAGAGACATGGTAGGAATCATGAATGGAGTAAAGGAAAATGCTGGAATGAAAGTCAGGGGTACAGTGAGGATCAGAGAGGAAGGAAGGGTTGGCTGTGTCTTTCATAAGCTATTTGGTAATGTAAGCTATTTGGTGATTTTATATTTTGATTCAGTTCTGTCAAAATGCCCTCCATACAAAATTAGCTTTACCAAACTACTTTGCTTTGAGGCACAGTTGGACTGAGATGCAGGTGATTGACTCACAGGCCAATACCCTTATCAGATAGGGCGCAGCCTCCTGGCAGAGCAGGTCCAGGCCCAGGCAGGGTGGACTCCAGGCCCAGACGCTGCCCTCGTTTGTCTCCCGCGGGCGCTGTCCAAGCAGTTGGCCTGAGCAGATACTCCACCCATCCTTTGTGTCTCTCCTCACACCCACTTCCTCTCTCTGCTGGGTTCAAATCAGGAAGGTGAGTACGGGAAGGGCAAGGGTGAGCTAGCAGGCTGCTTCCAGCCGAGCCGGCCTCTCAGCCTCTCCAGCCTCCCTGTCTTTGATGAATAAATCTGAGGCCCAGAGGTTGCCCTCACCTTCCTGCTCCACCCAGTTCAAAACTCAGGAGCTGCAGTGCCTGAAAGACTTCCTTTAAATGGCTTTGGGTGGCTGGGAAGAGGCCACAGGAAGCAGTCCCTCCTCACTTCAGGGTCTCAGCCTGTATTTATTTGTTTTCCATTTTGATTTCTCTTTGGTTTGCTCCCCCTTGGTTTTCCCATACCACCACCATCCCTGTTCTCTGAGTAAGAGATGCTATCTTAGTCAGCTCGGGCTGCCATACAAAATATCATAAGCTGGGTGACTTCAACAACAGATATTTATTTCTAACAGTTATGGATGCTGGAAGTCCAAGGTGGAAGTGCCAGCGAATCCGGTTCCTGGTGAGGGCCTCTCCTTGGCTTGCAAACATCTGCCTTCTTGCTCTGTCCTCATATGACACAGAGAGAGTGATTTCTCTCTTTTCCTCTTCCTATAAAGCCACTAATCCCATCATGAGGGCCCCACACTCATGACTCCATTTAAGCCTAATTACCTCCCAAAGGCACCACTTCCAAATACATCAGGACTTAGGGCTTCAATATACGAACTTTGGGGAGGACACAGTCCATAATTGATACTTACTGTAGAAATTTTTGAAAAATACAAAAATGTAAAACAGAAGAGAAACACACTCTATCCTGTCATCTAAAGGTAGGTCATGGTAGAAGCTTCTGGCATAGTTTCTTCAACTTCAAGCATTTCTGAATATTTATGTTAAAAAAATATATATCACACATAAAACTTTGCTATCTTCTAAGCATTTTTCCATACTAAACAATCTTTGTAAACATTTTATAATACTATGTACTTACCATTTTAAATGATCAAATAATATTTTACTCTGTAACTGTACCATTTGTATAAGCAATCTCCTAATGTTGGATACTGAGGTTATTTTTGCTCTTTTACTGTAAAAATTAACATTATTCCTTGTGATGGAACTGTTCTGTGCCTTGAGTACAGTGGTGGTCCCACAAGTCTACATGTGGTAAATTGCCTAGAACTAACTATACATACACACAAATGAGTACCCATAAAATAGTGAAATCTGAATAAGGTATGTGGATTGTATAAACATCAATTCCTTGATTATGATTGTATGAGATATTATTGCCACAGACTAAATATTTGTGACCTCTCAAAATTCCTATGTTGAAACCTAATCCCCAATGTGATGGCATTAGGAGGTGGGGCCTTTAGAAGGTGATTAGGTCATGAGGGTGGAGCCCTCATGAATGGGATTAGTGCCCTTATAAAAGAGATACCAGAGTGTCCCTTCACCCCTTCCACCCTGTGAGGGTACAGTAAGCAGATAGCCATCTATGAACTAGGTAAGGGGCTCTCACCACACATGTAATCTGTCCCTGCCTTGATCTTGGACTTCCCAGCTTCCAAACCTGTGAAAAATAAATGTCTGTTTTAAACCACCCAGTTTATAGTATTTTTATTATAGCAGAGTGAACAGGCTGAGACATTTACCACTGGGGAAAACTGAGTGAAGGGTATATGGAATCTCTCATATTATTTCTTACAACTCCATGTTAACCTAACTGAAAAGTTTTTTTAAATCCACTATAGTGGCCATCTTCTCTATACACATGTGTACATCTCAATTTCTAATTATGTGCTTTGGATAGACTCCCATGAGAAAAATTACTGATAAGAAAATTAAATAAGAAATAAGAGCTCCTGATCTCAGCACACTGGATTTTACTGGCTATCGCCCAAGAAGTCTTATAGGCATAGAAAACTGATATGCATGTCAGCAGAGGACGAAGGGTCAGCCTTACTCACAGACTACGGCCCAGAATGCCAGTTTCACTAATTTATAGTGAAAAATGTAAGAGGAGAGGACCAGACCCTCCGTCCCACCCTTTGGCCAGAGCTTTCTCCCTCTGCAGGCCCTGTACTGGCCAGAGCTATGTTATAATCAGAAGGTGGATTGGTAGTACGGTTGTAGTCAGAGCAAGGGGATGAGGGGACATCCAAAGGCTGAGGCCTGTACTTCACAGCAGGACTACACCAAAGCCGCCGAGATAGACAAATGGGTTCTTGGGCCCGGGCACCCTTCCCCGAACAGTGCTTGAATGGGGGCAGCCTGTAACTCCATTCCGGTGCTCCCAAGGCTTCCTAACCCCTGCTCTAATCAACAAATTGTTTCTTTAGGCGTGTGAAGATATTCTAGCAGGTTAAAGCCAAATCTTATTGGGCCTGGAGCCCATCTGTCTCATTAAGGCACTTGTTCTTAACCCCTGGCTCAGAGGTCCTCTGGAAGGCTCCTATTCCCCCTGAAATTGTATGCAAAATTTGGGGGTAGAGTCACATGTGCATTTTTCTGGAGTGTTTGCTGTGTTTATCAGATTTTCAGAAAAGGATAATTTAATAGTGAACATCACATGGCCCCCGTGTTCCAGGCTTTGTGCTGAGGGGTTTTACATACATCATCTCATTCAAACCACACTACACAGTCAAGAAACTTGCCCCGAGTTATCAGTTTGGGCAAGGTAAAGAATTACAGCTTTAAAGTGACTTTGTAAATTTCTTTTCCGATACAGCCAATGTCTGTGCTACAGGGAAGTCTTATTTCCCCCACTCTAATCTTTCTAAATGAAGAAAAACGTTATTGGCAACAAGCACACGCATGATCCACGCCAAATGAAGCTGTGGAGTGGCTTTGTTGATTCTTCCGAGAGACTGAGCAGCGCTGTCTGTTTCAACATCTTTACCTTTTACTTTCCTATCCACAGATCCCTGTGTGCACTCAAATTAACTTGTGAACTAGCGCCTCACATCTGCATCGCACCCACTTTGACATCTCGTCCTGTATATGCACTTTCTTTCAAAAAGCAGGCCCTCTATCTGTTACTCTTCCTTTTACTCCATCAGAGTCTAGAAGCTTCACGTTTTCTAAAGGATCATTGAGTTGCTTTTTATCAAAAGTAGTATGTATTCCTGTCAGCTGTCCAATAGAAAGCGAGGCAAGAGATTGATTATTCAGCATTTGCTTATTCACTGAAAGCTGATTAATTTTCCAGACACTGTTCTAGGCAGTAGGGATATGTGTAAAATCTGCCTTCATGGAGCCTAGGTTTTAGGGGAAGAGAACAGACAATAGACAAACAAGTAAAACTGTAATAGGTCAGATTAGAGATTAAAAAGTGCTGAGCAAGTGGAGGTGGGGCATAGAGAGCGCCAACGCTGAGGCACAGCCTGTGGTCAGGGAAGGCCCCTCTGAGAAGAAACAAATTGAGCAAAGGCCTCCATGGTATCATGGGGAAAATGTAAGTTTGGGAGTCAGACAGGCCTAAGTTCAAATCCTGGTTGCATATTTTTTATTGTGTGGCTTTGGGCTAGACCCTTAACCTGAGCTTTAGTTTGCCCATTTATAGCATGTAAATAAAAGTACCTACTGTATGAGGATGTTATGAGGTTGGAACAAAATAGTATATATAAAGTGCCAGCACCAAGTATATAAATGGAAACCACTGTCATAGCTTTTGCTAGTTGATCTTGAAGGTCCATTCAGTGCAGGCTTCCTTTATTTTGGGAGGGTCTTCTTGGATCTAGAGGCCCAAGGGGAGGGGCTGGAGTCTCCTCCCCTCCCTGAGTCCACCACCAAGACGAGGTCTGAACCCTCTCCGCGGTGGGTTAGGCAAGAGCCACTCGGCAGCAACAAGATCACTCCTCACTGAAAAGAAAGGCTTTTTGTTTTTAAGAAAGAATCCTCATATTTCTCTCTTCTCTTTGTCTGATAAGGGTGTGGTCTTCAAGCCTGTTCACTAATTGCAAAAACCTGGATTGATTCAACACACTTGATCTATTTTCATCTCTTTACCACTTGCTTAAAATAAGGAGCTCATTACTATTCTGCCTATGGCTGCGTCCAGATCATAACGAGGCTGGGAGTTGAATACATTTTTCTCTCTTCTGCTAAATACCATTTTTGTCTCTGCTGAGCCCACAAGTCCTCAGACACCAGTGTCTGCTTTAACAGACCACACGTGGGCCTGAAGGAATCCACAGTGTTGAGGGACCCCTCCCTAGCTCAGAGTAAGCTTCCCTCCCCATGACCTATTTTCTCCCACAGAAAATCCTCCACTTTCCAAGCTGCCATCACTTCCTCCTCCTGTTTGCACCATCCTGCGCTCCTTGGTGGGGGTAGGGGAGCTTGTGAGCTTTTGAGTCTCCAGTTTCTCTGCATGGGCTTGTATCTAAGCACCCTCTCGACTTAAGTTCCCCCCTTTTTTGGCTCTTGTTATAGAAGGTAGAAAATTAGTAAAAGGGGGAATTCAAGAACTCCAAAACGCAGTTTAAACGGATGTCATACTCTAAATTCAGTCTGAAACTCGTGCTTTTTCATCTCTAATCTTCTCTATCCAAGCCTTAACTCCTCCCCTGTATCTCCTCTTGTCCTTCCCAGGAGAAGGGTCAGAATTATCATCATCATGTTACACACAATCAAATCAGCCCCACTGGGAAGGGAGTCAGTGGCTTGGTCCAGATTAGGATGCGAGGCTCCCCTGAGGACAGACTGGAGCCGGAAGTGTCCCACCACTGCCTCGTTATTTTAATCATTATGATTTTTTCCTTTGCAGTGAGCCCTCGTGCACTTGTGATGAGAAATCCTTGCCCCCATATTGCAGACATCAAGTATAAGGACAGGCACTAGGAAAAAGAGTAAGCACCCCATTCTGTTGTTGGAAAAACTGAGGGTAAGTGGGCAACCAAAGGGTCAGGGCCCCAGAGGGAGCCAGAAATACAGGATAGAAAACTAGAGCTAGCCTCTGCCTCTCAGCTGGAGAAGTGGCACCACGAAGCGAAGGGTTCTCCAACCGTGGCAGTAGATGGCAGCAAACCCAAATGGCCAGGAAACAGGCTCTGCAGCTAGTCAGCCTCCACCCAATCCTGATTCTGCAGTTTACCAGCTGTGTTACCCTGGACAAGTTACCTTGCCTTTCGGAGCCTCAGTTTCCTCATCTGTAACATGGGAGTAATAATGTTTCCACCTTGTAGAGTTGTTGTAAGGATCATGCGAGATGATAACACTAAAAACTGGGTAGCAGTGTGCGATAAAAGTAGCTATAGTTATTAAGTGCCTGTAGTGTGCTAGGCCCCGTGCCCGTCTCTGGAAATGCTTATACGAATGAGGCAGATTCCTCATCTTTGATGTGATTATTGTGTTGTAGACAGGCCAATAAACATTTACCATGCATTGCATTGGGAGTGGTACTGTCTACAGCTTTGGAATGTATCTCCCTGTCTCTAGGTAAAGTTAATTGTGTGAGAACAGAGACTGAACCTGTGACCTTAATAATGAACAGAAAATATAATGGTATTAGTAGATAGCACTTGGCTACTTCCAGGCAGAGGGTGCAAAATGTCATAGTTTTGCAATTATGCCAGCAATTTCCTTTTATCCTCAGCAAAGCTTTATAATATTTGGTGATGAGTAACTGAAGAGGTGTGTGTGGCTTTTCTGGGACTTTAATAAAAGCAATTATCCCCAAGGCCCTGTGCATACCCACCCCTACCCTGATAAAGGCCAGCACTGGTGTATTCTAGGACCGGACTCACCTCCTGGAGGAGAAAATAAGTAATGGAATGGCCTAAGGGTAATTTGGGAAGAGGCTGCTGGCCAGAACCTGATGAAGCTATTATCTACCAGTACACAGACCATTTTTGTTCAACCAAGGAATTTAGGAACTGCTTTCTTGCAAGTTTAGGTTCAGGTGAAACCCTTAACCCTGTCCTTTCCTAAACTGGCTCTAAAGCAGTGGCAGAAGAGGAGGGCATGATATGACAGAGGGTAATTTGTCCTGTTGCTGTGCCAGTGACCTGTACGCATGCACAGAGCTCCATCTGAGGGCGTGCCCTCGCACAGGTTCGGACCTGAGGCCTTGTCCACTCTACTTTGTGTCTCCCATGTCATTTTGCCTTCCCCGCCACATGCATACAGTACTTCAATAGGGCATGAAATCTTTTCAGCCCTGGACACATCCACAGATTCTACAAGAGATCTGTGAAGCAGGTACCTGTTACTTCTTCGGAAACTGAGACTCAGAGAAAGCAAATGACACATCCAAGATGAAAGAGCTAGAAAGTGGAAGTCCTAAGACTGGAGCCCAGCTCTGCTCTGAATCCAGTGCTTCCACAGTTCTGGACATCTCCTTCCCTGGGGCCCTGGATGTGGGCTTTTGCTAAGAAGGAGAGGTTCCCTTAAAGGGGCTGAAGGATCCTTGGCCTCAAAGCTCCCTTCCTTTTCTTGATATGTCCTTTCATATGGGAGGTTACAGGGACATCAGGAAGCCAACGGTGGGTGTGGAATGAGCCCCAGCTTCAGAGTCAGGAATTCAGAGCTCTCTTTGATTCTGTGCTATCTCTCCTGTGCCCGTGAGCAGGTCACTGTCCCTCTCAGCATCTTGGGGTCCTTGTTTACTACAGAGAGTCATATTCCTTTCCCTGCCTACTTCTTGGGTATGACGAGAGTCAAAGTAACAAGCGATGTCACAAATGCACTGCAAAGCACCGTAACAAATGCGAGGGATGATTCTGAGCATCTTCATACAAACACGAGGGCTGGTGGCCCTCAGATTCTTTCTTTCATTCATTTGCTCAGTGCCAGAAAAATGTTTTTGGACTATTTTCCCTGCACCAGACACTGTATCAAGTACTGGGGATTCCCCAGGCTTTGGGGAATCCAAAGGAAGGAGAGAGATCTCAACAAACAATTATGGCACATAGACATGAGGACTTGTGCAGAGATGTCCACAATGGGGGAGACCTTTCAATGAGTGTCCAGAGTGCTGTGGAATTTTAAAGGATTTCAGTGAGCAGCAAACAACTGGAGCCAGAGAAAGCCCCACAAAGGGAGGATGGTACGGTGACGGGGGCAGTAGATCAGGAAGGCAGAGGAAACCGGGCACAGTGCGTGGGGGAGTGTGTGAGTAGGTCAGCCTGCCCGGGGCTAAACCAGCTGGGGTATTTGAAGGAAATGTGGTGGTTCTTTCTTGTTGGCGGAATGGAGCCTAGTGGTCACCCTGAACTTCTCTTCAGGGCATGTTTAGGTTGTGTGTCCGTGTGTATTGCGCTGACTCTCTGGGTTGCGGGAAGAAGCCCATATAAATGAAATTCAGTGATGGAACTTTGTTACGAGGTTCCTGGTGGAAGGACAGATTTTTAGGAAACACTCAGCTGCCAGCGGACCCTAAACTTGCAAGTCAGCACAGTGCCGCTCAGGTTACACCTGAGCCCTGGAGTCGCACCCTCTCCAGGAGCACCTAGTGTCAGTTGTTGGTGGATCCTGAGAGAAAGAGGGTCCAGTTGGGTTGGTCTGCTGCTGGCTGGCTTAACACGCCCATCAGGCGGTTTGCAGCTGGGCGTCCATGCTGGGAGCTGGTTTCCATTGTGACCCCATACAGCAGGCCATCCCATCCCAGGTCCAAGCAGGACTGGTTTTAATCACAATCCACTACCACCTTACATGAGAGAACTTTTCATCAGAAAGGGCTTTGAGGGGGGCAGGTAACAGCTTTCTAGAATTCACCTCTTAGATGGTATTTAATCCACATAGACTATGTTGTCTATTCTTGGAGCCCTTTTCAGTTGGGACCTTAGGGTCCAAAGTTGCCATTTCATTTTTTTTTTCCTTTAATTTACCCTTATCTTGACCAAATTTCTCCTATGGAGAGCGTTATGGCTGTTTCCCTTAAGAGAGAGCTGGAGCTGAGGCGGAAACCTTAGATATCACAGTCCAACTTATTTCACAAATGGTGAGAGTGAAGCCCAACAAAAGCAATAGACTTGCTTAAAGTTGCACAGTCAGTTAGCTGCAGAGCTAGGCCTAGCACCAGGTCTCCTGACTTCAGTCAGATTATTTTGGTCAGTATATGAGGGTGCTTCTGTGCCGCTGAGGTATTTGTGAACCTACTATTATGAGACAGTGTGCCATATCCTGGGAAGAGGCAGCCATATAATCTTTGTCCTCTAGGAAGCCTTCAGCACAAATAGAAAAAAGATAGCTGTCTGATTAAAAACGGTCCTGGGGGAAGCCAGTACAGTTAGGCAAATTTTACTATGTTCAGGGGAGAGATCTATAAAGCTCTGAGTGCCTGCCTGATGCTTCATGACCTTCTGAGAAAGGTGAGCATCAAGACTTTTTATGTTTCAGTCTTATAGAACCAAGCAGGCCCACAGCAGGACCTCTGGACCCAGCCACAGGCCAGGAGAGAGCAGTGAGGAGCCTGAAGGGAATGGAAAGGGGCTGAGATTGGGGCCTCATTGCATGTGTCCTGTTCCCTAAGCCATTTGTTCTTGAAACTCTCTACAAGCAGCTTAGAGCAAGTACTGAGCAGGACATGGGTCTTTGAAACACAAATCAGCAGTGATTTTGAGGCCACACCAGGCAGGGAGGTGTGTCTTTCCTCCCTCCCCCAGTGCATGCAATTTATAAAGGGCAAGTGGCATGTTTCTTTTCTGGCTGGCCCAGAATCCCTCCCATGCAACAGCTAAGGGATGCTATCAGTGGCTCCTGGGAGTGGCAAAGGACTGGATTCCAGAAAGACCAGTTAACACCCAGCTCCAAGGTAAGCTCTGGAGCCTGGACCCCAGTAAATTAGTATTTCCTCCCGGTTGCCATGGAGACAGACAGGCAGCAGTTGCGCTGGAAGAGGGACCAGAAGCTTCACCAACATCTCGGATTCTGAGAAAGCCATGGTGCAGGAGGTCTTGACACCACCCTTTCTCCCCCAAATAGAGGCTCCTGTCTGTCCCCCAGTGCCCAGATGCACAGGAGCTGGTGAGTTGCCAGCGCCACAAAAGGAGACAAGGCAGTGCTGGCTCCTGAAACCCTGGTCTCCTGCTTCCCGGCCAGTGCCCTCCCGCTGCACCGCAGTTACCTCCTGCTCAGCTTTTGGAGCAAGCAGATGTTCCGCGCTGAGCTCCTGCACCCTGGGAGGGTTCCCCAGACCCCTCCCTGCAGGGGATAAGTCATTAGAGGTCAATCCAGAGTGCTGGCCACTGAAGGCCAATCTGGCTCGGTGCTCTGCCGCTGTCTCTCTGGAGAACCTGGCAGAGGCTGTGTGGGGATGTGACCATTGTCGGGGAAAGCAGCTTGAAGCTGCGCCCAGAGGGAACTCAGCGAATGATGCGGTTTATTATTCCCTCATTTGATGCCACACTGATATAATTAATTTGTGGCTTCCAGCCCTGTCCTCCCTAGCCTGGGGGAAACAGTTCCTGGTTCTCCCTTCTATGGGTTATCTCTGGAAATTGAAGATGGGAGGGAAGGAGCCTGGGATCCAGGTCGCCTGACTGCAGTGGAGGTGCCAGGAGGTTGTGTCTCAGCAGCTCAGTCTCCTCCACTTTGGTAAGAGGAATGTTGTCTGGGGCTTTGCGCTCCCAGGCGTCGCACGTGAGCAGGGTGGTTACCTACAAGAACAGAGCCCTGGTGTCGGGGGACAGCCAACAGATGGAGAAATGCAGAGCCTGAACATCTGGGGCTCTTGATGCTGCTGTTTTAATGATGAAGGTAGTAGTTCATGTGTGGGCATAACGAAGAAAAAAGTCAATGCCAAAGTAAGTTGAGAAAAAAGCCCACCACCTCAAACCTCCATCCCTCATCCCTGCTGGAAACTATTGATAATTTTGTTTTGTATCTTCTCAGATCTTTCTCTATGCTTGCACTTTCCCCCGTATTACTTTTTAATTATACAAGTGATGCAAGAACACATATAAAACACATATAAAAGACAAAATACCACAGATAAATGTAGAGTCCAAAATAAGTCTCCTTTTCATCTACTCTTCACCAGAGACAGCTATGTCTAACAATTTAATGTCCTAAATGCATGTATGTACAAATGTAAATACAGAATTTCAGCTTTTCTTTCTTCAGCATAAATGCAATCATAACATCCACATTGTTCTGCAAGTTGCTTTCCCCACCCCAACAATGTTACCCTGTAGATTTGTCCCTGTTGGTACACCTACCCCATTCTCTGGAACTGCTGCCTTCTATTCTATGTTATGGATGTTGTGCACTTACTTAAGTTGTCTTACAATCTTTTGTTATTAATATAATGCTTTGAGCACTTGTGCATTGACTTCTGCAGGGTTTATTTCTAGAAGTAGAATTCCTGGGGTAACATGTTTGTATATCTTTCATTTTTCTAAATACCATGGGGATTTACTTTTAAGTTTTACTTTTTTAATTACCCAAGACATAGATATGCATTGCAAAAAAAAAAATGTGGAAAGGTATAGAAAGATGCATATATATAGGAAACAAAAACAAAAAACACTCACAATCCTTCCACCAGGCAGCCACAACTTTACTTTTTGGCATGTTTCCTCCCATTATTTTTTTTCTTCTATCTCTGCTGTTGTTAGGGTGATCAGATCATACTGCATAGGTAATATTCTATTTCTTTGTGTTTTGTTTCCACTTACAGTTATAAGCATTTTCCTCTTTCACCAAAATATTTTTGTAACATTCTTTTTATGATTTCGTGATCAGTGGTATGTGTACATACCATAATTTTCTTAGCTATTCCTCTGTTGTTGGACTTTTGAGTTGCCTTCATTTTTTTTCACTATGATAACACCTCAGTGAATATCCTTTTGTATAATCCTTGTATGAAATCCAACAGTTCCTTCAGCTAGATTCTTGAAAGGAGAATTACTGGATCTAGAGGTAGGATTTTAGTGAATTTATTTTTTAAAGTTGAATTTTGAATTGCTTATATGTCCATGTGTATATATAAGGTACTGAAGGTCACACAATGAAACAAATGTCTTTCTCCGACATGGTCCTTCAGCTGTGGTTTTCCTCCTCAAAGGCAACATTATTATTACCTGGTTTCTTGTATATCTTTCATAGAAACACACACACACACATATATTTCTTATACATACAGAAACAGTAGCACAACAGATACATCTGCAGTTTTCTCTCTTAATATTTCTTGATGATTGTTCTATATATAAAACAAGAACTGCCTCGTTTTCCAAAACATTGCATATAATTAAATTCGTCAATTCTATTGATACTTTTTAAGCTCTTCCCCATCTTTTGCTATAGGAGCAGTGCAGTAATGAATGCCCTTACAAATATACCTTTTTGACCATGTGCTATTACATCCATCTGCACAACAGTTTCCTTTAGGTGGAACTTGTGGGTCACAGGGAATGAGTCTTTCACATAGACAGCTTTTACATTTTATGTTGCTAGCTATCGCTATCTCCCTAGAGGGTGCCCATTTCCTCATTAAAGGGTAGAGACAATTTTTAAAGCTCTTGATTCAAATGGCCAGACTGCTTTCCAGAAAAGTGTCACCTTATTTACACTCTCACCAGCAATACACCAGGGCCCTGTTCACTCCTTCCCACTGAGTAAAAAATAGCATGGTGATGTTGGGCGTGTTTGTTCTCAATTGCCATTTTCTTCAAAAGGATCTGTGCAAGATTAACAACAGTGAGCAAATAGTTAATTTTTAAAACTTTTTTACTTAAGAAGAATCTAAAAACACGGGACCTGGGAGAATTTCCTATCCCCCTTCTGCCATATATAATGTGTGACCTTGGGAAATTGCTTATCCTCTCTGAGACTAATGTCTCAGAGTTGCCGAGAGGAGGGAATGACATAATACAGTTAGTACAGTGCTTGGCACATAGCGAGGGATCAAAAGGTGGTAGCAAAGAAGAAATGCTTGGGCAAAAATGACGTCCTTCCAAGTAATCCCAGCTGAGAAGAAGAGATCCTTCCAGGTCTGAAAAGTCAGCTGGGTGGTGCCAGCTTTGATCTGTCCCTCAAATTCGCCCTCTCGTCTTTTCTGCCTTGAAGAAGAAAAAAGAAATCTGGCTACCTGCACCTGGGGAGAAACACCCGTACTAGGACTGGTTCTTAGGAGAGGCTGGGGTCCGGAACCTCACCCTGATTCACCTAATGCACCTCGGAGGAGCCCCAGCGGCCTTTGGTCTTCACCCTCCACGGAGGTCCCTGCCCCGGGGCTCCCACAGCCTGGGCGGAGCCTGGGGAGTGGGGGGGGGGCGGGGGTTGCTGACCCAGCCTCGCATTCCCGACGCAAAGCTAACAGCGGGCGGCGGCTGCCGGGGCCGCCCGCGGTCCCTTTTCGGAGTTGCGGCGGCTGGGAGGTCCCTGTGAGACCTCATTAGTGCTCTTCTCTGCAGCTCGTGCTCCCTTGCAGCCACGGAGGTGCTGCAGGAGGCAGAGAGGGGTCACCGGGGCCGGGGCCGGGTGCTGCAGTCGGGCCTGGCGAGTTTCCGAGTGACCACCTGGGCTCCGCACCTCCACAAGTCCCTCCCGCAAACCCAGCGAGTCTTGGCCTCCCTCTTCCCCAGAACGGGGCTGCTGCGATGGACGTTCAGCGGCTGGAGACGCCATTTCTGTCCCCACCCTTGTGTGGGAAGGGCCAATCACAGCCCTGGTGTGCGGCTACGGAGCTGCAGGTAGAAACCGCCTAGGGTGGGAGAGCACTCTGTGGAGCGAAACGGAGCCATTTTATGGGAGGATTGCAGTCATTTCCACTCACAGTATAATCACCATGTTGGTTAATTTTAGCCACTCCCTCCCCGCCCATCCCCTACACCTCAGTCGCTCCTGGATCTTCCAGGGAGAACTGACGGGGACCAAGATTGTGCCACAGGGAACCAGTTGACGTGGAGTCTGGTCGTAGCCTGCTAACCTAACCTGCTCTATGACCCCGAGAAAGCGGTACAGCCCAGGCCTGACTCCTCACCCGTGAAAATGCAGGGGAAGACTAAAATCAGACCAGGTCAGGTATTGGTGAGGTTGCAAGAAATAGATTCTTTCAATTTGCCCTTGTCTGGTAAAGCTGAAAATATTCATACCATGCGCTCTAACAATTCTACCTCAGTTTCTGCCCTGCGGAAATACACATGCATTCTGTGAGATTGTCCATTGCAGGACATATCCAATGGCAGACCGTTGAAAACAGCCCGATGGCCATCAACAGGGAAAGCAAATAAAATAGGGTCTATATTCATAATGGGTCACTATATCACACAAAGAATAAATTAGGTTTATTTATGCAAGTATGTGGATAGAACCCATAGCATAATAAATAAAAACAAAGTTGCAGAATAATACATACAACGTAATACAATTTTTGCAACATATCAAACAGAACTGTGGATTTTCTATGGTATATTCAAACATATGTAAAAGCAATTCTTTTTTTTAAGAAGACTAAAACAATATGCTCCTAACTCACAAGAGTAGCTTCCTCTGGGGAGAGGGGCAGGGAATTGGAATAGCTAGTGGAAGTAAAAGGGAACTTCAGCTTTCTAGTATTCTAATTTTTTTTTTTAAAAAAGGACAGTGCGTTCATACATTACTTGAGGAATTTTAAACTGTATTCATAAAGAAAACTCTAGAAACAAATATGTCAAAATGTAAACAGTGGTTAATTTGATAAAGAATGTCATTGTTTTTTTTCTTTGTACTTTCTGGAGTTTAATTGTTTTAAATGTGGGGAAGGGGTTCGAGAGTGTGCGATCCATCAAAGCCCTTAGCTCACAGAGCCTGCAGCCTTGTGATTCTAGGTCCTGGGCATGCCTGAAGTCTTAGTTCCACCCTGTAGGGTGCTACTAGCTCCCGCCCAGCCCACTCCCCAGTCTTGAGCCCAGTCTTACCAACTGAAACCTGAGGGCTCCAGCCAGGGCAGAGCACTTGCCCTTCACTACTGTGCTAGGCTCGCTCTCTCTTCTGATCATTTAGTTGCCCTTTTCCCCTCTTCCTGACACCTTCTTACCCTTTCTCTCAGCCTGCAAACTTCCTTCAGTTCCCATCAGCAATTCTGGCCCTTCCCCAGGAGGCCTTACCTGCTCCCATCCCCCAAGTTAGCGGCGGGTACCTGTTCTCCCTCGGCAATCTGAGCTGGTTGCCCATTCACGGGAGCTCTTGGGACCAGGGACTGGCCTTCCTCATTCCTGTACTCCCAGGGCCTCCTACAGCGCCTGACACCTCAGGAGCTCTTAAGTGAATAGACAGCCAGGACCAACAGCAGCATGCTCTTCTCTGGGCTGTTTGCTGGTATTCATTCTAGAGACTCTGAAACTCTGGGGGTTCCGCTTGCTCAAGGTAAGAGGCAGATCCAAGATTTAAACTCAGAGACTCCAGCTCCAGAGCCCACACTCTTAACCATTATGCTCTGAGCCTCTAATGTGTCCAGTCTGTTCATGAACCAAATATGTTTTGAGAGCCTACTATGTGTCAGGCACTGTTCTATAGTAAAGAAGAAAATG
This sequence comes from Manis javanica, assembly GCF_040802235.1. NCBI lineage: Eukaryota > Metazoa > Chordata > Mammalia > Pholidota > Manidae > Manis > Manis javanica. The sequence goes on along the minus strand of NC_133159.1, from coordinate 19,291,376 downwards.
GACACAGCCCCTATTCTCATAGATCATACATTCAAACCAGGAGAGAGGGTGGGGAGACACAGAAAACAGATAATTATGTGATTTGCTTATTTGTGATAAATGAAATATACAGGACAATAGGAGGAACAGATTGGAGGGCAGGGGAAGACTAGGAGTTCAGTTTTAGACACATTTAGTTTGAAATGCCTGTGAGAAAACCAAGAGACGATGCCAAACAGGTGTTGGATAAATAAGTCTGGAGTCCAGGGCATAAGCCCAGGCTAGATATATAAAATTGGAAGTCAGTAACGCAGGTGGTAATAAACCGTAGGAATGGCTGAACCTGTCAGGGGCATAACTGGGTATAGAGAAGAGGTCCAAGTACCGAGTTCAGCTATACTCAGCAGTGTCAGAAATGAAGAGGAACTAGCAAAGGAGACTAAAAGGGTACAGGCAGTGATATAGGAGGAAAACCAGAAGAGTAGTATAGGGAGGGCCATGGAAGCCAGGTGAATAGGCTTCAAGGTCAGCCACAGCAAGGATGATGAGAGCGTGGGATGGGCCCCTGGGTGCAGTAACGCAGATGCCATTAATGATCCTGGCAAGAGCAGCGTCTGTCAGTAAAGTGGTGGAGGAGGGTTTAAAGAGAAAAGGCGGAGAGGAGTTGGAGACAGCAACAAAGACACCCCTCCCAGAGAGCACTGTAATGGAGGGCAGAGGAGTGGGGGGCTCTGGAAGGAGTTGGGGGGGTTTAAGGTGGAATGAATTGCAGCGTGTATCCATGGTGAAAGGAAAGAGCAGGTACAGTGGGAACACCTGCTGGTGGAGGGGATTTGAGACAGGAATGGGTCCCCAGATTCTCCTTTCCATGTTCTACCCCTCCTCTCTCTCCATCTTTGTTTCCCTGTGTCTTCTCCTGCTCTCCTGTCCTTGCCGCACTTTCTCCTCTTGTAAGGAGTCAACCTTATCTCCGCCAGCACACACGCAGCAATCCTGTTCCAGGAAGGATTTGCCAAATGATCTTGACCTTTCTTCATACAAAAGCAGGGCTCTATCAGGCCACCAAAGCAGGATTGTGTCTGTCCCACGAGAATGCGTTGATCACCATAGGCCCCAGGGCCTGTCCTGCCTGTTGTCATACTACCAGTATAGTTACCTTTTCTTTGGTGTGTATCTTGTGAAGCCAGATGGACTATAAGGCTGTTAAGGACACGGACTCCAAATGAAGCTTCTTTGGGTTCCTCATGATACCTAGCTGGGTGCTGTGCAAAGAGTATTCATTTAATCAACATTTATGAAAGACCTGCTCTTTGCTAGGGTCAGTGCTAAGTGTTTCAAATCAACAGTTCCCACCCTTAGAGAACTCATGGTCCATACAGAAGGCAGACATGTAATCAAATAATGTCAAATAAACTGTCAAGTGCTACACTAGAGACACAGAGGGTGCAGAGAAGGAGGAGATTAACTCTATGCGGGAGTGGATGGGAAGACTTCACAGAGGGGATGGCAAGGACAGGGCGCTTGAAAGATGGCCCGGAGTTTCCCTATGAGCTGGAGGGGAGAGGGCGTTATGGGAGAGGGAACCTGCCAGATCACAGAGGTGTAGGACAGCACAGCATGTTTGGAAAAGGGCAAACCTTTTGATATGATTGTACAGTGGGTGAGGGTGTGTTAGAACAGTGGGAAAGGATCCTGGAGAGACGGCAAAGGGTTGGATTGTGGAGCGCCTCGTGTGTCATGCCAAGGAATTTAGCCTTTAATCCCACAGGATTTGGTAAAGTGGAAGGATGGAACCAAATTTTTAGAGAGAACGTTGTGATGATAGTGGAGCAGAGGTTGACTTACTTTTGACAGTCATATTAGAAAAAGTTTCCTTACGCTTAATTATTTGCCGATATTTAAACATCAGGAGATTTCACAAGAAGTCCTAAATTCCAGCTTCTCTAGTCACACAATGTTCCAGGATGGCCATCAGCCAAAGCGAAGGGGAAGTCCCCTGTTAGAATGAATTATTCATGTTGCCCCAAAAGATGTTGAAGTTCAAGCCCCTGTATCCAAAAATGTGACCTTTTTTGTAAATTGGGTGTTTGCAGACGATCAAGTTAAAATGAGGTCATCAGGGTGGGCCTTAATCCACTATAACTGGCGCCCTTACCAGAGGGGATACTTGGACCCAGAGACAGACACATAGAAGGGAGACAATTTGAATCTGAGGAAAGAAAGCCATCCACAAGCCAGAAGCAGCTGAGGCTGCCAGAAGTGGGAAGAGAAGCACGGCAGACTCTCCCTCCAGGCTGCAAAAGGCACCAATACGTTTCTGTTGTACAAGCCATCCAGTGTGTGGCCCTTTGTTACCGCAGCCCAAGGACAGTAATGACCCCAGGCCACTCGCTTGGATGGCGCTGCACAGGCCAGTGAGTTGACTTGGCTGGTGATCCTCAGAATGGATCTGAGGGGGAGGGCGGGCCAAGCGCAGCTAGGAGGCTGCCAAAGTAATCCCGTCGGGTGGGTCCCCAAAAGCCCCGCAGGGCTGATACTTACTAACTGATGCAGCGGTTTAGCCATAAGCCCCTGCAGGTCTCTAAATCAACCCGGAGTTCCAGGGATACATCCACTCTTCTTCCCTGTGGGTATTTTCTCTTGTACAGCATCCCGCCCTTCTCCACCTGCCAGCTCTGCCACCCCCACCTCCCCGGGCCTGAATTCTGCTCAGTGTACACTTTCACCTGCCTCGGAAGGGGTGTGATTTCCGCAGCCTTGGTTTCGACTTCCTGTGACAGCTGTAACCTCTGTTCTCACAGAACTGCTAAGATTGCTGATCAATGCCAAGTGCTTGGAAGTTTTGTAAGTAACTGGGAACGTGTTCCTGCAGGCAGTAGGAAAATGGGCTATTGTGTGGCCCAGAAATTTAATGAATTAAAAGTAACTAGTACCTCCCCCCTATTTTTTAAAGGTCTATCTACAAGTGCCCTTTCAAGAAAAAGGGTAGATCTAAAATGAAAGCCATGCCCCTGGCCCCATGTGGGAGAAACAGTCCATTATCTGTTTGGAGCCCCAAAAGCCCAGCAGAAAGTGACTGCCACCTCACCATCCTCACATCATCTTTCTTGCTCAGATTTTGATTATTTGGAAAGTCTGATTGGAAGAAGCAACAGGAAGTAATCACTCCCCAGTGTCACTGGCTAAGAAGACATGATGCTACATGCAAGGCAGTGTCCTGAATTGGATCCTGGAACACAAAAGGACCCCCGTGCAGAAACGGGAATCCAGTTAAAGTTGGCCATTTAGTTAATTTGCACCAGTGTTAATGCCTGCGTGGATGAATATACCGTGGTGACATAAGATGTTAACAGGGGAAGCTGGCTAAAGAGTGTATGGGAACTCTGAACTATCTTTACAATGTTCTGGAAATCCAAAATGATTTCAAAATTGAAAGTTTAAAAACAAGTGAAACATACATATTTTTAAATGTCCCTGGGATAATACTTTTTGAATTGCAAGAGACTGGATTCCAGAATACACTCTCTGTTATGCTGTCCAACCCTCAGCGCTAAGTGTTGTTTAGTGGTCAAAAAGACATCAGGCACACCTCTGGGAAGGCAGAACGAAGGCACAAAGGACAAAGACATGTTCTGCCTGGGAGGAGACTCACAGAGGGTGGGGCGCTGGAGGCAGCACTCACTGGCCAGGCCGGGACTTACCGCTGATGCTGTCAGAAACAGGAATCCCCAAATCCCTTTCCAGTGAGCCTCCCTCAAAAGCCATGGAGGAAATAGAGCACACGTGGCTGCAGCCTCCACTGACCCTTACTGCACATGCCCCATTTTCAGGTGAAGTCAGCTGCCAGTGCCAACCACCCCATGAAGAACTGACCATTGCTCAGGCCGCCTTAGGAATGGGCCCCTCAGAGTGTATGCAAATGGAATATTTGATCTCTTCCACTCAGGTCATGCAAGGGCACTTATGCAAGCAAAAACGCTGTTTCCAATGGCTACTTGTTGGTAGGAGTTTGCAGTGATGATGCACAAATTCAAAGTGTTCACTGTGCTGAATGAAGCTCTCAGACTGTTGCTATGTGGATGACGTCATCAGAGATGCTCCGTGGACATGCACACCAGAGTTCCTGGAAAAGTATAAGACTGACTTTGTGGCCCATGATGACATTGCATATTCTTCTGCTGGCTCTGATGATGTTTTACAAGCATATCTGGGAAGCAGGAATGCTTGTTCCAATACCGAGAATGAAAGACATCTCAACATCAGACATCATCACCAGAATTGTCCAAAACTATGATGTTTGTGCCCAACACAACCTCCAGAGAGGGAACACAGTCAGGGAACTAAATGTCACCTTTATAAATGAGAAGAAATACTGCTTCTAAAACCAGGTAGACAAGATGAAGGGAAAGGTCAAGGGCATGGAGGAAAAAATCAAAAGAACTTGTTAACAGAGTGGAAGAAAAGAGTCATGATCTAATTCAAAAGTGGGAAAAGAAGTTGAGGAAATTCATTGGTAGCCTCCTAGAACTGTTCGGGCCCAATGGAGCACAGATATGTTGGAGTACCTCTAAAATACTGAAACCTGTAAAGGGATTGATTTGTCAAGACATTTACTGCTTCACTAGATGTTAAGAGCTTCTTAAAAAGGGAAACTTTGTAGGAGAGGAAATAGAGAATTATTTTCATATGGACAAGACTAAATGGAATTATTTTCTTGGGAGAAAACTTTATAAATGGATGTCTCTTAATACAGTAAAAGACTGAATTAAAATACCTTTCTCTTTGGAAAAAAAAAAAGACACCAGCCAAACGATTCAACATTTGCTGAGTGTCTATTCATGGCACCATAGGAGAACCAAGACAAAATCATATAGAATCCTACCCACAAGGAGCTTACTTTCTGGTGAGGGGACCAAAGATGTGTATGGTAACTACAACACCAGACAAAGGGTGTGGGTCAGTGAGATTTATCAAGACCTTGAAGGTGGAGAGAATTTCAATAGATGCAGAAGCCAAGGGACTCAAGGCTAAGGGTTGGTGTTAGCAAAACACTGGGACATGTTAGGTGTGTGGCTTCTCAGGGAGTTGAGAATTAGTTCCATAAAGCCAAGACTTGGAGGGGTTGGGATTGGGGGGAGGAGTAGGGTAGAAGTCTCAGAGACTTAGGAGGACATGAGGTAAGTGAGGAGGACATTCTTTTCTGTTTTTAAAATATAATCACTTTATCATTAATAGAAGAAGTATATGTTCACTTTAAGAAGCTTGGAAAAGTCAGAATAGTAGGAAGATGTTATTTTACCCTTCAGGACAAATATTTTGGTGCATATCCTTTATTGCATTTTGCTCCTAGTTGGGCTCATATTGTACACCCACTTGAGTAACCTTTGCTTGTTTCATTTTAGCATAAATACCATGAGTCTTTCCCTAATTCATTAAAAAAAGAATCTTAAAGCATGAAGAGAGGTCACTTAGTCCACCTTCCTAATGTAAGAACACTTCTTCAACATGCCCAGTGGCTAACTGACACATCTTTAGACACCTCTCATAGTAAGAACCTCATTCATTCTTTAAGACGTCCATTCTATTGTTAGCTAAGTCCAGTGATCACAGAGTCCTTCCATGTGCATTAATTGTGCTTCCCTATAACCATCCTTTTTTGAGATGACACATCTTCAAATACATCAAGAATCAGAATCTCAGGGTCTAATTGAACTTGAGGTAGATAGGTGGGTCTCAAATGCTGTGCTAAGGACAAGGGAGCAATCACATTTTTCTTTTAGGTTTCAGAAATGTGTATTTTTCTCATATGATGTGCCCAAAGTTATTCACCAAATATTTTCAAGCAGAAAACTGGCATGATCAGAGCTGTACTTGACTATTAATACCATAGCTGTCATTTATCAAAGGTTTATTATGCACCAGTCACGATGCTAGGCACTTTACATATATTATTCATTTTATCCTGATGAAAACCCAGAGAGATGGGGGCATCATCCCCATTTCACAGATGATGAAATGCAAGCCCCAAAAGGGGACATCACCTGCCCAAGTAGTAGCCGAACAGTACCTGTAGCATTGTTTAAAGCCAGGACTCAAATTCTTGCTGTGACATGAATTAGCCAAGTGATATTGGCCAAGTATCTAGAGTTCTCTGGGCCTTTCTTCCCAATCCATAAAATAACAGGGTTAGACTAATAAAACTAGCTTAGTTTAGAGTGATAGCTAAAAGCATAGACTTGGAACCAGACTGCAAAACTCTGTGCTTCTGTGTGGCCTGGTTGGACAAGTGATTTAATCTCTCTGCAGGTCCTCTGCTAGCATTTGCTAGACCTAAGGCAGGAGTATACAAGGGAAGCCCACATCTCTCAGATTGAAGTTTTTAAGAGTTATAAATCAAGGTAACAAGCTCTTTTTTCTAATATATGTTATATCCTTCTTCCTTGACAAATGTACCTCCAAAATAACCTAGAAAACCAGGTTTTGAGTTGAGGATTCTTGGATTCCTTGGAGTTCCAGGTCAAACATGGCAAAGCCAGCTCTCCTCTTCTGTGTGTGCTCACTTGCCCCCATGCCCAGGTTCTGTTTGCCCCTTACAAGTGGCCACCCTGAGCTCACTGGCAGGGAAGTTTGCCCTTGGACACATGGACCCAGGGAAGGGGCTGGTGCAGATGCTGAAGGTGGACTCAGGCCATGTGGGTGGGGATTTCTGGACCCAAATACCCAGAGTATGGTCTAGAAAGGTGCTCAGGCTTTAGACGGCCACATATCCTTGACCCCAGGGAACTCCTTGTCTGTAAGAAGCAGCACAGCTGGAGGAGAGTCAGAGTGCAGGCCTTTCAAGCTCAGGGCCTAGGGCAAGGACCCTGTATGACATGTCCAAGGAAGATTCTGCCTCTCTGTGCCTCAGTTTCACTCAGGGTGACCAACTCATCCAGGTTTGCCTGGGACTTGCCCAGTTTTAGCACTAAAAGTCCTGCATCCCAGGAAAACCCCTCAGTTCCAGAAAAACTGAGACAGTTGGTCGCCTTCACTTCCTCATCTTAACTATTGGGCTAATAATATCTCATTAAATTGTTATGAGGATTAAATGATTTACCTCATGTGGTAAGCGTTCTATGAGTATTTGCTATTTTTTTTTCCAATTTTTATTGTAATAAAATACACATAATATAAAATTTACCATTAACTATTTTTAAGTATTCAGTTCAGTGATGTTGAATACATTGATAATACTGTGTAGCTATCATAACCATCCATCTCCACAACTCTTCTCATCTTGCAAAACTGTACCTCTATCCCCATTAAACAATAACTCCCTCCTCCCCCAGCCTCTGGCAGCCACCACTCTACTTTCTGTCTTTGATGTTGGCTTTTCTAAGTATCTCATGTAAGTGGAATCATACAGTATCTGTCTTCCTGTGACTGGCTTATTTCATTAAGCATAGTATCCTCAAGATTCATCCATGTTGTATCATGTATCAGAATTTCTTTTTAAGACAGAAAAAGGTCCCACTGTATGCATATGCCATATTTTGCTTATTGATGCGTCTGTCAATGGACATCTGAGCTGCTTCTGCACTTCCACTATTGTGAATGATGCTGCTGTGAGCATGGGGATAGAAATATCTTTTTGAAACTCTTCTTTCAGTTATTCTTGAGTATAGCCAGAAGCAGAATTGCTGGGTCATATGGTGATTCCATTTTTAGTGTAGTGAGGACCCTCCCTACTATTCAGCTATACCATTGTACCTTCCCACCAACAGTAACAAGGGTTCCAATTTCTCCACATCCTCTCCAACACTTGTTATTTTCTCTTTCTCTTATTTTTTTTTTATAGTAGCCATCCAAATGGATGTGAGGTGGTACCTCGTTGTAGTTTGGATTTGCATTTGCCTAATGATTAGTGATGTTGAACATCTTTTCGTGAGCTTATTGGCCATTTGTATATCTTTTTTGGACAAATGTCTATTCAAGTTCTTTGCCTATTTTTTAATTGGATTGTTTGTTTTTTCCTTGTTGAGTTCTAGGAGTTCTTTATATTCTGGATATGAATCCCTTATCAGATATATAATTTGCCAATATTTTCTCCCATTTGGGGGGTTGTCCTTTTACTCTGTTGATATTATCTTTTGATGCACAAAATTTTAAATGTTCATTAAGTTAAATTTGTCTATTTTTTCTTTTGTTGCCTGTGTCTTTGATGTCATATCCAAGAAATTGTCACCAGATCTAGTGTCATGAGGCTTTTGGTATGTTTTCTTCCAAGAGTTTTATAGTTTTAGGTCTTACCTTAGATCTTTGATCCATTTAAAGTTAATTTTTGTATATGATGTGAGGTAAGAGTCTGCTTTAATTCTTTTGCATGTGAAAAAACAGTTTTCCCAGCATCATTTGTTGAAAGACTGTCCTTTCCCCATTGAATAGTCTTGGCACCCTTGTCAAAAATTATTTGACCATACATGCAAGGATATATTTCTGGGTTTTTTTTCTATTCCACTGGTCTATATGTCTGTCTTTAGGCCAGTACCACACTGTTCTGATTCCTATAGCTTTGTAGTAAGCTTTGAAAGCAGGAAGCATAGACCTCTAGCTTTGTTCTTATAGTTATCATTTTAAAGGTTCCATTCTACTAGAAAATGTTAAGTTTCTATAACTGGAGGCTTAGGTAGGAAAGAAAGAAGAACTGAGTCTGACTTAAATTTTAAACCTGGAGGACAAGAGTCTAGTAAAACCACTAGCTGCATGGGGAGACCCAGATGTGGTTGGGGGGATGATGTTCATTCAGTGTGGGTCATAAAAATTTGAGAGCTGTTTGGTAAAGAAATTTCCTTTATCCCTTGAGGTTCTTCTTGCCGGTCTTAAGAATCAAATTGACATGAGACAGATTAACAGGAGAAAAACCAAAGTTTATGTATATACAGGGAAGCCATAGACATGGGTGCCATAGACAATCAGAGAAAAAGAGGTATATAAGTCATCCTGAACAAGTAGAAGGGGATAGGGATCTGAGACTTCAAAGGAAAAGGGAAGCAATTCACAGGAATATGGAAAGAGTAAATGTTTGATAAACAAAATACTTGATGGACCTACACAGAAACAATGAAGCACAAAGAGAAATTTTAGCAGACTTAACCACATTCTTCCCTGTCTGTCACACCTAGTTTACATTATAATATAGCTATCTATCATAATAACTCTTCTCCTGGAGCAGTTACTCTAATTCTTATTTATGGAGTTGGTGGTGGTGGTGGTAGGGCTTTTGGCCTTTATTGTTCTCAACTCTGAAATAATCTTCATGTCACAATGGCACATCTTGGGGTGGTCTGCCCTTGGTCCCTACAGGGCCTTATGGGCATCCATAAGGAGATGTCCTTCAGGCAGTTGGGAATGTGGTTTTAGAGGACAGGAGAGGGATGGGAGCCTAAGAGGCAAATGGGGAGTCATCCCCATAGAAGGATTCCTTAAAAGAAGTCATGGACTTAAAAAAGAGGGAGTGAGAAGACTGGCAGGGGCAGCAACATCTTTACCCCATCCACTCACACATTTAATATGTGTGTGCCTTCACCATCTTTTACTGACCCAAAATGCCATTTTTAAAACATATCATTATTTTATGTACCACTGAGAATATATGCTGTTGATAATTATGACGTGCAATTGATTAACTACAAGGCACAACTGATTTCAAAGATATAAAAATGTGAGGGGAAAAATATATATATCCTAGAATTGATTAAATTAGATATATGGCAGGCACTGTCAGGCATCACAGGGAGGGGAGTGGGATACATCTATGACAAAGGCCCTGTCTTTAAAAAGCCCCCAATCTCATAGCGACACCTGCAGCTTCTTCTGCCGCAAGACTGAGAAATGCTGTTGTGCAGGCACCAGAACTGTTCTAAGATCAGCTGCTGCTTGTCAAGTATTTATAGGAGTTATTAATATAGACAGAATTGACAGCCACATCTTTCTGGGAATTTCTAGTCCTCCCCTTCCTTTTTCCCTGATGCCTGAAATTTCTAGGGACAAAGCCTTTCAAACTATTTTTGAATGGATTGAGATAATGAAACACCACATGGTGAGAGTTGAACTGGTACAACTCCTATGGAAGGCAAATTGGCACTATCCAAATTACATGTATATTTGCCCTTTGACCTTGGGATGCCACGCTAGGAATGTCTCTTGCAGATACCACTCTAGGAATATATCTTTCCACACCCACATGGAAAATACTATATATACAAGGTCATTCAGTACAACATTGTTTGAAATAGCAAATAATTGAGAATAACCTAAGAGCCATGGGTAGGACATTGGTTAACTAGGTTATGGAATATTCATACAGTGGATCCCAGCAAGGAAATACTTGATGTATGAACAAGGAAAAGATCCCTGACATGTATTATGAAGTCAAAAAATTCTAAGTGCAGGACAATTATAGTAGACTACCTTTGTAATATAAAGGAGATACAAGAATATGCACCTATAAATGTGCTTGTGGGAGAACAGTGTAGCACAGAGAAGGAACATAGTGGATCTGTGGCATCTTGCTGCACTGATGGACAGTGACTGCATTGGGGTGTGGGTGGGGACTTGATAATATGGGTAAATGTGGTAACCACATTGTTTTTTCATGTGAAACCTTCATAAGAGTGTATATCAATTATACCTTAATAAAATTTTTTTTATAAATGTGCTTGTGTGTGTGTGCCTGAAGAAACTCTAGGATATGCAGGAAACTGATAACAGTAGTTGTGGTTAAGGGGAGGGCCTAGGTATCAAATCTGGCAGATGGGGGTAGAGAAAGGAAGAGGACTTTTTATACTAAACTATGTAAATGTGTTTTATCTATTCCAAATGTTAAATTAATTGAATTTTTAAAACAACCCCAAGGGAAGAGTGATTCGGTGACTATGATTCACACTAAAAGGTGAAAATCTACTCTTCATTCATTCATTCATTCATTCATTCATTCAATAACCTATAGTAATCAAGAAACTTCCCTAGCAATAATAGTTGACGAATGTGAAGCACTTAGATGAGCCAGTCGTGGTGCTGAGTGCTTTCACGTACATGATCTCATTTAGCCCACACCACCTCTACGTGGTGCAGGCATCTGGAATTACAGAGGAGGAAGCTTAAGATGAAAGGCTTTGTTCTTGCCTAGAGTCCACTCCAAACATCCAGGCCCTACCATCCGAAGCCAGGCCTGGTTCTAGGCACAAAGGAGACCAAGATGCACAACCCTTGTCTTCTTGGACTTCATAGTCTAGTGAGGGAGGCATGTGTTGGGAAGGAAAGGTTTTCCTCTATCCTTCAAGGTTCTTCTGGCTGGTCTAAGAGTTAAATTAATATGAGACAGAATAACAGGAGAAAATCAAGCTTAATTTCATACATATGGGAACCCCGCACATGAGAGATGCAAAGACAGAAAGGTACAATGAGGTGTATGTGCTGTCTTGCGCTAAGGAATGGGCTGTGGGCCTGGGCCTTCAAAGGAGAGGAGGGCAATTCACAGGGCAACAAGAAGAGCAGATATTTGGTAATTAGATGTTTGCCCTGTTCTACAGAGAGGTCACTCAGATATTCGTGTCTGGTAATAACCTTTATTTTGGGAAAGACCCCAATTTAGATTCTTCTAGATAGTTAAAGGGAGGGGTAAAAGTTTCTCTTGAGCCCGCAGGCTCTCTACTGCCTTCTCAAAATAGACCACCTGCCTAAGTGGCACATTTTGGGGAGGCTTGTTCTGAGCCCCTTCAGAGGCATGTAAAATAGCAGATTCACAGGCAAGGTTCGAACAGGGAAGGGAGTGTTAAAACACAATGCCTAATGATTAGGGGACAAAGGGAACAGAGAGGCTGGGGACAAGGAGAAAACCTCTCCCACTACACCCTTTTGTCAAGGACAGGCCCTGTAAGCAGTGGAGGAACTCAGCAGCGCCTACGTGGGAGACAACCCCTGCAGTCTCAGAACCAACAATGAACAAAGGCCGCCGGTGCTCTGTCAGAATAGAGGAGATCTGACGACAGCCCAGCTCTTTTGATCAGTGTAGACATCCCTTCGGACTTTGAAGCCTGAAGTGCTCTCCTTTAGCTGTCTACACAGATCAAATAAGCTGGATAGCTGCCATATCTCGACTTCACTTTGTGCAAACCCATAGCCACAGCCAGCTCCACAGCCATCCAACCACGCCATCTGAGAGAGGAAAAAAATAATTCTCTTGGGCAAAGATAGGCAGTTCCAAGATGGAAACATTAACCCCTTGCTGCCACTTCAGGAGGGAGTGGATTGAAGTTAGTTTCAGGAAGCTTCCAAGAAGAGAGCTGCCGCCCTTCTCCAAAGTGAAGTGGCAAAGATGTTTTTTTCCTCCTTACAGTTGAAAGCCCTTCCTATTCCAGGGCTCACACATGGACACCCAAAAGAGTAGATAATGAATAGCTGTGGTCTGTTTCTCAGAAAGTCAGCCGCACTCTAAAGCACAGGGCTCATCCACCTTTTCATTCACAGGATCATTCTAGGGGAAACCTTACCCCAGCCCTCAGTCCTGAAGCAGCAGTGAGGATCTCAGGAAATGCTTGTCACAGAGACGGGCAGGACCAGGCATCTAACAACAAACCCAGAAGCTAAGGGGCATCGTTAAAAAAGATTAAAAATCTACATGAGTTCTAACATCTTCCTTTCTAGCTATAGTTTCCATGGAAATAGACATCTGCTCTAGGGAGAAAGGAAAGGTGGGGGGAAGTATGTAAGTGTTTTAAAATAATCAGTGTTTTGAAAGATTTTTTTTTTTCCTGTCACAACATTAATAGTCAGAAATGTGAGCTTTTTGCCTGGCAATTTCTTGTATAAAAAAAATGCATCGAATGGGTGGGGCCTTCCTCTGCAAACCTCCGGATCAAGTACAAATACTTGAAGATTGAGGCTGGTTCCGGGGATAACACCTCTTGGCCTTGGGTGCCTTGCTTGTTCGTGTTGCCTGCCAATCTGCCACTTCTCAGTGAGGTCTTATCCCCACTCCTCTCTAGCCTAACGATTTCTGAGATCTCGCTCAAAAAACTGACAGATGGAAACACCTGGCTGTTTCATGGCTAAGTTTGGTGTGAGAGAGGGAAGCCTTTCAGTGCTTAGAATCTGAATTATTCCTGGTGCTGCTCACATACTAAGGGCAAACCACGTAGATTGGGGGGCGGGGGAGAGGCCGACCCCACACAGGAGCGATTGTTGGAGAAAATGCTGCAACAAGCATATTTCAGGCAATAGCCTATTGCTAATTGTTTGCTTTGTGTGGTGTGTCTACTGCCTGTATGATCTAGTTTTGTCACAGGCACCTCATCTCTAGTACATCCCCAGTGACAAGGTGTCTTTTAAAATTAGGGCTGATTTCAGCAGAATTGGTCATATTTGTTTCTTGGTTTGGGGAGACAGAGGCCATTCATTAATAGGTAAAATGAAGGTGCCCTCCTGCCCAGTCATGATCTCCAAGCAGGTGCCTTGATGTAATGACTACCAACCCAGGACACAATCTGGTTCCAGAGAATGGGAGGAGGGGTTGGGAACCATGTTCATTTTATATATTTTTCCTCTGGTCTTTTTGGGGGAAGAGGGAGGCCAGTCATTTTAAGACAGCCGAAGTCAAAGTCAGACCAATTTCCTTTGAGCCTTTGCTGTGCTTCTGATCTATCCAGACCAGGAGGAACCTTGACCTTGTGACTTGTTTTGATTCTTAAAAAGGGCCCAGTACTGATCTGGGGAGCACGTGCTCCAAGAACAAAAGCAACACTTAACTGCAGTCTGTGTAGTCTAGGACTGCTGTTGCGTTTCCTTCCCTATCATCAAGAAAAGGCGAGGCAGAACAGATGGAGTCTGCTTTTAAGGAGAGTGACTGTTAAACCAAAAGAGATCAAATTCCAGAGCCCACGCCTTCTCCCCACTGGTCTCTCCTAACCAGCCGAGGGACCCAAGAACACACACAGTGAGAAAAGGGCCACGCCTGTGACTTGTTAGGGCTGAGTGGGTTAGGGATTATGATGATGTTACAATGCAGGTTACACGCGGGTGTCCAGATAGGGCGCCTGGTGCAGGGGGTCTCACACGGGCATAAAGTGGCATTGTCCTGTAGCAAGGTCACGGAGGTCTTGGGTGGCGGCACAGGGTGGTGCACCGGAAAGGCACTGCGCTGTCTGAGGGCTGCTCGTGGAGCGAAGCGGGGCAAGTAGCCGAACAGAGGCGGATTCCAGACCACCCCCCTCTGAGAGGTAGGGAGGGACCCCCCCGGAGGGACCCCTCCCTTTTCCTAGGGATGGGAAGGTGGCTTAGGTCTAGGTCAGGGATCACAGCTATGCCCTCTTCTGAGGCCCGAACTGACCCGACGCACCTGCGGACACAGCCAAGCATCCCCCCGCGAGCCCTCGCATTGTCCTCTTGCCCAGCCAGCTTGAACTACACTTCCCGAAGCGCTCCGGGGTCCGGACGGGCGGGGCCCACTTGGGCAGTAGGGTGAGGGGCCGACACGTGCTGCCGCTCGCAGCCAATGTGGAGCCCTACGGGGAGGTCACGTGCCGCTGTTTGGCGCTTTTGTGAGCGCCCGGGTCTGTTGGTGCTCAGAGTGTGGCCTGGCGGCTTGGACAGAGCGGGTAGGTGCGGGGCTTTAGAGGGAGGGGGCGGTGGCTGCTTGTTGGAGGCTGTGAGAAGGACGCGGCCGGCGGGGGAGTTGGGCCTTAGCCCCCGACCCCTCCTGGAGGGCGCCGGGCGTGTGAGCCCCAGAGGGGCCGGTGGGCGGGGGTCGCTCTGCTTTGTGTGTGACCCGGGCGGAGCCTCGGCTTTGTCCCGGCTCCCTGGGGGCGCGGCTGTTGTGGGGAGGGGGTTCCGCCAGCCGGGAGAACCCTGAGCGTTAGCCCCGGGGTACCGTGGAGGAGACAATAGGGGGCGTGGGCTCTCCCTCGCCTGCCTCCCTCCCTCTCCCTGCAGGCGCAGCCCCGCTGGGGTCCCCATTGTCTGAAGGGGCGGGGCGGCGCCCCCATGGAACAGCGTCCTCGGGCTGGACGCCCGGCAGCCCGGCCGCGCCCCTTCCCCAGGTCACTCTCGGCCGTTGACTGGGGTCGCACCGGGGAGGCTGACACCCCACGAGGGCTCTCGTGTCCTCGCGGCGGGAGACTTGGACAGCTAGGTTAGCGGCAGGTTGGGTGGGAGCGAAGGGAGGAGGTGGCGAGCGGATGGCTGGGTTACCCGACGGCCTGTTCCGGGGGCCCCTCCCGCCGAGCTGCGACGGGGGTGGGGGTGTACTTGAGGTGTTTTTGGCGGGAGTTGGAGTGGGGTGTCCGCGCGGGGAGAGTCCGGGTAGGGCGGAGTTATCCAGTTGGGACCGTTAGCCCCGCCCACCCCTCCCCTTCCCACGCGCGCGGGCTCTGGGGTGTTGTGAGTTCCCGGAGATTCGAAAAGGCGCGGGGAGGAAGAGGGCGGGGCCAGGGCCGGAACGCAAGGCGTGCTCTGATTGGCGGAGGGCGGGGCCGCTTTTCCTCGCACCAGGGGCACGCCTATTCTGAGTCCTGTGCGGCGTCTAATGTTCTGTGGGGTTGAGACCGTTTTACTGCCACTGACTTTAATTTCTAGCTGTTGAAACCTGTAGTCCTGCATTCTTGATACTAGCCTGGGCTCTAAAAAAATCATGACCTTAAATCAAGAAGAGATGTGAATTTTTTATGACATAGGCGGCAAATATTACAACCTAAAACCTGGAAAGTCATTAAACCAATTAATTTTGCCCGTTATTGGACTAGGAGCTTAAGCCAGGAACAATAGGAGTTCTACATTATTGGTTAATGTTAGCTTGGGCGTTTTGTTTTCCACCATGGCAGACACAGACAAAGCGGGTGGGTATTTCATTTTGCACAATGAGTTGTAGGCAGTATATTAAGATGGCTCCGGTCTCACACTTGAATCTGGAATATCTTCTCACTCTTGGGGTCGGGGCGGATTTAGAGTGGAGGAATCATACGTCTTAACGTCGTCTAATTTTTAAAATCCGAGCGTTGTATTTTGAAGAAACAAACTCAGTTAACTTGATTTTCTGGAACCAGTGTTCTGTTCATTTCAGATTTCCCAATGGTTCACTATTTTATAGATTTTTATGATTTTCTAGAATGTCTTAATTCCACGGTAGTGATTTTTCTGACATTGATTTATGTGGATGTGATTTGAGGTTCCATTAGATCGATAACATACAGAAATGCAAAGAAATTGATTGCATGCTTTTGAAAATCGTTTTCAGGGTTTTCTTTGCCAGTGGATTGTGTAGAATACACTGCCAGTTTCTTCTGTTCACCATGGCTTCTTCTGGTAGGTAATCTATTTGGAAAGCTGAAATTGTGATGGGCTTACAATTTTATAATAGAAGATGGCTCAGGTCTTAAGCCATTAATTGGGCACTTGTGTTTTGATCTTATCAAAAAAAAACTTACTAAATTGGAGAATAAAGAAGAAAAAATGATTATCACTTAGATGTTACTGAGAGCTCATAATTGTTGCATAATTGGATTATTTGGCTTGTTCTAAAGCAAAATTGTGGGGTTTTGCGCAAGTCTTTCTTTTGTTCTTGGAAGTAATTGTCAAATACTGATGTCCCAGGATGGTATTTATTGATCCAGAAATGTTGAGCTTTGTTTTTCTGGGAGGTGGTATTTTATTTAGATAATTTTTTGCCTGAAACCAGCTTCTTCTTTAGCCCTAATTCTATTCATGAAACTAGTTTGGTATTTAGACAATTATAGGAGAGTTTATTAGAATAGGAAAACCCTGTTTTTATAAATACATTACAAATATGATCAAATCCAGATATCCAGGTGAAAGAACTGGAAAAGCGTGCCTCAGGCCAGGCTTTTGAGCTGATTCTCAGCCCTCGATCAAAAGAGTCCGTCCCAGAATTCCCCCTTTCCCCTCCAAAGAAGAAGGATCTTTCCCTGGAGGAAATTCAGAAGAAATTAGAAGCTGCAGAAGAAAGACGCAAGGTAAACATCACAATTCACAGAAAACAAGATATTTTTTTAAAGTAATGTGGCAAATCAGTTTTATTTCTATAATAGGAAAATGACTGTAGCTAGAAGATTGTAGCTATGAAAATTACATGTGCCAGTGGCTGGAAGAAAAGACCAGCCATCATTTATTTAGCTTCTATTATGTACCAGCTCCTTTACTTACATTTTTCTCCTTTGATCCAGTGACTCTAAAGAGTAGGCATTGTCTGAGATGCTGCGATTAGAAAATGGTTTTAGGAATGTTAAGTCATTTTCCCGAGTCATAGCTAGTAAGTATTGGAGCCAGATTCAAGCCCAGGTCTGTCTGAAACTGAAGTTCATGCTTCTCACGCTTTTGCCTTGAAAAATTGATTTGTTGATGGGTGATTCTTTGTTCCTTTAGATTTGGGGGGGGGGGGTTTGTTCATTTGTATGTGTGACTGTGTGGTTTTTGCTTTGTTTTTTGAGAGCTGTACAATAAAAGTATTTTAAATTACTAGTAATGTGATTGTGTTGCTTAACTGTCACATTGGTATTGTGGCAGCTCTTCTCTTAACTAAGCAGTTCTGCTATAAAATAGCCGTCTTTAAAAACTAATCAGAAAAATCTGCAAATATTACTTTGCTTGTTAGTAATATACCTGCTTGTTAGAAAAATACTTGCTTGTTAGAAAAATTGGGAACCACAGAAGTTTATAAATAGGAAATTAAAAATATTCATTATCCTACTTCCTCAGAAACAACCATTGTTAACATGTTGTATTTCTTCCATTCAGCATTATCTGTTCATTAAAAAACTTATATAAATTCTCATTTAGTTCCCCTTTTCCAACAATCCTGATTGGCGTGAGTGGGTTTAATTTTATAATTAGGAAATCTAAGGCACGAAAAGGTGAAATAGTAATTTAACCTCTGACCAATACAGCTAGTGCCATTTGAAGTCTAGTTTATCTAACCACATTTGTGCACATAGAAGCCCCTTTTATGTTGCTGTAGTGGGAGCCATGTACATTTAAGTGCCACGTGTAGGTATGTGCACTGACCCATTACCAACACTGCACATCATTTCCCCAGCAAGAGTGGCAGTGTTTGTAGTGGTGCGTTGTCATCTACTCGCTCTTTGTAGTTTGGGTTCATGGAATTGAGTTTGATGAAGTTTATGGAATAGATGCAGTTGAAGGCTAGACAGAGAAGTTGTTTAGGAATCGGCCCTGGCCCTATAGTATTAGCCTGTGCTTTACATAGTAACTGGCTAAATTACAGTGAAACTCTTCTCATGATGGATTTTGCAGAAAAGAATGAACAGAACCAGTGGCAGATGCTCTTTTATTTTCCTGCAAGTTGATGCTTGCGAACATACTTGAATCTGGTAACAAGGTATTCTGGGTGTGTGGAAGGAGGTACCCTGTGATAATACTCCAGTGATCTGGAAGTTAATGCAGCTTCCTCAGAAAAGCTAATAATCTTTTCCTTGAAACAGAAATCCTCCTGGCTTAAATAGTAATCTGGAGGCTTGGTCTTAAAATTTTCTGTCATTCATGTATTTTCTTCTGACCAATATGGTTACATTTTTTTTGTAATAGCTAATTTTCTTTGGGTGACCTTTGAAATTAAATAACTAAAATGTTTTTTATAATAAAGTTCCATTCATAAGTACATGAGTGATACGTATCATCTTGATAACATTAAGCAGTTAAATCTAAGAAGGATTTCCTTAAGGAGTAATTGGGTTAGAATATCTGGACAAACGTGGGCTGTTTCCAAAGTAAACAAAAACACGGAAAAGAGTATGATCACAGTACTTTGATACAGATAATTCAGGTCGTGACTTAAGTATTATTTAAAGAGACCTAATTTTCTGCCTCTTTTCAATCCTCCCAAGTAATGATTTCCTTTGTAATTTTAACTGATGTTAAACACCTCTCAGGGAGCCTAGCCTGTTCAACTTTTTTCCAGTCCCATGAAGCTGAGGTCTTGAAGCAGCTTGCGGAGAAACGAGAGCATGAGAAGGAAGTGCTTCAGAAAGCAATAGAGGAGAACAACAACTTCAGTAAAATGGCAGAAGAGAAGCTGACCCATAAAATGGAAGCCAACAAAGAGAACCGAGAGGCGCAGATGGCTGCCAAACTGGAGCGCTTGCGAGAGAAGGTCAGTGGCCCAGCCTTGCTTGGAGGGATTAAGAACTTGAAGTTTGATGCACCAGTGAAGTGGTTTGAACTAATTACCTTGATCAAATGTGGTTGGTGTCTCTGTTACCAGTTTGGGGGCATAAGACATTAAATGAGTGGTATCTAACTTGAAAATAAGGTATCTTATTTGAAAATAAGATAAAATATTCAATAATTACCAGCACAAGAGCATGTTCTTTGAAGAGCAATAGGGGAAAGGTTCAGTCATGAGGTTTCATGAATGACTCAGGAAGTTCAAAGATGATGTCTTAGAGCTCTAATTACGTGATTTCTGTTAATTTTATATGTAATATGACATCTAGGTGTATGTAATTATATATGTAATGATATATGTATTGATGCTGTAGGGCCTCTTTTACGGGGGATGTGTGACTTGGCAGGCTCTTTTATTCAGCTGATGATAGGTACTGTTTCTTTACAGGACAAGCACATTGAAGAAGTACGGAAGAACAAAGAATCCAAAGATCCTGCTGATGAGACTGAAGCTGACTAATTTGTTCTGCGAACTGACTTTCTCCCCCTCCCCTTCCTAAATATCCAAAGACTGTACTGGCCAGTGTCATTTTATTTTTGCCCTTCTGACAAATATTCTAGAAGCTGATGTAGGACTGTATAGGTAGATCCAGACTGTATGATGTTGTTTTAGGGGCTAAAGGGGAGAAACTAAAAGTGTTTTATTCTTTTTCTAAAGTGTTGAAGTCTTTCTAATGTAGCTATTTTTCTTGTTGCATCTTTTCTACTTCAGTACACTTGGTGTACTGAGTTAATGGCTAGTACTGTATTGGCTCTGTGAAAACATGTTTGTGAAGAGTATGTAGTGGCTTCTTTCAAACTCTTAGATGCTGAATTATTTGTTCACTTTTAAATCCCAATTCTGTCCCGATCTTAAGAGATGCTACTGTACTTGAATGGTTAATAAAACTGCACAGTGCTGTTGGTGGCAGTGATTTCTTTCTGTCCAGGTAGCAAATTGTCAAGTGACAGAGACCCTCCTCGTTTATTTTGGTTCCTGAAGGGGCCTTTGGGCTAGCAGAAAGACCCCGCAACACCCATCACAGCAAGTTCTCTGCCCAAGTTGCTAGTTCCAGAGTGGTTTGCATTGTGCCCTTCTACAATCATCACTTTGTTGTGATGCCTTGGCCCAGATCAGCTGTTGGGATAGTCTTTCAGATGTTTATTTGCAAACAAGCAATTTTTTGTTCCTGTGTCCCTGTTTAAAAGGCAGATTAAAGGCACAAAGGATATTTCCAGAGAACAGTTGAGAGGAAATCTTGGTTAGATCCTAGTTATAGTTGTTTGCTGGCCTGCTTTATGTTACACCTGGGGTCAGGCTGTGTCCTAACACTTTCCTGCCAGAGAAGCCATGACTCAAGAATTCGGTTATTACTAAAACTCTCCTTTTCAGGGGAACCTCATCTTCCATAGGATACTTGTTGACTGTGTGGCCAAGGATGGCAGTTAACTCCATCTCCAATCCAGAGGCCGTAATCACCAAGTCAGTATTGCATCTCAATTCAAGGGAAGCCTCTGGCAGCTTTCCTGTGCTATTTGGAAAATAGTCGTAATTACATGTGGTTATTTGCTTCTCAGGACTGTATAAAAGTGCCTAGAAGCCATGCACTTACTGTGACAGTGCGGGCTGGCTGCTGATACTGCAATGGAGGCTGTGTTGCCACACGTGTGCCTCTGTAGCTCTGGCTTTATCTTGGTTTGGGTTTTACCAGATTTAAGAGGATAACAATAACCTATCTCAAGCTTCCTTTTCTCTTGTTATGATTAAAGAAGCTTCTATGTGTGCATATAAACTGTGTTTCAGCACTATGTATAAATAAGGACAACTATATTCAGCCAGAGGCTAGTGAGGGAGCTAAGTTTCTATTCCTGATTTGGAAATTATGTTGCTTTTGTGTGCCTTGAGTTGACCAAGATAATCAGTTGTAGGAGTTCTGGAAAAAAGCTGAATTTACAGTTACAGCCATGTAGGGTAAGCAAGAACAAGTAGTTCGGCGTAACAGTAGGTTCAGATGACAACCAAATAAATAGGACAAAGTGAAGCTTTTGTGTAGGAACTCAGCTTCATTCATCCTTGAATCCTCTGTCCCTGGCAGCTAGCGGGTGGTAGAGGTTTACAGGGTGAAATGGTGCCTACAGGGATCTAAAATGGTATGAGTAGCTGATAGAAATTTGGAGTAATGATGCTAGGGGTCCTACAGGTGGCAGTAAGCTTTTCATGTGGGACGTATAGGAAAGGGGACAGCACAGGAAAAGGCAAGAAGAGGGTCAGGATGGAATGAGGGAGGCTCCCCAGTTAGTTACGGCCGACCCTGGTGGCCTGTCTTAGTATCGGAAAGTGGTCCTGAGTTTCCCACCCGTGAGAGCAAAGTGTCACAGGAAACTGAAAGGGATGCGTCCTACCCACGAAATCAAAACCCTGGCCTTTGTATTTTGCCTCTTAACTTTGGAGAGGTACTTATTCCTGGGTGTCAGTTTTCTCGCAGATAAAGTGAGATTGAGATAGGGTAGCTGAGCAATTTCTGCTAAATGTCTGCGTATAACTTTGAGGGAAGGAGTAGTGGGTGCCTGTGACTTCTGGGGTATGTCTGCATTGCCTAGCCTTGAGTGGGCTCTGTCCTGAGCTCAGGTGTGCATCATCTCTCCTAGTGGGGCCAGTCCCTCTCAGCAGTGTTTCTCACAGGTGTCTTAAAGCCAGGATGGTTTCATCTCAGCCTGGGGGCTGTCACCAAGGAGCATGCTTCATTCCCTTTGGCTTGAGTGGAAAGTGGGGTGTGTCCCCTCTTCCTGCAGCTTTTGTATTTGGACATGGTGATGGACTGGCTTGGTAGAAAGGTTTCAGGGATGTGAAGTAAGAAGGCCTTAAATCCACATTTAATAAATATCCAGAATGTTCTCCACATGAGGCTGTATGCTGGTGATGAAGAGATGGGGTCCCAGCACATCCTGTGCTTGTGTAGAGTGGAGAACATAGCTGAGAATACTGTTCTTAGCTGTGTGCTTGTACCAAGTGTGCTGTGCTGGACTGGTGAAGGAGTCACCGCAGGCTTCAGTGACCTGGGAAGCTAAGTGGAGGAGGAAGGACTTGAGCCAGTTGTTTGAGAAGTCAGATATGAACCCAAACAATCATTAAGCCCTTGGCAAGTGTAATGCACGTGCAAGGAGAACCTGCCACAGTCTGGCTCATGGCAGGCTCTCTACAAAGATCCTCTTACCACTCCCTTTGTCCTAAGATCCTTTGAAGGCTTTGGAACCACGGGTATGATAGGGTTCATGAACAAAGCCATTTTGAGGGAGGGAAAATGCACGCAGAGGCATGATGGATTGGAGGGAGAAGGCATGGAGATGACAGTCGGAGGCTGTGGGAGCAGCACGGGGGTGAGGCGATGGGCTCAGAGCTGGAGGGGACCGTTACGCTCTGGAGCAGTAGATGTGACACGGCCCTGAGGAACTGGGATGCTTGCCACTGAACGTGGGAAGTGAGGCAGAGAAAACCTTTCCACAGCTGATTGAGGAAATGGGGTGGCACTGGTACTACACTACCGTACATGGAGCAGTTACTTGCAGGTGTTGCTATGTAAGTTGCCTCCTCAGGCCCAGCCCTGTGACAGGTGCTGTTACCTCCACAGTACAGAGAAGTAAAGGGGTTTACGCAGGTCCTAAGCTGGTAAGGGTCTAACCCCACCAGTCTGACTCCAGACCCCACACAAGCCCTGGCAGCTTGGTGTCCCTTCTGATTGTCCCAAATAATTCCTAGGGCCACCCTCCTCAAGAAGGCAGTTCGTGGCTACTTCCTGTTACTCTGGGGAGAAGAGGTGTCATCAGTCCTTTAATAAGGTGCTCCAGCTTCTTGTGGGTATTACTCTCCTGTGGAGAGTTCTGATTTCAGGGATGTTTTAGCACCCCACAGAAATCTGTCCTCCCAGGTAAAGTCACATTACTGTAACTTTGGTTGTCTGAATCACTTGTAAAGGTGATTCATTTGGGAACAAGAAGATGAAGGCCAGGCTCCTTAAAGAGGAGCTGACCCTGTTGGCTGGGAGGTTGGATTAGGTACTCTGGAAGTTCCCTCCCAAGTCTGAGATGGTTCTGGGTCTTCTTTACCTGGGTAGATTGCCCACCCCTGACATCAGGGACTATGTTCTGGCCAGTGAGGATTCCCCCACTGAGGTGAACTTAAAAGGCCCCCAAAATTTCTGGCACTTAAGTCACTTGCCATCTGCCTCTCCCCTCTTTGCCCAGGTCAGACAGAAGGTCCAAAGTGTCCCTGTGGCTGAGGCCTCTGCTAGCAGAAGCTGGCATTCTGCACTTAAGGGGCACAGGGAAGGTTTTCTGACTTGTACACAGATTTTTAAAACAGTTGTTGGCCTTGATGAGCTCTGAAGTGCCGTAGCCTCAGTGGAGGGGCTCTGGCCCATAGCTGGAAAGGCTCAGCCTTTGCCTGTCATAGCCAAGAGTGCAGTACCTTCCCTGTCCTTGGGCACCAAGTCCTACTGGGGGCAAGTGGGCTGTGAAATGGATCCAAAGAGAAAGGAACAGGCAGATTAGCCAGACACCCATGGCCACCACCTCAACAGAATGGTGGGTGCCGGGGGGCTGAGCCTCTGGTTCCAGGTGGCCTCTTGCCCCAGGCTCCCAATCTGTGGCCTTCCACTCCCCTCGCAAGAAGCCCCAGTATTCTGGGATGGGGCAGGGCCTTGGGTGGGGCTCTCTGCTGAGCCTAGGCTCCCTGCCTTCATGCACTCACAGACCTCTGTAACTTGATAGCAGCTAATTTCCATTTGCACGATCTCAATCCCCAGAACAACTCTGACATTATCATGCCCATTTTACAGGCAATAAATGAGGCAACTGAGGCTTCAATGAGGTGATTTGCCCAAAGTGGCATAAGTAGGAGTGTGGAGTCAGGAATCAAACCCCAACTTTTAACCCCCATGCTATACTGCAGCTCCTATGTATCACGACCAAATTGTTATGCAATTGTTTGTTTCAGATGTGTCTCCCCAGCTAGAATGAGGGGTCCCAGGGAGCAGGGACCTGTCACATTCACCACTGGATCTCTGGCACTGAGCCTGGCATTCAGTGGGAGATTAATAAATATGTGCTAAATTAAATCATGAGTGGGTGGGTGAATCCCATGGTCCACCTTGGAGCACCTGCTTTGTCTTCGTCCTATGTAGACCTCACGGGAAGTTAACCTGATTTTCTAGAAGCACTGGATGGCTCTGCCCTTTGCAGACTGGCCTCGGAAGTACCCAATCCTCAATAACATTCTCCTAGATCCAAAGACATGAACTGGTGCCTGCAGCCAGAATCTATCTACGGGCTTGTTGTGGTCAGCCCATGCTATGTTTTAAATTCTGAATTAATTGACAATTAATTCCACTTGAAAATCTGATTTCAGGCTTAATCTTGAAAAACATGGAAGATTGGCCAACC
Source organism: Manis javanica (assembly GCF_040802235.1). NCBI lineage: Eukaryota > Metazoa > Chordata > Mammalia > Pholidota > Manidae > Manis > Manis javanica. The sequence goes on along the minus strand of NC_133159.1, from coordinate 19,266,749 downwards.
TGGGCTCACAGTCCCAATCAGAAGCAATCAGCAGGCTCTGGGCAGCTGCTGCCCCCTTGTGGTGGGATGGGCCCTCTCCATTCCTTCGGCCTTCCCACTCTCCTTAACAGCACCACGGTGGGGACAGATGAAGGTCTAGAGTTTCTGGCCCTGACATAGATGACAGCAAGTCTGTCAGTCAGTAAAACCTTCTGTTTAGGTCAAAGTCCAATCAGTACAAAAGTATATATAATAAAAGGTGACACCCCTCCCTCTGATGTCCCCTAGGGTCCCTCCCCTGGAGGCCACAGGGCCCTGTGTCTCCTTCTACAGACATGCTGCACCTCTGTGAGCACAGTCACCAAATACTGGCACCTCTTAGAGACCAGACAACAGCTGGACATCAGAGTCACAAGGCACTTTTTCAAAATGCAGAGAGAGATTCAGGGACCCTCATCAGACCTTTGTAGGTAGAATTTCTAGAGCAAGAGTCTAGGTATCTAGAGTTCTTTTAAAGCCCACAGTGTTTTCTGTTGCTCAGCCAGGCAAAGACCACTGTGCTCAAGACACAATCCCAGACAATGTCTGCTCTCCAGTCCCTCGAAAGTCTGGCAGAGAAAGGCCTGCAGCACTAACCATCAAGGCCACTGCTCAGTGCTGAGCAGGGTGAACCCTGCACTGGGGGACCCAGCCAGGGCTTGAAATCTGGCCATACTCTTGAAATAACATAACAAGGCACATGCTACACTGCCCCCTGCCAGAGGAACAGGTACCACTGTTGAATTTACCATGTCAACCATTCAATGCAAATACAGGGAGACCCATGCCATGATGTGAGGGCAGAGATGGGGCTGCTCAGTCTGGTTGCAGGCCTGGATGACTCCCTATAGGAAGGTGATGCTTGGGCCAAGTTTGGTATAGGAGTTACAAATACAGCTTTATCCTGTACTTCTCTCCCCCAGCTCACCCCACTCCACCACCACCCCTCAGCTCCACTGACAGGGCACTTGAATAACAATATACATCAAGAAGGTCCTGGATGATGAACTGGAGTAGAAGGATGCAGGCAGGGAAAAGGAAGTTCCTATGGCCCAGCTCTCACCTGACCCTAATCTACTTGGTGATGTAATCAGCCTACTACATAGGCTAATGCTTACATACTTCTTGGCAATAAGCCAATATTGTCTGTGTTGCTATGTAAAGGGTTCTAGCCAGTGCTTGGGGCAAAGGCAGAGCCTGGAGTGGAGACAGAGTCAGGAACAGAGGCTGGAGTGCAGGCAGAAACGGAGATGGACTTGCCGGATGCAGACATGAAACTCACTCAACCTGCCACTGTGAGAATAAAGTGTGATATAAATCCTCTTACCACCACCCCACACAAAGTTCCATTGTCATTTTTCAGTCTCACTGGGTCCAGACTGAACTTGGCCAGAGCTGGGAACCCCATTCCAGCCCAGAGCTATAATGGGTCCAGCCCTGAGTCAGACCAGATTGCCAGGCCTGGGGCTGCTTGGGGTTGACTGGCTTGGCATCCAGAACTACCTGCTTGGGGGAGCAGGGATTCCCCTGCTGTAGCCTTTTTCCTTCTGGCGAATCTCCTGAGAGGCTCTGCAAAGCTAGAGTCCACCTCTCAGCAGCCTCAGTTGGTGCTGTTAACTGATAGACCTCAGACCACTGCCAGGCCACAAATTGTTACTTCTCTGCAGTGAGGTAAGTACAGAAATTGAAAGTATTTGGAAAACTTGTAACAATCTTACAAGGTCTGTTGAATACAGTTAGAACTGAGGTTAGTATTTTGCATTCTTTATTTTCATTTTATCAAGATTTTTTTGTAAAGTATACATAAATGTACCATTTTAACCATTTTAAAATGTATAATTCAGTGGCATTAAGCACATTCACAATACTGCATAACCATCTCTACTATCTAGTGTATTTCTTTCATTTTTATAAAACTAAGTGCTTCACAGAGAAGACAGTGACTGTGGCATCTTAATACACTGATGGACAGTGACTGCAATAGGGCATGGGGGGGAACATGATAAAATGGGTGAATGTAGCAACCACATTGTTTTTCTTGTGAAACCTTCATAAGAGTGTATATCAATGATACCTTAATAAAAAAAATCAATAGTCAATCAAGAAATAACAATTGAGGAAACAAACAAACAAAAATATGTAAGTGCTTGGCAGATTATTAACATTTTTTTAATTTGGTTTGAGAAGCACTGATCTAAATCTTGACCTGTGGGCTTCCCAGAGCCTCGAAACTTTTGTGGGGAAATAAGCACCCAATTGAAGAGCTTGATTCATTGTTTACCTTCATTAACCCAAACTGTTGAATTGAGATTTGCCCTAGACAATGGCAAGGGCTGAGGCCCCGCCCAGGCTCCCTGGGGGTGGGAGGGAGGGGAGGAGGCTGGACCGGGCTCTCCCTGGGCGGGGCTGTCCTGTGCCCCTGGGGCAAAGGAGGAGAGACTGCAGGCCTTCTGGCAGGCTTCCCTCCTGACCCAGCCGTGAGGAGGGGTGGAGGAGTGGGAGGCGTGTTTGTTTATAATTCCAAGAATGTCAGCTCCATTCTGGAAGGGCCCAGCTGGAAGGGCCCTCAGTGACCCCTGTGTCCACCGTCCTTGAGAGAAAGGACTTGAAACAAGAGAAAAAAGAATTTGCCCAAGATTGCAGCCAGTTAGTGGTGGTCCCAAATCCAGACCTTTCAACAACCAGGCAGAGGCAGGGCAGAGATTTTTGGAGTCGCACAGAAAGGGACTCAAGTTCCAACTCACTGCTTTACCAGCATCTATACCTTCATCTGTAAAATGGGGACAATCCCTCTGAGGCTGGATGAGCACTGAGCCTGTGCTGGGCTTATGAACACCTAGCACTGGGCTTGGCACTTGGGGGATGGACGGGACAAGTCAGTCCCCTGCCACGCCCTGTCTCTCCTTGTTGCTCCCTGCGCAGTGCTCTTCCTGCCACTGCCTAGTCTTCTCAGTCTGCCATTTCCCCTCACTGCAGCTGAGGGGACAGAGGAGGGCAGAACCTCTCCCTCCAGACCAAGGAGGACAGGGAGCTCGTAATCCTCCTGGCCAACCCGTCTCAGCATCTTGCTCCCCAGCTGGCCCCTGTGCACTCGACTTTCTTGCCAACTCTCTAGGCATCTTAGAGAAATTTTTTTCCTTTCTGGGACTCAGAACATTTGTACAATGAGGTAGTTCAACCGGAAGAACTCAAAAGTCCATTTTGGGGATGGGTGCTAAAGTTTGGAGGCTTTAAACTTCTGCATCTTTCTGGGAGAGTGACTCCCAGCATGTAGGACCTGGCTGCCCCTGGGTTCCCAGCCACCTGTCTTTGTGTGGCCTCTCTGCACAGTGTCGCTCCTTTCTTTTTGATGGCCAAGGGTTTCTGAGCGCTTACCATTTGCAATGAACTGTAGCAAATACACATTTTTCTTAGCCCATTTTTTTGAATCTTTAAAACATCCTTGTGAAGTAAATACTGTTTTTATCCTATTTTCCACACAAGAGAACAGGTTCAGAAAGGTTACATCACTGCCCCATAGCTAGTCAGTGACAGACCAGCAGGTGGCGCTCTCAACATCATTCCACAGATGGTCAGGTCCTATTCTGGCCTGAATTCAATGGGTCAGTATGGTGAGTGTGCTTACCTCCTTCCTGTTTTCCCCAAATGGACTCTGATTCCCATCCCGGAGATGCTCCTGTCCACAGGATCACTTGGGCAGTCAGGGAGGAGGGTTTTAACTGTTGGGAAGATGATCATTCCTTGGTTCTAGTTTCTGACTTGTATTTCAGGTACCATGTCCCCTCTCTTCAGTCTTTTCTCTTTATCATTATTTTATTTATTTTTAATTTATTTACTTATTTTTTTATTGAAGTACAGTTGACATATTAGCTTCATCTGTACAACACATTACAAAATGCTCACTCATTATACTTACCATATTTACCAAAGTTATTACAATATTATTGATTGTATTCCCCATGCTGTACCTTTCATCCCCATGACTCATTTATTTTTATTTATTTATCTATTTATTTATTTATTTAGGTATCATTAATCTACAATTACATGAAGAACATTATGTTTACTAGGCTCCCCCCTTTACCAAGTCCCCCCCCACATACCCCTTCACAGTCACTGTCCACTCATTTATTTTATAATTGGAATTTTGTGCCTCTTCATCCCCTTCACCTATTTCACCTGTTGTCCTACCTGTCTCCCCTCTTGCAATCCCCAGGGTATTCCCTGTATTCACAAGTCTTTGTTTTATGTTTGTTCATTGTTTTGTTTTTATATTCCACATATAAGTGAAATCATGTGGTATTTGTCTTTCTCTGTCCAACTTTATTTCACTTAGTATAATACCCTCTAGGTCCATCCATGTGGTCCCAATGGCAAGATTTCATTCTTTTATGGCTAATATTCCATCATGTATATGTACTACACCTTTATCCATTCATCTGTTGATGGACATTAGGTTGCTTTCTAATTCTGGCTGTTGTATATAGTGCTGCAACAAACATAGGGGTGCATATATCTTTTCAACTAGTGTTTTTGTTATCTTTGGGTAAATACTCAGAAGTGCAATTACTGGATCAAATGGTATTTTTAATTTTTGAGGAAGCTCCACACTGTTTTCCATACTGGTCGCACCACTTACATTACCACCAACAGCACACAAAGATTCCCTTTTCTCCACATCCTTGCAACACTTGTTATTTCTTGTATTTTTGTATATTTGGCTATTCTGACTGGTATGAGGTTTTGACTTGCATTTCCTTGATGATTAGAGATGTTGAAAATCTTTTCATGTGTCTATTGGCCATCTGTATGCTTATTCAGTACCTCTGCGCATTTTTTAATCAGATTATTTTTCTTGTTGGTGTTGAGTTATATGAATTCTTTATGTATTTTGGATATTGACCCTTGTCATATATATCATTTGCAAATATATTCTTCTATTCTGTAGGTTGTCTTTTGTTTTGTTGATAGTTTCCTTTGCTATGAAGAAGCTTTTTAGTTTGATGTAGTCTCATTTATTCTTGCTTTTGCTTCCCTTTCCTGAGGAGATATATCCAGACAAAACTTACTAATGCTGAAGTTCAAGAATTTAGTACCTATTTTCTTTTGGGAGGTTTATGGTTTCAGATCTTACATTCAGTAACTTAATCCATTTTGACTTTGTATATTTTGTGTATGTGAAAGTGGTCCAGTTTCATTCTGTTGCATATAGCTGTCGAATTTATCCAACATAATTTATTGAAGAGACTGTCTTTTCCCCATTGCATATTCTTGTCTTCTTTGTTGTAGACTAATTGACTACAATAAATATGGGTTTATTTCTGGGCTCACTTTTCTGTTCCATTGATCTATGTGTCTGTTTTTGTTCCAGTACCATGCTGTTTTGATTACCATAGCTTTGTAGTATAGTTTGAAATCAAGGCGTGTGATACCTTCAACTTTGTTTTTCTTTCTCAAGATTGTTTTGGCTATTCAAGATCTTTTGTGGATTCATACAAATTTTAGAATTATTCTAGTTTTGTGAAAAACACCATTGGTATTTTTACAGGGATTGCATTGGATCTGTAGGTCACTTTGGGTAGTATGGACATTTTAACAATATTAATTCTTCTACTTTGTGAGTATGATATATCTTTCCATTTATTTATGTTGTCTTTAATTCATTCCATCAATACCTTACAGTTTTCAGAGTGCAGGTCTTTCACCACCTTGGTTAAATTTGTCTTGCCGATGGGTTTCAGCCTCAGGCAAGTTCACTATGGACTCAATGTGACCAAAGAAATGACAGTAGAACATTCTTGGACTGAAAGGGTTATACACAATTTTATTTCCACAGTGGCAGGTCAGTCACTAAAATCCCATTCACTCAGAGTGAATCTGCATGCAGTAAACCAGTTTCTGCCTCTGGGCCTCTCTGCTCACACAGCCATCCTCTGGGCCTCTGTTCTCGGTACTGCCACCACTCCAACCTCTGCTCTGCTCTCCTGCAGCCTTGAAGCCATGCCACCATGTCACCCTGAGCATTGGGCAGAGCTCTTTATATAGAGTCAATAGCAACATATTGCCCACACATGTGTAGTGAACTAGCCAACCAGGGCCAGGTGAGAATCCTGACCACAGGAACTTTCATTTTATCCACGCTAGGTATTCTATCCTTTTTGATGCAATTATAAATGGAATTGTTTTCTTAATTTCTTTTTCTGATAGCTGGTTATTAGCATATAGAATCACAAGAAATTTCTGTATGTTAATTTTGTATCCTGAGCTTTATTGAATTCATTATTTGTTCTAAGTTTTTTGGTAGACTCATTAGGGTTTTCTATATACAGTATCATGTTCTGCAGATTGTGACAATTTTACTTCTTCTTTACAATTTGGATGCCCTTTCTTTTTCTTGTCTGATTGCTGAGGCTAGGACTTCCAGTACTATGTTGAAAAAGAGTGGTGAAAACGGACATCCTTGCTTGTTCCTGATCTTAGAGAACAAGCTTTCAGCTTCTCCCATTGAGTATGTTAGGTGTGGTTTGTTATATATGAACTTTATTATGTTGAAGTATGTTGCCTCTATTTCCACTTTGTTGAGTTTTTATCATGAATAGATACTGGATTTTGTCAAATGCCTCTCCTTTTTCTTTAATTGTCTCTAAGAGAGCACCCAAGTCTCTCCATTCACTCATTTGTTCATTGAACAGAATACATACTGAGCCTTCCCACATGCCAGGCACAGTTTTAGGCCCTGGGGATATGGCTATGCGCAATGAAGACGAAGTTTCTGTCCTCATGAATTTACATTCTGATGGAGGGGACAGACAATTAGAAAAGATTATGGTGAGGGCTATGGAGAAAATGGAAAGGAGGGATGTAACAGCTAGTGATGTGGCAGTGGGTGAGGGTCTGTACAGACAAGGTGGGTGGGTAGCACTGAGTTCCTGGCAGAAAGAACAGTGGGCAAAGTCCCTAAAGCAGGAATCAGTAGGTCTGATGAAAGAGCATAAATACGACCCAGGTGGCTGGATATGGTGAGCAAGGGGATCAGTGCAAGGAGGGGGTCAGGGCCCAGGCACGCAGGTCTGTGGGCCAGGATGAGGGGGTTGCAGTGTATTTTGTGAGTGTGTGAAGCCTCTGGGTGCTTTAAGTGGAGAATGATGTGATTAGATTATGTTTGTAAAGAGTCCTTGGCCCACTGTGAGGAGACTGTATATAAGGAGCAGGTGTGCAGGAGGGAGACATAGGGTGGCATGGATCAGGGTGGGGTCAATGGGATGGACAGACAAGGTCAGATTCAGGATCTATGTCATAGTAGAGCCAACAGGATACTGCTGGACTGCATGTGGGCCGTGGATTACAGCCTCACTACCAAAGCCGAGAGGGGACTGGTGTGGGACATGGAGGGGCAGCTGTGGTGCTTCATCTTGGAGCTGGAGCAGGAGGTGGTCCCTGTTGTGTCCCCAGAGAAGAGCTGTGATCTTCTGATGGTCAGGAGGTTGCCCTTGGCAACAAGAGCTCCAAGAACATCTCCTCCAGCCTTCCTTCCTGGGTTTGGAGTTGTTAAAAATAACAATAATAATAATAACACAATAAATTTAAAGATCTACGTGGCTTTATTAAATGATTTATGGATCTGGCAGCATCCCATCTAGCAAGCAGAGAGAGCTCCAAGAAACTGTACAAATGGAAGATTTTTAAAGACAGAGAGGAAGTGTATAAAAGGAATTTATTAGCAAGGAATGCATTGTTTTAGGTAAGATCTCCCTCTTAAGGGGAATCCTCTATCAGGAGATTACCTCCTAGTGTTGACTGGGAAATTCCAGTTTGCCTGGTTAAAGGTTACATTCCTGGGAGTACTGAAACTGTGGTTAGGTTAGGTATTAAGTCTTGGTTTTCTGACGTGGAACTTTAATGTAAGTGATACCATTTGGGGCCTGTGGTTTTCTTTAGCAGTTCCCCCTTTTTTATAGACTCTCAGCTTAACTGAGAGATGTGGTCAAAATTCAAGGCATTCGTAGCACTCGAAGCTACCCCTCTGTAGTTCTCACAGCTCTTGTTGATCCTTTGTGCGGCATTCACAGGCCATCAAGTTTTTGTTTAATCTCTGTCATATTCACAGGTTACAACTTCAAGTTCACAAAGAAGCTTTTGGTGACAAATCCAGCAGTCTGAAAGGCAAAGTTTATCTCCCTTAGCAATGGCCTGGGAGATACTGACGATGGTGTTGTTTCCTGGCCAGTGTCAAAGTAAAAGGAAGAAAGGGAAGGAGTGTTTTGTGTTTAAAGTATGAATGAAGTCTTGATCTGGTGTCTTGGGAGGAAGCAATCTGCCTTGATGTCAGCCACTTCTCTTCCTTGTCAGTTGGTTTGGAGATCTCCAGTGGTTGTATAGACCAGATGTCAGGTGGAGCCTTTTTCGACTGTGAGATGTACACCCAAGGTTTAAATCCCAGAAGTTTGGCTGTCATCTGGGTTGTGAAGAGGACCTGGTATAGTTTCTTTCAAGGAAACTGAAGAGCAGTCTTTGTTCTTACCAGTTCCATATCAGAAGAGTAGGAAAAAAACTATAAATGTTCATTTGGAGCCTCATAGCCAGATTTCTGAGGAAACTAAAGCATTCAGGATCCAGTCCAATTCGCAGATATATAAGAGAAACTCAAAGACAATTAACAGGATTAGAATCTAATACAGACAAAGGTTTGACATAATTTCTCCTCTCTTCAATTACCCTCATTTTTTATATTGAAACTTATTTGTTTGCATTAAACTTTGCCTGATTTATTTATCTAAGTGTGGCAAGAGTAGTAATTGACCCTATATACTCTTTTTAAAACTACTTTGCTGGAACCTTGTAAGTAAGACACCAGGTCAATTTTCTTTTTCAAGGGACTTTATTGGCTCTGTAAAGTCACCTTTAGATCCTTAAAACTGGTCATATCCAAGTCGATGTACATCTCTTTCAAATATGATATTCCAGTCAAAGCTTTGGTAATATAACCAATGTTTCTAGTTGTGTTATGTTACAAGGAGAACAGAGTCTCACTGAATTTAAGTAAATAACTAGCTATTTTGCCATGAAAATCATACTCAGAAGTTTTTGAATTCTGGAGCGAACAAGTGGGGAGAAAAAGTAAATGTTTCATTTTTGTTTACAGTGGTGTATCTTACAAAATTGTTGATACCTTAAGAGAAAAGAGAAAAAGGTTTCCCAAAATCTGAAAAAACAAAATATTGGAGAACCAATGAAGTTTTAAACAATAGTCATAGAAGTTACAACCATCTTCCTCAGTTTGCTGTTTGAATCCAGTTTTCCCACTATTTTGGAAATTCTTATCCAGTTCAGCTGTGTGATCTGAAAGTTATCATAGATCTATATTTTAGAGTACTTGTCAGGCTCCTTTCTATGAATTTCTCTGAAAATGAAACAAATTTGCAGGAAGCTTTTGTAAAAACATCTGAGTAAAACAATTAACTATAAATGACAAAAGACTTAAAAATTGGCATGGTCAAAGATCTGATTAGAATTAATTACAATGTAATTGAGAGTGAAATTTGGTTATTCCTGTGACATACAACATTTTAAGTTAATAACTAGAATTATGACTGACAACCTTATACCAGGACATATCAGAATTTTATACAGTTTCTAAAACACATATTAGTAACATTCACCAGCACAATATAACCTAAGAAGGTTTATCATTACTTATTTGATAATACTTCCCATATAATATAACATTACTTAACCAAATAAGCCTAATTGGTTTAATGTCTCTCTTTTAGATATTTGATATTCAGGGGCCCTTTGAAAAATACCAAAGTTAGCTAGAGATTAAAAAGGACTTCATTTAGAATTTGATTTTTCATAAGTTTGTAAAAATACCAAAAATATTTTAAAACACTTGGTCAAATAGGATCATAGGTCACTAGGAAACAATACTTAGTTATCCATTTAACCAAAGTGACAAAGACTTCCCAGGCAAATACTTAAGTTAAATATTTGTAAAGAGCCTTAGCTGTTTAATACTGAAAAGACTGTTTTTTTTCTTCTAAGTAATCAAAGACTTGATGAAGACAAAACATAGGATCTTTGCTTTTCTAGGCAGATTACATCAAAGGTAAAGAAAAAAACTTTATTTACAATTTCTTATTAAGAGCAGACCAATAATTTAAGCAAGCTTTGTCATTTTAACAGAGAGAAAAAATAAATTTTAGTTTTGTACCAATGTATGTTTGATGTTAAAATTCATTCTTAAATAAACTCATTTTAACGTTATATAGCTTGACCACACATTAAAATTCCTTTTCAAAGGTTTTTTTTTTCACAAACCTTCAACTTTTTTTTTTTTTACATTCAGATTTTGCCCTTTATTTTTCCTCTTTAAATAACCAGCCTCACTTTAGGACCAAATTACTTCTTTTCTCTCAACATGAATGCATTTCCATTCCTCCCATCTTCTTTTACCAAAAACAAATCCTACTTTCCTTGCATTCAGAGATGTTTCCCTTACTATTTCTAGTACCTTTAATCACATACATTAGAGTTCCTAACTCTTAGGAATCCTAACTAAAAAGTAACAATTGTGAACTGACTTTTACATTAGCCTTCTGTGAATTTTTTGGCATTTCATGAAACCTCTTTCAGCTCAGTCCTGAAGGGCGATACTGACATCCAAAGGGCCTGTGTGCACCTGCAGCATTGCCAGGGCGCCAACAGGAAGCAGGGAGAAATCACAGGAGAAACCGCAGCCCTTAGAACTCCAGGCTGGTGGCTTCCTTGCAGGCTGCTCTCTTCACCTTCTAGCAGATGTGGATCAGCAGTCAGAGGAGGATGGGTCAGACCCACCGGCTGGCCCCTGCAAATGCCTCTAAGTGATGCAGCCACACAGCATTTGCTGCATGAGTTCATTCCCAAGTACGGCTTTGCCCTGGCTAAACATATACACTTATGTGGGCTGTGAAGCTGGGACAAGCCTTTGAGAAGAAGCCTGTCCCTGGTAGGGAGATCATTTTCAGCCCTGGGTTATAAAGTAAGTAGTCAAACAAACACAAACAAATGAAAAAATGGAAGTCAGATCCCGTCACACACCACTGCTCAGAATCCTCCTGTGGATTGCCCACAGCACTAAGCATGCAATCCAGAGACCTTACCACGGAAGGCACCTCAGGAAACTCCGATCTCATCACCTACTCTTTCCCGTGCCATCCTCAACCTGCCAGCCTAGGCCCATTTCAGGGCAGCTGTGCCTGCTGTTCCCCTGATGATCACCCAGATGCTGCCTCCTCCGCAGCCAGGCCTTCCAGACCACTGTCTCTAACAGCCGCCTCCCGCCCCCAGCACCACTCCGCTTCCTCACCCTGCCTCATTTTATTTTTTTCAAAACGAGAGGTTTTTTTGATAATTTGAAAAAAAATTTTAACCAAACCCTCATTTTACCTAAATGTTTGTGTTCAACTTATAAAACGTTAATTTCTTGTATACTGGGCAATGGTTACCCTTGGTTTGCATTCTTTCTTTTTTTTTCTTTTGATATCATTAATGTACAGTTACTTGAACAACATTATGGTTACTAGACTCCCCCTATTATCCAGTGCCCCCCACATACCCCATTACAGTCACTGTGCATCAGCATAGTAAGATGCTATAGAATCATTACTTGTCTTCTCTGTATACTGCCTTCCCTGTGTCACCCTGCCTCATTTTATTCACAGTATTCACGTGTCTTCTCTTCCTCTCATGAGGAGATATGCTTCTGGTAGAGAGACTGTCTGCCCTTTCCTGTGTCCATGGCACCTGGAATAGGGCCCAGCACACGGTATGTGAGGTTCTCCACGAGTCCTTGTTGAAGGAGGCTGCCTGTGTGGCCTCTAACTAGAAACGGGCCTCTCCCATTGCGTGATCTCTGTCTCCAGCTCCACGGCACAGCTGTCAGGTGGACAGTGGAAATTTCCACTTGACGCTAGAAAGACAACCACATTCCCCAGGCTGGGCTAGAGGGGCTGAGAGGAAATTTCCACCAATGTGTCTGGCCGTGTGACAGAGTGGCTAGTGGTGGGGGAGCCTGGGAGGGGCCAGGCTGGCTCATGAACCTGGGTGCCTGCCAGACAGATGCAGATAGGGAACTCCTGGCTTTCCTCACTCTCGGAGGTCTAATTTGCCAGGCTCCTCCAAACCTGGGACCAGAAGGATCTTTGGCCATGATCAAGGTCAATCCCCTCCTTTTCCAGATGGAGAAACCCAAGGCCCAGAGAGGGGAGCAATTATCCCAGGTCACACAGAAAGTTGGTGATGGACAGTGGATACAAGCTCACTGCCCTGTCTAGGCTGTTGCTTCTCTTCTCTTCCATTCCTCCCCTCCTGCCCTGCCCTCCCACAGCTCCAACTAATCTTTCCCAAGTGCCACTCAGGGCCAGTCCCGTGCCCTGGGCCCTGAGCTCCCTGCCCTGCTCCAGCTTTCTGAGCCTTAGTCATTGCCCCTTCCTCCCATCAGCCTTCCAGAGCTGCCTGCCCCTCCTCCACACCCTGTCCCTGCCACCAACTTGGCTACACATTTAAAACGCATGATGCACAGGTTGCTCCCCATACCAATTAGATCAGAATGTCTGGGGGGGTGGGGTGCAGGCATCAGTAATTTTTTTAAAGACCCCTGGGTGAATCTATTTGCAGCAAAGTTTGGAAAGCACTGTTTTCACCTTGGTAAGTGACACCTCCACCCTCCTGTCCCTTGGTCCCCAGGCCACAGATCACCTGGTGACTTTTATTCCAGATCTACTTTCTGGACACAGGGGCCTGGGTCCCGAGAGCAATCCTGTCTCCCTCCTGCTCCTGTGCTTTGCCCAGTCCTGGGCCTCCAGTCCACCTGGATTTCCTGGTCTGACCTGCCTCACCACCACCAGGCACTAAGTATTTGCTTTTAATGAGAGCAGTGGCCTCAGTCGGGCACAAAAATCCTTGACGTGGAAAGGAAAAGGCTTTGGGGTCAGGCAAACTTGACTTCTAATACCAGTCAGTTCTGTTTGCTGTGTCTGGGCCTCAGTTTACTCACCTGTGAAGGAGGGTGGGGCAGGGGGTGAAAATGCCTACCTTGTAGTTTGTTGTCAGGATCAAACGTACTACCTATTGTATGTGGAGGCTTAGCACGTAGCTCACCATCCCATTTCTCTGGGCATGGGTGCTCCTGCCCCAATGGTGGGGAACAGTGGCTGTTCCCTTAGGCGAGAAGGAAGGTGGCTGTGAGTACCCTGAGAAGGACCCTGCTCAAGGGGCTTCCTCCCAGGGCAGGGCAACTGCAGCTGAGCAGTGAGATGGGGGTGCAGAGACTGAGGGCCGGGGGTCAGAAGGGATGAGCTAAGGAGTGCCACCACCCTGCCTTGGAATGCAGGGTGAGATCCCTGGAAGGGAGTTCTCTTGGGGACCCACAAAAGCACCCCACGGGGACAGAACTGGCATTTGGGTATCTGCCATGCCCAGAGGTGCTAATGCCAAATTACAACAGGCTGGGCAAAGACTTTTTCTACTCTTATCTCTTCCTCTGAGCTTTCAGAAAGGAAAAGCTTTAGACTAACTAGAACATGAACATTTTGTTAGCAAATAGGACCAGACATTTTAATACCTACCAGGTGAGACTGTGTTTGTACTGTGTATAACTGAGAGGAAAAAAACTGCAGGAGCAAGAGTTTCCAGAGAAATTGAAGGGGCTCTGGCAGGAAAGCACCCAGGGGCCCCTAGGCGGCACACAGAGCCGGCTCGTTCCGTGACTGCTTCTCCTGTCCCCGCATGATGAAGCCAGTCTGGGCTGGGCAGTGATGGAAACGCTGCCTGATGCCTGTGCAGGCTTGGCAAGGCCCTTCATTTCTCTGGGCCTCAGTTTCTCTAGCTCTCTTTTCAAAGGGCCCCGATTTTGCCAGTCTCTAAAAAGATCTGAGGCCTCTCGGTTCCAGGCAGGAAAATTGAATGGGTCCTGAGCCCAAAGCCTGAAACAGCCACTGGTAGGCCTCAGGAAGGCAGGCAGTCAGTGCCTCTGAAATCAGGGGGCAAATCTGAGAAAATTATCTCCTTTGTTCAGTGAGGAAATAAACATTTTGACATTTTGTTAAAGATGTTAATTACAATGTCATTCTTAATAGCTTTATGGAGACATAATTTGCCTGGCATAACATTTGCCTCTTTTAAGTGTATAATTCAGTGACTTTTAGTGAGCTTACAGAATTGTGTAACCATTACCACAGTCTAACTTTAGAACACTCAATCACCCCAAACAGATCTCTGGTGCCCATTCCCACCCCAGCCCTGGCTGCTAAGCTGCATTCTGTTTTACAGACTTGTCTTCTCTGGACATCTCATATAAATGGAATCGTGCGGTATGTTTTTTTCACCTGGCTTTTTTACTGAGCCTAATATTTCTGAGGTTCATCCGTGTAGCATACATCAGGACTTCATTCCTTTTCATGGCCAAACAATATTCTCTTGTATGGATATACCACATTTTATGGATGCATTCATCACTGATGGATGTTTGTGTTGTTTCCACTTTGGGGGACTAGTATGAATAATGCTTCTATGGACATTTGTGTATAAGTCTTTGTGTAGATGTATGCTTTCCGTTCTCTTGAGTAGATTCCTCAGAGTGAAATTACTAGGTCATATGATAACTCTAAGTTTAATTCTTTGAGGAACTGCCAAATTATTTTCCAAAGTGGCTGCACTGTTTACACTCCCATCAGCAATGTATGAGGGTTCCAACTTCCTCACATCCTTCACACTTGCTATTTCTTTTCTTGCTAATTATAGTCATCCAGTGGATATGAAGTGGTAATTCATTGTGGTTTTGATTTGCATTCCCACAGTGACTCATGATCCTGAGCATCTTCCCATGTTTTTATTGGCTATTCATGTATCCTCTTTGGTGAAATGTTTATTCAAATCCTTTGCCCATTTTAAAATTGAATTATTTAGCTTTTAATTGAGTTGTAAGTGTTCTTTATATATCCTAGACACAAGGCCTTTAGCAGATACATGATATTTGCAAATACTTTTTCTCAGTCTTATTTTTAGTTAATTTATAATAAATGTAAGGGTTAATTTCTGGACTCTCAATTCTGTTCCACTGATCCATATAACTACTCTTATGTCAGTACCATGGTGTTTTGGTTATGTAGTTTGATAGTATATTATGAAATCAGGAAGTATAAGCCCTCCACTTTGTTCTCCTTTTTCAGAATTGTTCTGCCTATTTTGGGTCCTTTGCATTCTCATACAAATTTTAGGACCAGTTTGTCAATTTTGTAAAAAATGTCTGCTGGAAGTTTGATAAGAATTGAATTGAATATACAGATCAGTTTGGAGAGAACTGCTATCTTAACAATATTGAATTTTCTAATTTATGAACATAAACTTTCATATATCTTTGAAATTTTCATAAGCAAAATTTTGTAGACTTCATTATTTAAATCTTATACTATTGTTTTTCCTCAATATTTACTTCTTTTTGATGTGATTATATGCAATTTTATTTTATTCATTTTTTTATGAGGTATAATCGACATATAACTATCTGTTTCAGGTATACAGCATAATGATTTGATATTTGCATATATTGTGAAATGATCACAAGAAGTCTGGTTAACAGTCATCACTACATGTAGTTACAAAATATTTTCTTGTGACAAAATTTATTTTCTTGTGAAAATTTACTCTCTTAGCAACTTCCAAATATGTAATACAGTGTTATTAGCCAGTGTTATTAGCTATTGTCACCATCTTGTACATCCCATGAATTTTTTATTTTATGACTGGAAGTTTGTACCTTTTGACCCCCTTTACTTATAGTGCCATCTCCCACCTCTGGCAACCACCAATCTATTTCTATATCTATGAGCTTGTTTTTTTTAGAGTTCACCTATAAATGAGATCATATGATATTTGTTTCTCTTTGTCTGATTTATTTCACTTAGCATAATGCTGTCAAAATCCCTCCATGTTGTCACAAATAGCAAGGTTTCTTATTTTTATGACTGAGTAATATTCCATTATATATATATATATGTTACTGAACCCCCACATCTGGATTTGTGTGCTCAATGTACAGCAACCCAATTTCCAAGTCTCTGGGTTTGCAGCAGAGAATGCTTTATTATCAGAAGGGAAGCCCAACGAGCAGGCAGGGGACTTCCCAAATCTTCCTTGCCTGACTAGGCTAAGGGACAGGTTATATACTACTGGCAAAGGAATGTGGGGGTAGGGCAGAAACTGGAAAGGCCTTGAAACTCCTTGGAATTACACACCGATCCCATCTTCCTGGCACCACCTGAGGAGTCTTGGCATGGTTGGTGGAGACTCCCTGTCTGGTATCAGCTCTGCAACACAGATGTTATCAACTACCATCCCCCTCCACCCCAGGGCCGTAACTAGCTTCAGGGAAGAGGACAGTAGACAAGGCAAGGTTAATGATCCTTGAAAGGTTGTGAAACATGTAAGGTGACTGTGGAAGGAGAGCCTGGTGAAGGTATAAGCAAATAAATCTATGTCTGGGTTCACAAATACCACATTTTCTTTACCCATTCATCCATGGACAAACACTTAAGTTGTTTCTACGGGCAGCATTATTTAAATACTGAAAGAAAAAGAGGAAGAGAAAAATATCCTGAATATGCAACATTCAAGAAATAATGGTCTGTTCTATTGATCAAATATTCTGGAGCTATTAAAAATGATTGTTACATGTTTACCTCAGAAAGATCACTCTCGTCATGTAGGACCATGGAGAGTGCTGATGGAAGGGACAACATCTAATTCATCTCCCTTTTCCCAGGACTGGGCAGAGAGCCAGGATAGACTGGGTGCGCTCGCGTGGTAGCCATTAGTGCTGGCTGCCAAATATTTGTTTCTTCCCTACTCTTTGAAGTTAGTTGTGGCCATGTGACTTGCTTCAACCAATGATATGTTAATGGATGTGATATATGTTACTCAAGCAAATTTAAGAGCCAGCATCACATTAACCATACTGTTAACTTCTGAGGAAGTGGCTGGCTGCACCTCAAGGCTGCTCCATCAGCCTGGGCTCTGGAGTGAGGATGACAAGCAGAAACACGGCCAACTGACATGCGGAGGGAACATGAAATACTCCTTGATTTAAGCTGCTAAAATATTGGTGGTGTTTGCTACTGCAGCATAATCTAGTTCAACCTGACTGGTATCTGACGAAATGTTCATTCAAAAATGAATTAAACTGAAGAGCAGAACATTAAATTCTCTTTTTGATTAAGACTATGAAAAATGGTGTCTGAATATGGGCTGTAAACTTAAGGAAATGAGGAAATTAAAATTAGCTGAAATGTTAGAAGTGGGGATTATGGGTGAATTGTTTCTTTTTAAATGTGTCTTTGGGTTCCTGGACTCTAGTCCAGTGTCTGTGTGTATGTATGTGGTGGTGGGCAGGTGTTTCCCACACAACACCAAGCAATTCTTAGATACTAGCAGAGTGTCCAAGAATTCAACACAGTTCTGATACTATCTACCCAGAGATAGCATCAGATTCCACAGGCTAAGGGCTCAGTCCCACAAGACCCCATCCCCTCCTTCAAGACACGAGCAGCAAGCCAAACCAGCTGGTCAAAGTGGTTCCAGTGAGCCCCTCTTTGGGTTTGATTAATTTGCTAGAGTGGCTCATAGAACTCAGGGAAACACATTTATTCACTCAGTTTATTAAAGGACATGACAAAGCATACAGATGAACAGCCAGATGAAGAGACACACAGGGCCAGGTCTGCGCGGGTCCCGAGTGCAGGAGCTCCTGGCCCCGTGGTGTTGGGTGCGTCACCCTGGCTAGTGTAGATGTGTTCGCCCACCTAGAAGCCCTTCGAATCCTGTGCTATTGGGATTTCATGGAGGCCCCATGTAGCCTCATTAGTCATTAACTCCATTTCCAGCCCCTATTCCCTCTCGGGAGGATGGGGGTAGGGC
This sequence comes from Manis javanica, assembly GCF_040802235.1. NCBI lineage: Eukaryota > Metazoa > Chordata > Mammalia > Pholidota > Manidae > Manis > Manis javanica. Next base: position 19,248,782 of record NC_133159.1, on the reverse strand, counting down.
TGAACCTTCCAAACTTCTAATCACAACTTGGTCTTTCTGCTGAGCAGCCCCCATGCAGGAGCCTCCCAGAGACCTCAATAGAACAAAAGATGCTCCTAGTGATCTTATCACTTAGGAATTTACAAGGGTTTCAGGAGCCCTGTGTCAGGGATCGGGTCAAAGACAAATATTAGAAAAGAGATACTCTTAGTGTTGTTTTCTTAGAAAATTACAAGGATTTCAGGAGTTCTGTGCCAGGAACAGGGATGGAGACCAAATAAATATTTCTTATAATAAACTACAATATCACAATGTGTTTTAATGGATATTCAGCCTAATTCATAATAGGAGAAATGCAAAGTAAAAGAAAACTGAGAATTCCACTTTCTACCTAGCAGATTAGCAAAAACCAGAGAGTCTGATACCACACTGTCAGCAAGGCAACCAGGCACTTTGATACATTGCTCAGGGGAGCATAAATTAGCCCAATGCCAAGGAGAGCAATTTAGCAATATCTATCAAAATCTGCTTTGACCCAGTCATTCTACTTCTAAGACTTGATTTTATAACTATCCTTGCACACAGGCAAAATTTTGTAGGTGAAAGAAAGGTCATTTATTGCAACATTGTTTATGAGCAAAAGACTAGAAACAATTTAAGTGTCCGTTCATAAGAGATTGGTTAAGTAAATTATAATCCATACCTACAGTGGAAACTATTCATCCATAAATAGGAATGAGAAAGTCTTTCATGTGCATACAAGCAATGATATCTAAAGATGTTAAGTAGAAAAGGAAGGCAGCAAACACTGAATGGCATGCTACATTTGTGTAGATAGAAGGGCGGCATACGTATGTGTGTGGAACCACCACCTTGAAGAAGGTGGGAACTCACGACTCTCTAGTACCAAAGAATACAGCTTTGTCTTTTGCCCGGACTGCCTGTTTAGACACTTTCTGGGGGCTGGGTCTTCTGGTCTCTTGGTTGAAATCAAGAGCCGTTCCTATGACTTCACTGGACACTGTCAGATTTTTTTTTTTTTAATTTTCCAATCACTGTAAGTCATGAAAGAGTTTCATTTCAGTAATTTGAGAGCATAAGAGTCACAACTTGAGACTACTCAAAGATTTTCTGTCCCCCAGCCCAGGCCTGCTCCAGGTGGGATGAAAACATCTTCCCTCCCTCCTGCCCTCCTTTCCTTCGGTTCGTCTCTGTTGAGCACTTACCGTGTCTCACAAACTGTTCTAGTCCTGGGGAAATAGCAATAACCAGACAGGATTGATGACCTCCAGGGCTTACACTGTGACAGGAAAAATCAGTATGTCCTGAGGTGCTAAGTGCCCTGAAGGAGGATGAGCCTGGAAAGAGTTATTAGAGGGGCCTGGTAAGATGTGGTGGATGAGGGGGCCAGGGGCCAGTGTATATAGGTATATCTTGGAGAAACTGCCAGTTCAGTTCCAGGCCACCTCAATAAAGTGAAAATGACGTTTAAGTGAGGCAAGCGAATTTTTTGGTTTCTTAGTGCATATAAAAGTTACATTTACACTATACTGTCTATGTAAGTCTACTAAGTGTGCAATAGTGTTGTAAGTAAACAATGTAAATACCTTAACTAAAAATACTTCATTGCTAAAAATGTTAACCATCAGCTGAGCTTTCAGAGGGTCAGATCTTTTTGCTGGTGGGCGGTCTTGCCTTGAGGTTCACAGCAGCTTACTGATCAGCACGGTGGCTGCTGAAGGTTGGGGTGGCTGGGGCAATTTCTGTAAATAAGACAACAATGAAATTGGTTGTATTGACGGACTGTTCCTTTTACAAACAATTTCTTGTAGCATGTGATGTTGTTTCATAGCATTTTACCCACAGTAAAACTTTCCAAATTGGAGTCAATTCTCTCAAGCCCCACCACTGCTTTATCAACTAAGTTATGTAATATTCTAAATCCTTTGTTATCATTTTAACAATCTTTACAGTATCGTCACTAGGAGTAGATTCCATCACCTTTCGAAACCACTTTCTTTGCTCGTCCATAAGAAGGAACTCTTCATCCATTAAAGTTGTATCATGAGATCACAGCAATTCAGTCACATCTTCAGGCTCCACTTCTAACTCTAATTCTCTTGGTGTCTCCACCACATCTGCAGTGACTTCCTCCACTGGAGTCTTGAACCCCTCAAAGTCATCCATGAAGGGTGGGATCAACTTCTTCCAACTGCCTAGTAATGTTGATGTTTTGACCTCTTCCCATGAATCACATATGTTCTTCATGGCATCTAGAATGGTGAATCCTTTCCAGAAGGTTTTCAATGTACTTTGTCCAGGTCCATCGGAGGAATCACTATAGCCTTACAAAATGTATTTCTTAAATAATAAGACTTGAAAATTAAAATTACCCCTTTATCCATGGGCTGTGGAATGGTCTGAAAATAACATCAATCTCAGTGTCCACCTCCATCAGAGCTCTTGGGTGACCAGGTGCATTGTCAATGAGCAGTAATATTTTGAAAGGCATCTTTTTTTTTTTAAGCAGTAGGTGTCAAACAGTGGGCTTAAAATACTCAGTAAACCATGTTGCACACAGATGAACTATCATCCAGGCTTTGTTGTTTTATTTACAGAGCATAGGCAGGTAGATTTAGCATAGTTTTTAAGGGCCCTAGGGTTTTAGGAATGGTTGGTGAGTGCTGGCTTTAATTCAAAGTCACCAGCTGTGTTAGCCCCTAACAAGAGTCAGCCCGTCCTTCGCAGCTTGGAAGTCAGGCATTGACTTCTCCTCTATAGCTGTGCAAATCCTAGGTGGCATCTTCCTCTAACATAAAATTGTTTAATCTACATTGAAAATCTATTTAGTGTAGCCACCCTCATTAATAATCTTGGCTAGATCTTCTGGATAACTTGCTGTAGCTTCTACATCAGCATTTGTTTAAGGGAATGTTGTGGCTGGTTTGATCTTGTATTCAGACCATTAACACTTTCACCATATCAAACCTTCACCAATAAGGCTGTTACACTTTCTTATCACTTGTGTATTCACTGGAGTACCACTTTTCATTTCCTTCAAGAAGTTTCCCTTTGCATGCACAACTGGGCTAACTGGCCCAAGAGGACTAGCTTTCAATATACCTTCCTCACTAAGCTTAATCATTTAATCTCTTGATGAGATGTGTCACTCTCGTTTTTGCTTGGACACTTAGAGGTCATTGTAGGGTTGTTAATTGGCCTAATTTCATATTGTTGTTTCTCAGGGACTAGGGAGGCCTGAGGAGATGGGGAGAGATGGGGGAACAGTTGGTAGAACAGTCAGAGCACACACAACATTTATTAAGTTTGCTGTCATATATGGGTGTGATTCATGGTGCCCCAAAGCAACTACAATAGTAACATCAAAGATCACTGATGGCCATAATACATATAAGAATTATGAGAAAGTATGAAGTATTGTGAGAATTACCAAAATGTGATGCAGAGACACGAAGTGAGCAAATGCTTTTTGAAAAATGGTGCTGAGAGACTTTCTCAATGTGGGGTTGCTCCAAACCTTTAATTTGTGAAAAATGCAATTATCTGCAAGGCACAATAAAATGAAGTACAATAAAATGAGGTATGCTTGTATAGATGGTCAAGAAAAGCTTCTCTGATAAGGTGACATTTAAACAGAGACCTGAAGGAGGTGGGGTAGTCAGATGTTCAGCTGTTTGGAGCCAGGCTCTCCTTCATGGCCATGTGACCTGTGCCGTCACACATGACACTGTCCTCAGAAGAATCCTAAGATTGATTTAATGTTCTGCTGCCAATATCTTGAAATACTTAATTTTTGAATGAAGGCCTGCATTATTTTGTACAGGGCCCCAGAAATTATGTAACTAGCCTTGTCTGGGGTAAAGTGGGCTCCAGGCAGACAGAATATCAAGGGCAGAGCTCCAGAGGGGGGAATGTCTTGCCAACTTTCAGTGGGTTAGAAAGGAGCACATCATTGGCCTCTTCACTTCTGTACTTGGAGCCTCCACCCATCCTCCCCATTGCCAGGGCTGCTGCAGGAGGCAGGGAGGAGGGAGGGTACCAGGCCACCCAGACTGTCTTGAGCTAGTACTGTGCAGGCTTGGCAGGCATTTAAGGTGACTTTTTGTGTGCTGGGGCGCTTTCCTGGAAGTCTTGGTCTGGTTTTCCCTTCAGGTGGATCCTGAGACAGAGACTTAGGTGCAGGCAGTTTGCTTGGGAGGTGACCACAGAAGGCAGAAGAGGGGGGCCCAGAACAAAGGAGGCTGTCTTCCAGGCTTCTGCTTTAGATGGTGGAGCCTGGATCCAGGAAGCTTGATGTGCAGGCAGACTACTCCTAAGAGTCATCTTCTTTTGGACTGAAGGCTGGGGCTTTGTCCACCAGCTTCCTGCACCTCTGTGTGAGGGCTGTTCCCTTAGGGTGTTAAGTGC